>NC_134271.1:55528008-56128008 GCF_031893055.1 Leptodactylus fuscus
AAAATAATGTATATGTTGAAAAATAAACACAAATGCTTAGACATTTCTTTTAATCTATTAGTGATTATACAAAGAAAAGGCACTTGATGTAATATCTCTCAACCTTGCCCATACCCTTCTCAGGCTCACTCTCACTTAGCTATCCAAGTACTAGATTTACTATCTCAGGGCCTTGAAGGCACATAATATTTGATGTACTAAAGAGAACCTGTCAGGTGTTTTTTTTTTTTTTTTTTTTTTTCCACACTAACCTGGCCTCAGAATTTATAGTATCACACTAAGCTTTCCGTCCCTGAAAAGTTAGGTCATCTTTAACATTTCTGCTCGTTGTATAGGAACTTGTATTGGCCCTGATTAGAGATGAGCGAACACTAAAATGTTCGAGGTTCGGGGGGGGGGGGGGGAATGCTCGTTTCAGGGGTAGGCAACATTCGATCAAATTCTACTTACCAAGTCCATGAGTGAGGGTCGGGCTGGATTCTTCTCCCTGCGCAGCGTCCCCGCGTCCTCTTCCGGCCTTGAATTCACTCTGCTAGGCATCGGGCCTAGGCAGAGCTGACTGCGCATGCCCGCGCGGACATGCGCAGTCGACTCTGCCCAGGCCCAATGCCTAAGCAGAGTGAATGCAGAGCCGGAAGAGGACGCGGGGACGCTGCGCAGGGAGAAGACTTCTAAAGGTAAGAGAAGAACCAACGTTGATTGGCCGACTGTACAGCATTCTGCCAATCAACGCTGGTTCTGCATCGAATCTTAACTTCGAACAGCTAGTAGTACTCCATCGAATACGAGTATTTCGAATACCGTAGTACTCGATTGAACACCAACTCGATCGAGTACTACTCGCTCATCTCTAGTCCTGATTATTTTGTTATAGTTTTGGTTTTGAGTGTTATATATATATATATATATATATATATATATATATATATATATATATATACAAAGTATATTATATGGAGTTTTTTGATCATTATATAATATGTGAAATTAATGATGGGGATTCCTCCTTTTTCACTGCTATTTGCCTTTTACTAGTAGTATAATTAATTAATGCTAATTTATCAATTATTAATCTTTTTATATAATGTACTTTTATATACTGTACAAATGCTGTACTCACTGTAGCGATAGACCATGTACAAGTAATTGAAAATACCTAAAGCTGACCATATAATTTAAATGATTGACCCGCACATTCACTTGTCTGACCATGAAATGAGTATGGGGTCCCCCTAATCTCCCCTGGTAGTTGATGTTGGACAGATAAGGATTGGGAACTTAGATTTCAACTGCACAATCTTTTTGTTGCACAATCTTTTTGATCTTTACTAGAGATGAGCGAGTAGTATTCCATCGAGTTGGTATTCGATTGAATGCTACGGTATTCGAAATACTCGTACTTGATCGAATACCACTCACTATTCGCAGTAAAAATTTGTTTCAGAACCAGCGTTGATTGGCCGAATGCTATACAATGGATAACATTTGGCCAATCAACACGGGTTCTGCAGGAGGCTCGTCTTTGAGGAGGCGGAGTCTAAGATCAGACCACAATGTAGACTGCTCTAATGTTAAATATCTAATGTCACACTCACAGGGGAACCATTAGTCACCGCAAGCCTGGTAGTATAGTGGGCAGGTTTGGGGTGGGGCTTGCGGTGACTGATGGTTCCTCTGTGCATGTAACACGCAGGCCCCACCCCTCCTGTGCTCCGGTCTCCCATGCTACAAGAATGTAGTAATAAGCTTTGCTGTGTCTGGGGCTCAGTGTGAGGACTGCGGGGAGAGCTGCAGTGTCAGCAGCCTCGGGCTCTGCTCTGCATCGGCTGCTGCTGTGGATCACTACCAAGGACACGGGATCTCCAAGAAGCCTGCACTTATAAGATCGTGTAGACCTCCAGCGCTCTGCCCCCTGCAGGAGGAGGGACATGCAGCATCTCTGGGAAATTCCTGAGCGGAAAAAGTATAGACTTCAGCCTCTGGAATTGGAAGCGTGCAGGATTACGTTGCATTTAGGAATTGCTCAGCACATTATTTTCCCTTGGATAACATTAGAGCAGTCTTCATTGTGGTCCGATCTTAGACTTCACCTCATCAAAGACGAGCCTCCTGCAGAACTAGCGTTGATTGGCCGAATGCTATACACTATATAGCATTCAGCCAATCAACACTACATTGTGGTCCGATCTTAGATCAATGCTGGTTCTGCAGGAGGCTCGTCTTTGATGAGGCGGAATCTAAGATCGGACCACAATGTAGACTGCTCTAATGTTAAATATTCAGGAGGCTCGTCTTTGACGAGACAAAGTCTAAGATCGGACCACAATGTAGACTGCTCTAATGTTAAATATGCATTCTACATTGTGGTCCTATCTTAGACTCCGCCTCGTCAAAGACGAGCCATCTGCAGAACCAGTACCACACTCGTGCCCCAGTACCGCACTCGTGCCCAAGTACCGCACTCTACTTCGCTCCTCCTCAACACTCTCTTCCTGCTACTCGTGGACTTGGTGCTCCAATTAGTTGAATTATGGTTTCCCCTGAAACAAGCATTTGATTTATATAGACTATAATGGGATTCGATATTCGATCCAGTAGGCGAATATTGAGGACTACTCGAATAGAATATTTGAATCTCGAGTATTTAACTACTCGCTCATCTCTAATCCTTACCCCTTTCCATTCAGTGTACAGTAAATGTAATCCTTAGCATGCAGGAGTATGTGAGGATTGGGTGATGTAGTTGTCTTATATGTAAGGCTGGTATTAGTTTACCCTAACAAAAGGAAATGTAGACATCTCCAGGCTCCTTCAATCTACTGTGTACTATTCTACTATATAAGGTATGGTATATTCATCATCACAGCACATCCCTGTGACATAGTCAAAGAGGTATCCCCTGCCTGTACTAACATGGACACTTTAGCAAACAGTGTATAGTGCAGGTCTTCTGGGTATTCCAACTTGTCTCATACTATTGCTGCATCAATTCTTAAGGAGTTAAGTAAGCTTAAACAATGGTTTGCATTTTGTACTTATCCAGTGTAAGACAAAGTAAGTGGGTCAGTAACACAAATGAAAAAACTATAAGTAGAACAACGACAGTTCCATAACAGGTGCATGTGGGGCATTTCTATTTTAATAGTTATTAGAAAACCATTTTGTAATATTTGTTCTTGAGCATTGTCTCTGGGGATTAATTATGCTGATATTCTATAGATGGTTGCTTGTAAAAAAAAAAAAAAAAAAAGGGGGAAGAATAGATATTAAATGTCGTACCACTGTGCATTGTTGGTGGTAATCGTGAAATCTATTTCCAGCACAGCACTGAAATAATATTACGCCATTACTCTTCCTGAATGACATTAAAAATATGTCATTTCCATTAGTGCATTAATACTACATGAATCCATTATGTTTCCACATAATTACTAACCTAATTGGGGATGGTATGGAAATATTCAATAAATTTGAAATCCATAAAGATATCATGTCACGAAGTCTAGAAATATTTTGCACAGTAAAATAACGAATATTCCCATCTGATGTCAGGAAATCTATTTTGTGAAGTTTGTCAATTTACATAAACTGCTACAAAATGCATTGTGTTACATTAGTCAAAGCTTTAATAAATAACATTGAAACACTGGATTCAATGGACAATGACCCATAACACTCAATATGTCATCAGTCCGATACAGAATGAAGAATAGTGCTTGGTTGCTTGCTTTGGTTTATGACATAGTCATATAGTTAAAGGGAATGTTTAGAAAATGGCATATTTGACTGAGGATCAGGCTGTTGCCTCAGATGACGGCATTTTGGCCAAACTAGTAAAAGGATTTCTTTCATAAATCAGGGTGGTTGTCCAGTTTTGTGGATGAGAATTTTATGGGTATGGGGCGCAGCACCTTTAGTTCTACTTACTACATGACGTAGCTAGGACTTTCTCTGCATGGCACAGCCACTCTCTACATCATGCAGTTAACATTTTGAGTCAGGTGACACTGGTCACTTGAGCTATGGACACAGCTACATAACATCTGTAAACTGTGACTGTGCATGGTGCACTCAGTTTCTGCTCCCCACCACCCAGTGCCATTTTTATTCCAGGCTCAAGCCTCCAACCCCAGTTCGAGTATACACCTCCAGTTCTTTGGCTTCACCAGAGGCAAATTTGTGCAATTTTGTGACCCTAGGCTCTGTCAGTGCTGCTGCCCACACACAGAATAAAAGTGCAGAAATTATTTCGGCATATATTGTACAAGAGTTCTATATTTCTTAAAGAGGAATCAAAGATTTCACTTTGCTTTAAATAGTAGTAGGAAATAATAATAATAATAATTAATAATAGTAATAATTTAATAAAAGTAAACTCACTTTTTCCATGTCTTCCTGGTTCAGGAGCAGCTGCTTATTCCTTTCTGTTGCTGATCCCTTTTAATATAAGCATATGACTATTCTGTTTTAATCAGCCCTGACAGCAACAGAACAGTCGACATTGGGCATTTTTTTTTTGTTCCCCACTACTATTTAAAGCAAGGGAAGCTTTTAGGGCCCCTTCACACAGCCTAAGCGCGCCACTCATTTAGACACGTATACACGTGTCCGAGTGCGGCGCTTCAAAACAGAGCCCATTGATTTCAATGGGAAGCATGAGTATATGCCGATATATGCGTGCTTCCCATTGAAATCAATGGGCTCTGTTTTGAAGCACCGCACTCGGACACGTGTATACGTGTCTAAATGACCGGCACGCTTACGCCGTGTGAAAGGGCCCTTACATGAGTTACTAAACACCTCTAAGAAGAATAGAACCCATGCACTGTTGCGCAATACTTGTTCTAGGTCATTGCAACCATGTGTTTTATGTTTCTCCATGTTCATTTAGGCTAGGGCTTTGATTGTGTGAATTCCTCACTAATGTTCTTGAATGGAGTTCTGTTGCAACCCCTAGTGTGCTGCGACTTTTACTCACAAAAATGTTCACCATGGGGCCCCAAATTTCTAGATACACCACTGAGTCTTTTCAATTGCTCAACAAACAGCAGTCTGTATAGTAGTGCTTATATATGCAAGCTGTAGTACGCCTACAAAGCATTATTTTTATTCAATCCCAATTACAAAAATATTTAGCACAAAATATATCCAATTTAAGATATTTTATTTTTTTAAATGTTCTGAAGGTTTACATAACCTTTAAATTCATGGTTCTTTAATTTAATAACAGTGCTAAGGGTCAATGCACACAGCATTTTTTGTCGAGGATTTTGGAGAGGAATTAGGAAATGGTTTTTTGAAACAGTTTTTGGAGTGTATGGACCCTGAAAAAACTGCTAGCGTTTTTTCTGCGTCCCATTGACTCCTGTTGTTTTTTTCAGGCAGAATCCACCTGAAGAAAGGTCCTGTCACTTTTTTTTTTCCACAAGCAGAAAAAATCCGCTAGTGGAATACATAGAACTCTATGGTGAGGCGTTTTTTGGAGGTGGATTCTGACACGGATTCAGCATCATTATCCTCGCCAAAAAACTCCATGTGCATTGACCCTACACGGAGGAAAATAGTGAGAAATTTGGTGTGGAATTTCAGCGCTGAAACAAAAAGCCTTCCATTGACTTCAATGGGTTCTTTTTCCTGCTAGCAGCATTGAAATTCCACACCAAATTCCTCACCATTTTCCTCCGTGTGAATGGACTCTAAGAGCTAGTTCACATGGGGTTCCGCGTGAACACATTCTGCACTGGCATCCCGTTGCGGCTTTCAGCTCCAGATTAGGCCCAAATAAATGGGCCTAGTGCGGAGGGGGGGTGTCAGACGCGGAATCCACCTGAAGAAAGGGCAGCTCGCTGCTTTTTTCCATGAGCGGGAACAAACCACTTGCGGAAAAAGGATGGGAGGCAGCAGGATTTTGATATGGATTCCGTGTCAAAATCCTGACCATTTTGCCCCGTGTGAAGCCTAAGAAAGTCAGTGAGGTATGTCCCTACATGTCCTGACTGTATTCAATCAGTGGTAAAGGTATTAGCATGTGCCTATTCCTAATGTCAAGAGGAATGCTAGCACTCAGTAGTTAATTTATTAATATATTTCCTTTGGGAATAATAGAAAAATACCAAAAAGTACAGTTCTAGAAAAGATGTCCCAGAATTATTATAGAAAATACTAGGATTTACTAATAAAGACGTGTCAAGGGTCAACACGGGTAATTGTGCTCAACACTACTGCTGCTACTACTACATATTGTAGGAATGTTAATCAGCTCAGACTTTATTAATAATATGCTCCGTTAAGATAATTAGATCCATTTCCATGTATTGACATTGTGAGATATCATTATAATCTATTCACTAATACATTTTGTGACAACTAAGGTTTTTTTATTGTTAAGTGTAAAAGTGTTTTTTTTTTATCCTTAATTGGCTTTGATGGTTAATGGTGAGCAAAAATGTGACATATGTGTTTTAATTTAATGATATGACATTCTAAAAATAGACCATGTCATTTAAAGGAAAATAAAAATTGATTGCTTTGTTGCCCTCTGATGTCAAAAACAAAAAGTGGAAAAATATATAATTTAAATTATATATATATATACGTTCCATTCAGTTAATTTTGCAATATTTATACTCAAACATATCGTGATATTCTTTCGATGACATCTGTAAGAATGTAGAAAAATGTTGTTTACTTTCTTTTTCATAAAAAAATTATATATATATATATATATATATATATATATATATATATATATATATATGCACATATATACACACACACATATATATATATATATATATGTGTGTGTGTGTATATATGTGCGTGTATTTATATATATATATATATATATATATATATATATATATATAATTTTTTTATGAAAAAGAAAGTAAACAACATTTTTCTACATTCTTACAGATGTCATCGAAAGAATATCACGATATGCTTGAGTATAAATATTGCAAAATTAACTGAATGGAACGTAACTCATAATGTTCAACTAAAAAAGTATTGTCAGAAATTGAGGGAACCAAAATAAATCCTTCATACCCTTAAGGCTAGGGCCCCACGTGGCGCAAACACTGCAGAAAAATGTGGCATTTGACAATCCCTGCAAAGTGGACTAGCAAATTCCTTCCGCACATTGCAGAAAAATATACACAGCGGAGTTTTGGAAATTGCAGCATGTCAATTATACCTACGGAAACAGCAGTGGTTTCCCTATAGGTATAATGGAATCCGAAAGTTTGCAGAGAAAAACTGCGATGTGTTGCAGCTGTGAGGCTTTAGCCTACAGGTAAGTTCACACAGGATTTTTTGATCATGATTTTGAGGCTGTATCCGCCTAAAAGTCCTGACCAAAAAGACGGCTTCCATTGAAATCAGTCAGTTATATTTTCTGGGAGTTGTTTCCTCTGATTCCCGGAAAAAAGAAGCAACATGCTCATTCATTGGGCCTATTCTGGAGTGGAGTGCGCGACTGGATGCCGGTGCAGTGTATCGGCACTCAGTCACGGCTACCCGTTTTTTGGTACGGAACCTGAGGCAGCCTCCACCTCAGGTTCCGGACCAAAAAACCACATGTGAACTTACCCAAGGCTAAGGCTCCACAGGACGACCCGCAGCTATAAAGCAGGAAAAAATGTGACGGGAATGAATCGCGGTTCTTCCTGCAGTTCTATAAACAGAAAGATCACAAAGTTTTCCTCCGCTGACTTTCTGTTACAATTATATCCATAACTGCATGGATTTGGAAATCGCAGCCTATCCACGCTGTGTAGTTAATGTAAAATGCCACCATTTTGCCCTGGGCTATAGGAGTTTTTCAACCATAGAGGATAGATTTTTTGATTATTTGATGTCCGACTACTGGGATCCACAACAACTATGAGAATGGGGCTCACAAATTCAGTTAGTGAGTGCCCCTTGTGAATGGACCAGTGCTACGCATACATTAAGCTCTCTATCAGTCTCATAGAAGTGAATGAAGCAGTAGTGATACACATTCACCACTTCTTGGGATACTTGTAAGCACTTGTACACATTTATCTCCTCTCCACGGGATAGAAGATCAGTGCCTGATGGCTAGTGGTTCTACTGCTATCCTGTGGATACACTATAAGTGCCTACTGTGTGAAAACCCTGTAATACACAACAATTCAATAAGCAGACTTTAGAGATGAGCGAGTAGGATATGATCAAATACCTCGCTCCCATAGGAATGAATGTAAGTGACCGAATACCAAGGGGTTAAGCGCAGTGAATATTTGATGCGCTTAACTCCTTGGTGTTCGGCCGCTTACACGCATTCCTATAGTAGACATGGGGAAATTACTATTAAAGAGTAAGGAAGAATCTTTATCTATGGTCCCCAATTAAAACACTTCATTGGCCAATCAAAAGAAAATCTAGTAACAAATCTATAAAATGCACAGAGACCATGTAGACCAAATCTAAAAAATGCAATAAAAGATTTAAAGACATTTTTGGCTTACTGTTCTTTCAACTATAAATGCACATTTAATGAAATGAACAGACATTTATTTCAGTTTTCCATCTGGTTTCAGATTAATGGAAATGTGACAACATACCTGTGTTTGTTATCTCAATTTATCACTTAGTATTTCTAAGTCATTGTGTGTAAAAAGTTCCCACTGGCTTGACATTTTCAGAATCTGTATTCTAGAACGAAACTGCTCTGGGCTTGATTTTATACGTGATTGAAGAGCGGAGAAGGCATTTATTTCCTGGCCTGTTATTACTTATTATAATGAGCAGTAACTTGATAAATTAACCAGCCCTAAATTAGCAACAAGGGCTAGGAGTTTTTTCTTTTTTTTAATCATTTTATTTCCATGCAGATTAAATTCAAGAGTATTTATACCTTTTAACATGGGCTGTTATTCCCAATTCACCTACTTATGGATATTTACATAATTTTTTAACATTTTATATAGTAGAAGCAAGACTGGAACAAAGCATTAAGAATTCCTCATCATGTTTTAATATTAATTTTTATATACATGAAATATATATGTCTATTCAAAACAGAGGGTGAAAAAAAATCACTTGATGGTTCTTCAGCATGAATAGATTTATTTAATAAGGTAATTATATTTTATGATTATGACACGTGATCTGTTTCAAGAATAAAAAAGTTTAAATAGAACTCAATTGTTCTCCTGCATCACATATATCATTTATTATTTAAGAGACGGTCTACATAGATAATACCAAAGGGTTGCATGCATATTTTACGGAAAAAGTGGAAAGGGAAACAATTTAAATATCTGACAAACAGTTTTGAATACATTTTAAGTGTATTTAATCAATGTTAAAATTATAAAGAAATGTAAATTATTAAAAATGCATCTCTTGTATTTCTTTTAAACAGAAATACAGACTTCTATAACCTCTCATACCCTCTATACCTGGAATCACTGTATTGTCCCATACAAAAAGGTATACAGGTTAAAATACCTGTGATAGTACCTGTTCCAGGAGAATATCAATAGTGGTTGCAGTTGCACTCAGATCCTGCTACTGGAGGATGGTTCCCTTCTGACACATAAAAAATACCATTGTCCAGGATAAAAAAATGTAAACATTAAACTAAACCCCCCACCTACTTTATAAATTACTTGCATTATCAAAAATGCATATTTACTATTATCGCTGGCCACATTTTGATAGAAAACTGAGATGTTCCATTTCTCTCTTCTGGAAACGGAGCTTCATATATTATATCCCCGTCCCCGTCCTTTCGCCTGCCCTCCCCGTTGTAATGTAAAATTAAAAAGTGTGGGGAAGCCATTTTGTTTAAATACATGAGGTCAGCTCAGGTAACCTTAAGACTGTACCAAGAAAATGTTATATTCTTAGCATTACCTCATGAATATAGCACCAGCTGTTACCGCTTCTATTCTAAGCAGTGGGCCCCTTTTTTGGCGACCTTCCAATTTGAGCTGGCCACTCTTGCAGAAGGATCTCCAGGAAAGGTAATGGATAACTCGCAGCTGGCCTGTGCCAACTGCGGGCTCTCCAGGAATGACCTGCCCAAAAGGTATATAAGGTCGGTTGTAGCCATTGAGCTTCAGTGTTCACTCGTTATCGATGCAGTTTTGGAACGCCTTTACCTGCCAATCGATATTGACCTGTCACTGACGCTTGCTGAGCACCGATCAGCATCAATGAGGCGTGGCAGTGTGGTAAGAAACTCCTAGTTTATTTGCATAATAAACTATGTTGACCTGTTAGTGTGTGTCTGGCCTACGTTTTTTTTTCTTTATTCTATCACGGAATCCAAAGAACCCTGGCAATTTTGCAAGACACCTGTCTGTCACCTAACTTCCCATCCCCTCCCCTCACTACACCCCTCCCCTCATACTTATCTTCCTTCATGCTGGAATGTCCTGTCACAGAGTGTCATCTTCACCTTGTGCACACGCAACAGAGTTCCAGAGTGAATGTGGGCTATTGCGCATGTGCAGGCTTCCCAATGACGTCACAAAGATGTATGCCAGCCCGCGCATTCGCAATAGACCTCACACACCAGCATGTCTTACATATTAGATGTACTTGTGATTCCCCCTGTGAAGAAAGTTAGGCTATGCCTAACTTAAACCATACACTGGAGCACAGCAGCTTAACATCATGCCACAGGAATTAGATGAATGAAACCAGAGACACGCAGTGGTATAGTCGGGTCTATAGCAGACTACAGGCGCCACACTGGTGATTTATATATCAGGAATTCATAATATGATCATGAGCTCATAAAAAGGCAACAATTCCTGGGGGTTTCCATGCAGAACAATTGTTTGAACTCTTTGGATATATGATTGTTTTCAGCCTTACAAACTTTGTTACTTTGAGTCTTTATTATATTTCTTACCTTTGTTTAGTGCATTAAACATATATAACATCTTGGAGGGTATTTGTGAATTTCAAACTTGTAGGTTCACATAGATTTTGTTTTGAACCTTTATAGGTTACACTGTACACTGAGAAAAATAATTTATCGAGTCACCTCTAAAAGGAAAGATCACATACACTGTATAAAAAGAATAAGATAGAGTCAGAAGGCAGAGACCTTTCCTTGGATCGATTATGACAACAGGGCAGATCATTACCACTGGTGGGAAAATATTAGTTGTAAAGCCATCAATGGTGGGTTATTTGGAGGCTGTA
Organism: Leptodactylus fuscus; assembly: GCF_031893055.1. NCBI lineage: Eukaryota > Metazoa > Chordata > Amphibia > Anura > Leptodactylidae > Leptodactylus > Leptodactylus fuscus. The sequence goes on from NC_134271.1 coordinate 55,539,196, forward strand.
GAGAAAAAAATGTTGAAATAATCAAGAGTTTCACAAAATGAATGTGAATGCTTAACTGAAAGTGACAGCGTATATGGAAGTCTCTGTGTTTGTAAGTCTGTCATATGTGTGGCGAGAGAAGCAAAATTTTCACTGGAAATGCCCAAAAAGACTTATTGGCACTAAGTAAAATGCATTTTGGGCAAAAGAGTTTCAGAAGCTAATGTGTAAAACATCTATGTAAGGGCTTGTTCACATCAGCGTTGTGAACTCCGTTATGCAGGTTTCCGTTTCCTGCCTAAAACAGAGGCTGGAGACAGAAACCTGCAGGACTCTTTCATACCCATTCATTTGAATGGGTGAGAGAGATGTCCGGCCGTGAGCGGCGGTGAGCGTTTTATGCTCTCTGCCGCAAAACCGGGTTTTATAATCCGGACACAGAGTCGGACATGCAGTACTCTGTGTCCGGATAAAAAAATCCGGTTTCGCGGCGGAGAGCATAAAACGCTCACGGCCGGACCCGGTCTGTGCTTTCCGTCTTCTGGCATGCAGAAGACGGAAAGCACAGAACGGAAAGAAGAACGCAGGTGTGAACGAATCTTAAGGTGTACAAAAGATTATTAAAACAGTACTATTAATCCTGCTATAACCGAATACGATTTTCCTCTAATCTAGGTGGTAATGGCTGTCTATAGTCAGGGGCAGGTCATACCACTAACATGTTGGCTTTAGTTCAGAACCTTGTGTTTGGAGAAGTTGCATATTAACCCAGATTTATTTTCTTACAGTATTTAGTTCTCCAAAGATGCACAAAAGTTATATCTTTATAGTGCCAAATCAGTGTATAGACAGGTCAGGGTGTTATAGATGGTACTGGATGGTACTCTTAAGGCAGAATGAGTCAGTCAGTCACTTGAGACTGATGAAGGAAGGACCAGTAGGAAGTTCATGGTTCAGCAGTTAAAAATTAAATGCGAATGGACAAATCTTGAATAAATTATAAGGACCAGCCCCTCAGAATTCCTAGCATAAGTTGCAAGGTATGTACTTATGGCTCCGCACTTATTTGGCTATTTACAGAAATCTTTCAAGAGATTCAATCATTACAACTGCATTTTTTCTCGCTAAAACGTATGAATAGCCTTAAGAAAAGCTATTCTTCTCCTACCTTTAGATGTCTTCTCCGTACCGCCATTCTGTAGATACCCGGTTTTCATCGGTATAAAATTAGTTTTCTCGCAGCACTGGGGGCGGTCCCCAGCGCTCAAACAGCACTGGGGGGCGGTCCCCAGTGCTGCGAGAAAACTCTCCGGCAACAGCCTTTTCTTCCTCTGGAACGCCCCCTCCGCGATGTGTTCTTTGGGTGGCAGAGCTGACTGCGCATGCCTACAGCCATTTTTTTGTGGCCGCTTACACGAGCGCAGTGAGTAAGTGGCAACAAGAAAATGGCTGCACGCATGGCAGAACCGAGAGGGCCAGTAAAGTGGCATCATACTGTGTGGGTGACACAAGAGGGGCGTGAAGTAGTTCTGTGTAAAATATGTAGTGGCACAGCATAGGAAGAATGGCATTTTACCAGTACATGTAGAATTATTCTGTCCAGATTTTTATTTTTACCTTTAACAAGGGTACAGTACCTGTAAATAGGGGCATGGCATGTAGTTATGGGGCTTAGCCTACATTTTTTCCTTTCCTTAATAAAAATTGTAAGCACTGCCCTCTATAGGTCATATCACTTGAAAACCATGTCCACATCCTTAAAAACTATATTCAAAAGCTGGCAACTACATTAATGTCAATTTAATGATTGCTGTGGCCTGGTATTTGATATGCTTAATAGCACGTTTGCTAGGTCTTAGCTTGCCATAGTAGGTATCCTCTGAAATTGCAGTACTTTAGTTAAGACATTTTGAGGAGATGATGAGCTTCCTTGGTACTTGGCAAAATCTAAATTTTCATTTTTGCCTGAATTTTCTTTTACCTACAAATGGACTTCCCATTATGTTCTAACTGCAATGCAAATACCACACCAGGGCAAATATTAATAGTACTTATAGTGGAACACATACATGGAAACTGGAATAAGGCCTAGCATACTTAACACTGGAATGCCTGAGTTTGGGTGCATATGCTGCCAGAAGTTTAACCCTTTAGATGCTGCATTTAATAGTGTCTGCAGCATTTAAAGGGGCTCTATCAGCAAAATCATGCTGATAGAGCCCCACATATGTGTGAATAGCCTTTAAAAAGGCTATTCAGGCACCGTAAATGTTATATTAAACTACCCCCCAGTTTTAAAATAAAACCCTAAAAAAAGAATATCTACTTACACATCGTGCACTGTGGGCGGGCATTCAGGGTGTGTCTTCTTCTTCATCCACGCCTCCTCTTCCTCCGATGTCCTCCGGTCCCATCCTCCCCCGGTGCTCGCGAACTGACACTGATATAAAAAAAATGGCCTGGGAGCATGTGCAGTAGCATGCAGCTTCAACTATGGCTACTGCGCAGGCGCCCAGGCCATTCTTTTTTTTATCAGTGTCAGTTCGCGAGAAACAGAGGAGGATGGGACCGGAAGACATCGGAGGAAGAAGAGGCGTGGATGAAGAAGAAGACACACCCTGAATGCCCGCCCAGCGTTCATGATGCGTAAGTAGATCACATTCTTTTTTAGGGTTTTATTTTAAAACTGGGGGGTAGTTTAATATAACATTTACGGTGCCTGACTAGCCTTTTTAAAGGCTATTCACGCATATGTGGGGCTCTATCAGCATGATTTGCTGATAGAGTCCCTTTAAATAGTTTACAGAGGGCTCCCATGTCTACTCATCAACATCCCCAGTGCTATTTGTAGTTGTTGAAGCATGGCCCAATCTGCTTGGTATTGATTTAATTGTTGGCCCGTGGGTGCATGCGCCTGACATCTGATGAGGCATACACTTCATTATAAATTTGGCGCATCCTCTGTTGACCCTGGAAATAATATGGCATACAAAACATTCCCCAGTCTCCCCCACTGTGTGCCTCCAGTACATTTGCATATGTCACATTTGTTGCTAAATTTTTATGGCAGATACAATAATCTAAATGCGGCTAGCAGAAACATATATACTAAATTTTAGCCACTGCAATTTTGGAAACAGATCTTCCACATGGAAACATTACCCTTTCGTAGAGGAAATAGAATTGGAATTTTGTCAGGAATGAGTTAAAATTCTGGGTGATATTTCACAAAATACTAAATCTCGAGAACCCTTTAAAGCCGTGCACCAGTGATGAAGTGAATGTCTTGTAGCTAAATCAAGAAGGAGCTGTATATTCAACCAGCACATCAATTATTTCAGGTTTTTCCTTGTAAAAACACGTATATGGCTAATATGATTCCTTCTGACTTGTTTCTATTTGCATTGGAGAGACATAAAGAGGCTGCTTTATTCCAAGGAGCTGAAGATGATCTAGAGAAAAAAAAAAAAAAATCTCATGGTTTCATAAAGACCTAATCATCCATAACACTAGGCCTGTCTGCAACTGACGGTTGTAAAAAAGTTGAAAGGGAGATCTAGTCTGCAACACTGAGCCGCATTAAGCTACCAATGAGTCCCTATGGGGTTAATTAGGTTTGAAAGTGTAATAATCTAATATAATGTAACAACCTCTTTTTCTCACTAGGCAGTACTTTTCACTGCTTGCAATCTGAGAAACAGAGATATTCAGTGTCAATAATCAATTGACCTAGATGAGGGATTATTGTAGAGAAGAAAGGGATGCGAGAATTATCAATGATATAGATACAGATGTGATGCCTCATAGCTGCTGCAGTAACTACTTATATCCTGAAATGTTTAACTTGAAACGCACAAGATGCAATCTCGTGATAAAGTGTGAGGTAGCAGAGACTGTCTGCAATAACACTATGCCTATGTGTAGTCTACATCATCTTCCTACAACAAAGTCCCCCGTGTACAATACCTCCAGACACCACTCGCTGACATTTCCGTCCTTTCTGGGTTTTGATATGGAGGGTGGATTAGTCGCTGCTACGCTCGGTCTGAAATTAGAAATGCCTTGCATTGTGTGGGCTTCATGTGCCCAAGTGTATTTCAGAGTATCTCAGAGATTGATTGTTTAATATGCCTTGTAGACTTCTGACCTCATATGGCATAAATAGGACTGGAGGCTCTAGAGAGATGTTTTTCTCCTTCATGCATTGAGTCATGGGTTCACAACTAGTTTGTGATTACAGTATGGGACATTATGTCCCTGGGAGGCAGGAACTATCATAATGCTAGGAGTGCCTCTCCCGGCAAGAGCTTCATCCTGGTAAATCCGGCAAACACATGAACCAAGGTTTACGGGTGAAATGCAGTCATATGAATACGGGATAACTCACGTCTGAAACTGGTATGACTTGTAATAAGTATTTCTCCATCCCACTCCACCAACAGAAACTGGTGAGTGAGGTGCAGAATGAGGGATGTGGTGCACATTTGGCATAAGAAAGGGCCTTTCATTAAATGTGCCCCACGTTGTCCCCCATCTATGCCAGAGTATTGGCATTGATGGGATGATAAAATTCCCTCACTATGAAAATTTTTTGCTGCATGTTCAGCTGTAGATTTCCAGCGTTATAACAAAACAAATACCTGGTGGGATACAGGTACATCCCCACTGCTTATCCGCCTTAGGCTTATTACACACCAGCCCCTTTGCCGGCCGTGCTTCCGTGGCATCATTCATTCAATAAATTGGAGCCATTGAAGCACGGCCATGAAACTGGACAAGAATAGGACCTGTCCTGAGTTTTTCAGCCTGGTCTGACAGCCTACACAATTAAGGGTTATGTGCATGGGCCAATAAAAATGAGATTTAATTTAATCTACTGAAGAAATTGCAGAAAAGCTACCTTGGGAAAAATGCAGCATTTTAAACTTACCTGTGGAAATATGTTTTCTTTGAGTTTAATGGGGTTATGGAGGCACAAAAGGACAGCTGCATCACCTTCTTCTTTAACTTAATCGACTCCAGCAGCAAAGTGTATGGACAAAACCTTAGCATTCAAACCCACCTTTGAGATAACTTCAGCAATGAAAGGGTGTTTGACTATAGGTTGGGACGTGGCCAAATAACTCAGAAGACTTTAATACGGCTGGTTCTGTGCCCTGTAGCTGCCTGGTTGGTTTGTACATGATGGAGTGGGCACCAAAGCTTTTGGAGGAGATCTAAGTGAACCTTCTGATTTAGTTATGTTTAGGGAACGTTAGAGATATAAATTACTGGAGCATATGTAAAAATACTGTCCATATTTATGTTGTCTAAAACTATGAATCCCATTTGTAGTCATCCAGACTTTCGTAAATATGGTGCACTTTCCAATGTGCCAAAATTCAGGCCTGTATTCCAATGCAACAAATAAAATCTGTCTGACATTCTGTATTGCCAGGTCTGACCACACTAATACAACAAATCTAATGCTAAAGCAAACACAGCTGAAGATCTGAGTGAAAGTGACATGTATGTCTATGGAAAAATGAATGGTATGCTTTGGATACAGACTCCTAGCTTAACCATACACTAAGCTGCCATTGTTAACATTTAAAATGCTCCAAAACATGTCAGGCCGAGTGGTGGCAGTGATAGCTATGGCAGCATGAGTGACAGACAGTAAAGTATGGATTAATATGATGGACCAGGCAGCAGGACATGTCAGGCTGAGTGGTTGTAGCTGTGGCAACATGAGTGGCAGTACAAAATAGAATAAAGTGATGGACCAGGCCACAAAAGATACTGACTCCTAAGTTTCCAAATATTGTATTGACTTCTGCTGCTGCTTTTATGCTACTTGTAGTTGTGACACTGGCAGAGGATGTGTGGCACTGGCTGAGTCAGGTGGACTGGGAGCTGTCAGGGGCCACCTGGGCATGCTTGTGACTGGCAAATGCAGTGGTGTCTCTAAAAGCTGAGGCAAGCTGAGAATATAGCCTATTCTGATAATATTCCATTTTTTCTTCCATTAGGGAGGCAGGGAAGAATTCCCCCATTTTGTCCATATAGTGAGGGTTTAAGAGCACTTTGACCCAGTATTCATCCTTCTAATTGATACCATATAATACATTTGTCAATGTGTAAAAACTGGAGGGTCTGCCATGGTTAGTCTACTTGGACGGCCTGGTTGTTGTGATCATCATTATAATCTTTAAATCTTTAAATCTATAATCTTTGTGGTTGTGGCTGTGACATATCAAGGGCCCCACCTGCATCCAAGGGAAAGTCTTCCTACTCTCCCAGTCTATGAGTCCCAGTTCCTCCACCAGAATCTTTCTCTAGTTCCCCTTGCATGAATCCAGGCAATCCAGGGTTATGACATTAAAGGTGGACTGGAAGCTTCTCTTCTTCTTCCATCTCTCGCTCTATACTAATTCCCTGTAAGATATATAATAAAGAGATGACATCAATGATGCTTCAGTTGTCCCTGCTGAAAACTTGTTGGCCTCTTTAAAGCTCCTGACATGACAACACACTGCCATCATAAATCTCCAATAGTAGATGTTAAAATAACACATTATCCCTATGGTCTGCTGTAATTATTCATCATCTTCTGGTACTTGCGTAGACACTCCACCATGCCTAAGGTGGAGTTCCACCAAGTTGGAACATTGCAGTTAAGGCTGTGCAAAGGAAGACCATTTTGTTGCTGCAAGTCCAGCAGGGTATTTTTAGTGACATACACTTAACTGGCCATAAGCAACACCTCAGGCCCCTATACATGTTAATAAAGTGTTGTATCACCAGGATGTCACATACATGTGTCTCTTCTGTATTTTATCTGTGCAATGAATGTCACGGCAGCCATTTTAGTTTTTCCTAGACAAATTGCAAAAGTATGCATTAGTTAGCTCATATCTATTTATCAGTAGATATTATAATTGTTTTGATTTTAGGTCCAAAGGCCCCCTTGACTACTACCATAGTACCTCCTGGTAAGATAAAGTTGGTGATTTCATTGGTTTGTAGAGTTTAAAGAAACGACAGGTAAACTTATTAAGACTGGTGTTTTCTATGCTGGTTGTAGTAAAGTCGCTGACTAGAGCAAGGCATTCCTTATTCATTAAGATTCTTGAGCCCCCTTACAACAGAGTTGAAATCTATGCCAGTCAAGAAAACATTCCATTGGGTATTTTTTCTCTAGACATGGTGGTGGTATAATATTTTTGGGAAGAATTACACTTACAGTACATGTAGAAACTGTCACATTATTTATATGAAAAAAAAAACACTTTCATGAATAAATACTAAAGGTAAATATTAAAAACGTTGTAATTAATCTGATTCCTATTACAATTAGTAGGAAACTCTTCGGTTCCTTATCTTTACACAGTCAATTTATATATCCCTATGGATAGCATTACCCATGTGGGGGACTTGAGTCTATTGTCTTTGGGGATGCTATTACCTGTGTAGGGAGGACTATATTTGTGGTGGCACCATGACCTCTGGTTGGTACCATGACCCATTTGGTGAAGAGACTATTATCTATGTGGGTGGTGATTATTGCTTATGTAGAGAGCAGGGTTGAGTGATCGAGACCGGAAAGGATCGGATTCCAATCGTTGATCGAATAAATTTCGCGATCGGAATTCTGATCCTGATATTTTTTGGCGGGATCGAGGTCTCATATTTAGTTCCCACAATGCTTGGCTACTGTCCAATCATTGTGGGAAAAGCAAACATGTAGGGTTGAGCAATTGGGATCCGGAAAGATTGGATCACGATCGGCATTTGAGCAAATTTCACGATCAGGATTGGCTGGAAAATTATAGAAAATTGGATTTTAAAAACAATCCTGAAATCTCAAGATCAGCTCAACCCTAGTAGAGAGCTCATAGGTGAAGCATTAATTCCTTCTATAGTAACAAGGAGAACATTAACACTTGGCTGAGGGCACAAAGGGGTGCTGTTTCATCTTTCCACCAGTAAAGTCTGCAAGCCTTTGCCATTGATGTCCAGTCAAGAGGAAAGGTAAAGACGGACATTGGAGACTTGCTATTTATGAAAGGATGAGTGTCAACACCAGTGAAACCAGTGCTACTAGGCTTGAGGCATCCATAATGTTTTGAGTAGCCAGGCACTATACTTGCCAGGCCAAGATGATTCAGGAATGTTATTGACTGGTCCTATGGAACCTGCTGGATTATATAATAGGACCTCAAGAACGCTTTAATAATATCCTTTGTCAGCTCATACACTATGAATGTGCTCATTGTTGTTATTGGAAAGCTAGCAGGCTGCACACTTGTCAAGCTTATTTTCATCTTTTTACTTTACAGAAAAGTAAGAAACACACTGATGTGCATAATGTAAAATATTAATCACAAAGAGGATGTTTCTCTCTGTTATGTTCTAGTGGTTTCTGAAAAGTTTGTCACTATTTTGACAAGGCACGGGGTGTTTTGCAGAATTTGCAAGCAATTGATTTCCTCTCTCTCTTTTGAATGAGGGTACTTTGGTCTTAGCTTAACCTGCTATAAATTACACTGGCAGAAGAAAAGCAGGTGATTGAAAGTGGTAACGTGTGCCCTCATAAATTTGATATGAGAACCATAGGTTTCATCCCACGCTCAATCAATTGTGAAAACACAGGCGAGTAAAGTCTTCAAGAAAAATTTTGGTGGGGTAGTTAATTGATAATGATAAAGACATTTGGAGCCTGCATACTGATCAGACAACATACTATATTCGTTTTTTTTTTTTTTCTTTATTCCTATCCTGACTTGCCTTTGCAGAAGTTAAATACTGAATTCACATAAAACCATTTTTAAACTGAGATCAAAGATCAAAATAGATTTACAAATATAATGTTGGGGTATTCCACCAAGGATTAGGGTATTAGTGTCAGTTTACATATCTTTGCATTCAGTTGCTGTTTATAGGTCAGAGGGTATTTCTCAAGTCCTTCTCAGGTACTGGACAAATTTCCCAATAGCAATCTGATCGCCTGCCTCATTTCATGGTAGGTCATAGAGAATATCCATGGATTGAATTCAGACCAGTAGTGGCTATTTATTTTATATTTTTTGCCATTATTGTTTTATCTAGAAATCTGTGCTTACCCACTAATGGGGATTTGTCTAAACTGATGCAATTGTGGGTGTTAATCCTTTACCCAAGGTTCGGACCTCTGATCAGGTTTCTGTTCTTTGGGTCCACTTGGGGACCCAAGTAACCTGCTTTAAAGGCGGTTGCTCACCAACTTTTCTCTCTGCTTTTTTCAAATGGAATGAGGACCAGAATCCCTGAATGGTCAGCGACTGCATATGTGAACTCATCCTTAGATGTTGTGATCAATTATAACCGTCAAATCTAAGGGATTTCCTGATATGTTTCTTCCCAATGATGCATTGTGCTGATCTATTGCCATTTAGTCATTAGGTTATAGATACCTCAAAATGGTGCCTTCAAAAATTGTATGTCAACCTGCAATAAACAGCTCCCCATGGCTACATAACCAGAAATAAAATAGCTTGCACAATGGGCAAAAAAATAAAATACATCACCACATCTTCCATATGGAAAACTGGCTGCAGCAGGAAGAGAAATGTGTAAGCTAAACTCCCCAAGTTTAGCAATTATGAGGGAAAAGACTTAAGGGACTGCCGAAGAGTACCCTCTCAATCATAGGAGCTACTGTAAAAATAATGGGAGATTTGGTGTACCCAATGTACTGCACACAGCCCACATATTCACTTATTCACCTACTATCTGCTGTGAATTCAGTTTTGGAAAAATAATGCTCACTACATGCCAGGGTATATTCCTTGAAGGCTGCTGTTTTCAAAATGTGGTCACTTTCTTGGGGTTTAACTTTACTGGTGCCTCAGGGGCTCTAAAACATGACAAGCCATCCAAAACCCATGCATGCAAATCTGTGTTCTATAATCCAAACAAAAGTTTATGCTCACATAAGACAATTTTGTACATCACTTAACATTGTCAAAGTTGAGTATGAACTGCAGATTTGGCTCACTCCAGGATGCAGAAAGGAAGCATTACTATTTTCTTTTTGGAGAACACATTTAGACCATTTCGTATTTGGATGCTATGCCCTTTGCAGAGCACCTGAAGTGCCAGTAAAGTGGAAATCCTTGACATGTGACCCATTTTGGAAACTGTACCCTTCAAGGAATCTACCCTTGAAATTTAGTAAACATATTAACCCCCAAGAGTTGCATTAAAGGGGTTTTCCCTTGTCAGGCTTTCAGCCAGGCAGCATGTAGTGTCTGTTTCTTAATTCCTGTATTTCTCTCCCTACCCCTCCCTCCTGCTGAACAGGACACATAACATTTCAGTAGGTGACATAATCTGCAGATTTTTGTACAAAAAAACAAAAGCTAAGTGTTATCTGTGTGTTTACATAGAGAGATAACAGACTCATATTTATTAGATAACTGCAATTATCTGAATGGATTGCCCATCCAGCAAGAGCACTGAGTGAGTGATGTCACTTGTCCGGGAGGTCAATGGTTATAGCAATACAGTGTAAACAATGGGGGAATAAATTCACATAGCAGGCAAACAAAGCAGAATTTCTAAAGCAATATATTTAGGAAAAGGCTTCAATTTATATAAAATACCAGTATAGATAGGATCCTTGAGATGGGATAACTCTTTTAATGTATTATCCAGATATATTAAGGATACTATTCGGGAATAAATGCAATGTTCCTCTCGGATCTTCAAATCAATAACCAAAATAAACAAGGATCCTCATTGTACACAAATATATATATATATATATATATATATATATATATATATATATATATATATATATATATATATCAACCTTTAATTGACCAAACCTTAAGAAGATCATAAAAATATATTGGAACAGCCTTACCGAATAGGATCGTTATTGACAGTGGCATATAGCATATGGCGTGGGGCTTTTTAGTCCTCAGCAGCAGGAAAAATTATGGGTATAGGAGGGTAACCCTATTTTAAAACTGAACGAAGCTCCACCACACTTGGGGTTGCATAGGAATGACTGAGTTCTCTCCACGCTATTTCCTGAGGAACATCGGCAACAGGATTGTGAACTGCATTGGATGAAGATGCATATTGGGCGTTAGGGTCAGCAGCAAAAATGATATGGAATCCAAAAGACAATACCATTGCATCTAAACACCAAAAAGCATAGCACTCCTTCATTTCTTTACCCCATGGCATCTCCAAAACAGCAGTTTATTCCCACATATACAATTTTTTTGCACTTCCAAAATTTTTTAGTAATGGATGTCTAGATTGAGACAAAGTGGGCAGAACATATAAGGCACTGAAATGACATATTACTTGAAAAATTTTAATTTTCACTTTGCACATTAATTTTTAGGAAACACTCTCGGATTCAAAATGCTAACTATACTGCTTGATAAATTCCTTGAGAGGTGTAGTTTATAAAATGGGATCATATATTGAGTGGTCAATTTTTTTTTAAATTGTACCTCTGCAATGGTTCACAATGCAATGTAAATTTCCAAAATATTCCTCAAATACTCTTCCACTTCTAATCCCTGCAATATTTTCAAGTAAATGAGCGGAGCCTCATGGAGGGTGTGTTCAAAATCAGGATACAGAGCATAATAATGTAAGAGTTAACTTTTCACAGTGCCTCAAGCTGGGCATGACATATGGACACTGAAATAACATATATCTGGAGCTTTTCAGTTTTCATTTTACAGCAATTTCTGCATCTTTCTTTATGGAAACCCTCTCTGAGGTTAAAAATGCTCACTATACCTCTTCATATTTTTTTTGAGTTGTGTAGTTTCCAAAATGAGGCCACTTTTTGGTCATTTACATTCTCTGGCAGCTTAAGGAGTTCTGTAAATGTTTCACAGCACCTGAAAATGATTCTGTCATTCAAAAGCACACACCTCCTTATTTTTTTCATTCCCATAGAATACTTAAAGGGTTAACAAAGTTCCCAAATGCTGTTCTGAATTATATGAGTGATGCAGCTTTGAAAATGGGGTCATTTATGGGGGTTTTGCAATTTATAGACCTTTAAAATCCCCTTCAAAACTGAAGTGGTCTTTAAAAAATGGGTTTGGGAAATTTCTTGCCAATTTGGAAAATTGCTGTACTTGTAAGCCTTCTAACACATAACATAAATTCAAGTATGATTAAAAGATTATGTTTATATACAGTCTTGGCCATAAGTGTAATCATCCCTGCAATTTTTCCAGAAAATTAAGTATTTTTCCCAGAAAATTATTGCAATTACACGTTTTGCTACACACATGTTTATTTCCTTTGTGTGTATTGAAACAATGCAAAAAAACAGAGAAAAATGGCAATTTATTAAGATGAGGGTGCCAGTAATTTTGTCTGACCCATTTATGGAGTTTTGCCAAAAATTATATAATTTTTGGCTTTTTTGCTCAGTTTTTTCATGTTGTTCCAATACACACACAGGAGATAAACAAAACCTGTATAATTGCAATAATGTATTGGGAGAAATACTTTATTTTGTGGAAAAATTAGAGGGGTGCCATCTAGGGTTGAGCGATCGGGATTGGAAAAGATTGGATTCCGATTGGCGATTGAGCAAATTTCACAATTGTGATCGGGAACGGCTGGAAAATGATTGGAAATCAGATTTTGAAATCTCAAGATCGGCTCAATCCTAGAAGTGAATTTTCCCATAGAGAAGCATTGACTAGGGTTGAGTGATCAGGATCAGAAAACATCAGATTCCGATCGTCGATCAAGCAAATTTCACAATCGGGATTGGCCAGAGAATTATCGGAAATCGGATTTTAAAATCGATTCTGAAATCTCAAGATCAGCTCAACCCCAGTGCCAACATTTACGGCCATGGCTGTAAAGCATGATATGGTAGATAATATTTATTAACTCATTTGTGTGGTATGACTACCTGCCATTTGGAAAATTGTAAATCTTTCCAGATTTCCTACTTTACATAAATACATGGAAAAACTATCAAAGTTTTCCATTATCATGAAAAATATGACATGAAAAAAGAATGTTGGTTTGCACTTAAGGCAGTTTTGGTCATTTCCTAAAGAATTTATACAGAAGACCCTTACCATTTGTCACATGCAGCAATTTTGGAGTCAACCATTGTGTCCCTCTGGATGTAAAGATCTAAATGGGAGAGGTCTTTACATAAATAGATCATAGAGTACCCACTCTATCTAATTCTTCACCATATTAGCAGAGGAAAGTGTAGAACCAAGATGAACCAGGCATACAATAGAAACTTTTCACTTTAAGTTGTAATAAGAACTGACACTAGCCTTTGCTTTATAGATCAGAGGTACAATATAAATCTGTTCAATTCATCTGATTTATCACTGTCAAGAATTATATCTGCCAGATAAATCAGCTCTATGAAGGAACATATGAGGAGTGAGGTTTTATTACTGGAAATCCTGTATTTACTTAGGGTTTGATGAATGAATGGAGTGAATATAAGTCAAAGAGATTGAAATTTGAATGCCACTGGACATAGGGTGAAAGGCTCATTCTATCAAATACAATCGAGCCAAAATATTGTATTCCCATTTATCGGCCTATTGATGATTGCATAATGGGATGAGACTTGGAGGAATATTGATCTGAGTCCCACTAAGGTGACTATTAGTCAATAAGAAGATATATAAGCAGTATACATTTAAAGAGTGATAGCTGTTTTTTCTACTCCTGTATAGTGTATTAGTAGTATAAATGATGTTATCACTAATATTTTAATTCTATTCATGTAAGGTCTGTCCACTTTGAAATATATTTGCATTGTTCCATTGTATTTAAAGTGAGAAAATGAAGCAGCATTTCAGTCTTCATTAAGAATAAGCCTCCATTTCATGCATGCAGCACCCTATGCAATTCCATGGTTACAGACATGAGTGAACACATCAAGATTTGCTTTGTTTTTGCTTTGTGCCCTTGATTCGATATGGGTCTAACATGTTCGTTACTAGAGATGAGTGAGTAGTATTCGATCGAATAGGTATTCGATCGAATACTATGGTATTCGAAATATTCATACTCGCTCGAATACTACTAGCTATTTGCAGTAAATATTTGATTCAGAGCCTGCGTTGATTGGCCGAATGCTGTACAGTGTATAGCATTCAGCAAATCAACGCAGGTTCTGCAGTAGGCTCATCCTCACTAGTCAGGAGAGCTGGCAGCTTGCTGTTATGAGGGAGCTGACTCTCTCTTAGGAATGAATTGACCAGCGTTGATTGGCCAGTGTACAGTATTTGGACAATTAACGCTGGTCCTGCCGGAGGCTCATCTGTGAGGAGGCAGAGTCTAAAATCGGACCACGATGGAGACTGCTGTGGTCCGATCTTAGACTCCGTCTCCTCACAGATGAGCCTCCGGCAGAACCAGCGTTGATTGGCCGAATGCTGTACACTGGCCAATCAACGCTGGTCAATTTATTCCTATGAGAAAAAGTCAGCTCCCTCATAACAGCAGGCTGCCAGCTCTCTTGACTAGCAAGGATGAGCCTGCGGCAAATCAACGCTGCTTCTGCAGCAGGCTCGTCCTTGCTAGTCAGGAGAGCTGGCAGCTTGTGGTTATGAAGGGGCTGACTTTTTATCAGCGCAACTGCAAGCGCTGTACAGTTAAAGCGCACGGACCCCTCAGACTATAATGGGGTCTGTGCGCTTTAACTGCACAGCACTCCTCCTAAACACTCTCCTCCTGCTATTCGTGGACTTAGTGACTCTCCTTTAGTCGAATAGTGGTTTCCCCTGAAACAAGCATTTTTTCCCATAGATTATAATGGGATTCGATATTCGATCGAGTAGTCGAATATTGAGGCTCTACTCCAAACGAATCTCAAATATTTCACTGTTCGCTCATCTCTATTCGTTACGAATCACACCTTGAATTGACTTAAAACATAGTGTAGAACACTCTCAAGTCTACTAGAAAAACCTGCCGCTCCTATGGGCCAATTAGTGGTTTTTCTGTGATAGTGGGACCACCATCGGTGGTCCCACTATCATCTATCTCTCTGCAGTGACACTATGATGTCACAGAACTGAATAGTAAAATAAAATGGTGGAAGTGGGTAAAAGAAGAAAAAAATCATAACTGAGCTACCACCATTATTGGTGGTATTGGTGGTGTGGCTACCACATTGGTGGTACAATTACAGGAGAGGCGTTGACGCTATTGAATTCAAATTGGCCAATCACTACAGAGCCAATTCAGTTGCGGCAATGGCTCTCCTGTGATTGGTCCATTTAAATTTAGCAGTAGTGGTTCTGCTGTAATCTATTAACAGTGACCATATTAGTTCATCTGAGACAAATGCCAAATTGTCCAGTTTCCTTAAAAACCAAATAATTTGGAATATAAGATAACATAAGATAATCCTTAAATAGTCCCACCGAGAGGAAATTTCAGTGTGTTACAGTAGCATGATAATACAGATACAGAATAATAAACAGTAATATATTACAGAAGGAGACACACAAAAGCTCAGAAAAAATACTATACTAGGAATAAGAAAGAAAGAAAGAAAGAAAGAAAGAAAGAAAGAAAGAAAGAAAGAAAGAAAGAAAGAAAGAAAGAAAGAAAGAAAGAAAGAAAGAAAGGGCTCCAGGATCATTTAGCTCTCTCTCTCTCCGTTTGGTGTGATGTAGATTATGTAGCCTGACCACGGTTGGAAGGAAGGCCCTCCGATAGCGCTCCTTCTCACACTTGGGGTGAAGCAGTTAGTCACTGACAGTGCTGCCAAGTGACCTCAAGGTCTCATACATGGGGTGGGATTTATTCTCCCGCATGGAGCTCACCATGGGCTATGTCCTTCTGTCACCCACCATCTGTACTAGGTGCAGGGGGTTCCCCAGGACAGAGCTGGCCCTTCTAATCAGCCTGTCAAGTCTATTTCTGTCGCTGGTTGATTTACTGCTCCCCCAGCAGGCCACACCAAAAAAGATGCCTGAAGCAACCACAGAGTTGAAAAAGGCCCTAAGAAATGGCCCCTGGACTCCAAAAGCCATCAGCCTACTGAGCAGGTAGAGTCTGCTGCAACTCTTTCTGTGTAGCGCATCCAGGTGATCGTCCCAGTTCAGTTTATTATTGAGGAGCACACCTAGGTACTTATAGGTCTTGACTATCTCAATGGATGTCACTTGGATCTCCACCTTGATCTGAGCACTTTTCCACTTACTGAAGTCCACCACCATCTCCTTGGTCTTCCCAACATTAATCCTGAGGTGGTTCTGCTGGTACCATTCTACAAAATCCTGGTTTAAGTATCTTTACTCCCTATTGTCACCATCAGTGATGAGTCCTACTATTGCAGAGTCATCGGAGTACTTTTGTAGGTAACAGCTAGATGAGTTGTGCTTAAAGTCAGCAGTGTACAGTGTGAAGAGGAAAGTGGTAAGAACTGCACCTTGTGGTGCCCCCATACTATAGATCACAGTGTCAGACACACAGTCCTGGGCTCTCACATAATGTGGTCAATTTGTGAGTTAGTCAAGTATCCAGTTGTATTGGTGATGGGCCACTCCAACAAGGTCCAGCTTGTCCCTCAGTAGCCCTGCCTGAATGGTGTTGAAGAAAGAACATTATTCTCACAATGTTCCCTGGTTTCTCCAGGTGAGAGAGAGCATCATCCACCCCATTCAAATCTGGTTTGTTATAAACCAATTCACTCATCTGTAGTGGCAGGATACAAGCTTTAGGTGTGCATGGGCATGGATACAATTAATGCAGAGATATTGTAGCGGTTACATATGAGCCCTATTGCTTGATAGAACTTTCATGCCACATAAGAAGATACTCGTATAAAAATGGCACATGACAAATGGGCAGGTCCTGCTGGGTCCTCTTTTGCAATTGTGCCACCCAGCATTTCTCTGAAGGTATGTGTCAGGATTTGAACCTAGGGACTTCAGTGTCCCAGGCGGCAGCTCTTCAAACTGAGCTATTCAGCCTCCTGGACAGCTCCAGTGCTGATCTGAGCCTAGTTCCCGCTAGCTCTAATTCCAGTTCCTGCCTCTCTGGTTTGCTCCACCCTGTTCTCTGATTGTACATCCTATATAAACCCAGCCTTGCACTTCCTGCTTTGTGAGATTATTGTGCTCTGCATGTTATGAAGCTGCTTCTCCTGTCAACTCTGATGCTCATCTCATCTCATCTCATCTATTGACTACTGGCTTGCTCCTGACTACGGTATTTGCCTACTCCTACAACTCTGATGCTCATCTCGTGTATCGACCATTGGCTAGCTCCTGACTACATTACCAGCCTTGCAAGTAAGTCAGCCTCCAGGTGGTAGCAACCTTAGACTCCAAACCAGACCCAAACCATTACAGTATGTTGTCAGAGATGAAACTTGTTTGTCACTCCAAATAGAATTATTTACCTTAAAATCTGACAAATTATTCAAAGGCCTCAAGTGGACCTATTTGGGATCTGTAGTATATGGCTCTCATAACCTGTTAAGTACCCATATTTATCTATGTGCCTATGATTTTAATACAAAATTATCATGATCTGCGTTTTTGTTCATCTTCTCCCTGCTGTTAGAATGGTTCACTACAAAGTCAGCATTGCTACATTATCTACTTTGCCATAGCTATAATAGGTACATAATGCAAATAATAGATTTCAATAGAAACCGGGATCTATCTAGACATTATGGTCAACCACTCTGGGGGAAACGTGCAAAGAACTAAAAAGTGCTATAGAAACCAACTGAGTGAAGTCCTAACCTGTTCAATCTGACTTCCTCGCTAATCTCAGTGCCTAAGAAGAAATGGAGCTTAGAAATAAACGAAAACCATCCCATTGCACTCATGTTGCAGACTATGAGGATGTTTGAAGGCCTATTCCTGTCATGCCTCAAAACCTGAGTGGCATCAAAATTACACCAACTACAGTTCACTTACAGCACAAGGGTGGGAGTCGAGGATGTCCTCGTCCACTTCCTACACACGGTATATTCACACTTGGAATGATTCACATCACATTCTTTGATTTCAGTTATGTCTTCCATACCATCTAGCCCAGAATATTGGAGCAGACACTGTACAATATGTCTGTGCGCAACCATATTGTAAACTGAATCATGAATTACTTGATGGATAAACCCCAGCTATTCAGACTAGGAAACGCTTCTCTGACCTTGCCCTGTGCAAAATAGAAACCCCACAAGGGGTGATATTCTCACCCTTTCCTTTCAATATATACAGTTCAGATTACAAATAGGATAATAGCTTGTCCTTTTGTCAGAAATTTTCTAATGATTCTGTAGTAATAGGCTGCATAAAGAAAATAATAAACATGAAATATAAGACCTTTGCCTCCAGGTGCAATAGGAACAGGTTCATCCACTCAACATTTCAACCCAGTGAACCCACTTAATAAAATCCTTACTGACTAGAAGAGCTCCTTAAGTGGCAGATATATCCAACTGCGCTGTAGCAAGGATAGGCTCAGGAGGTATTTTGTTATCATTTTAATCTTGCTCTACAACTCCGTTGCCAACCATATTGCGGGCCACCACCTTTTTGGGGTGGATGACCTCCCAGGACTGAAATCCTGGGATGGCGATCCATTATTATGATAGCCAGGAGCCTATTGAAGGCTCTCAGGCTTGTCTTCTATAAACTTCTATTAATAGGCAGCCTGTAAAAGTAGATGCATTTCTCAATACATTGCAATGCATTAGCACAAGTTGTCCAACAATTCACATGAATAATCATCAGCTCAAGAGTACACTACCAAGGTTGTTTTACCTTACCTAACCATTTCTGTATCCTAACTAATGTAAAGCATTGTTACACATGACAAGCTGTATTATGGATATAGTGTTCTGCATTGTACAGATGAAGCGGAGTTGATCATTCCAGGCAGACTAGCTAGTTATATTCTGTTAAATTGGTTGTTCCATTAAGTTTACTTATTCCATAGCCACAGAATAAGGTATAAGTAATTATATATCCAATTGCTGGATGGCTGACTTCCGCGACTCCCAATAATCAGGAAAAAAAAGGACTAAAATCCCCCCTAAAGCCTCCTTGGAACTGGGGCTCTTATGTGACTTCTGGGGTTGTAATCCCCATAGGGGACAACAGTCCCATAGCAGTGAATGGAACGCTTGTCACATAATCGGACTGTTAAGAGATTGTCAGTGTAACTGGGAGTAGCCTGAGGTAGGGTTGCAAGGACAGGGGTGGCAAGAGGTATTCGTATGAATTGCTGGGAGAGTCGTGCATTCACAACAAGCACTGACTGTCAATTCATTTAACAGGCAACTGAGGTAATAACAGGATCTTCTGCTGGTTGATCCTGTTATGTTTGTACTGTATATGTACACAGAAGAGAATATGGTGCTACATGGAGCTATGATGTCAGTACATAGTGTGATGTTTTGCTGAGTCTTTTCAATCAGTAGAACTGTAAATTACAGCAAACTGTAACTTACTTATACGGCCAGAATACTAGCTGGGGGGGGGGGATAGCATGTGCCCCCTGTGCCAAAGGACCTGCTTAGATGCAGGTCTAGTGAATCTTTGCCCCTGGTGAAATAAAAGTCTGGTTATGGTTATGAAATGTTGTGTGCTAGAGTGTTAGCACTGTCAGTCTTCCGGGAATAGAAATCTCTGAGCAGTGCCAATACTTTACCAATGTTCTGTAATCTTTTCACAAATACATTATTTCTGACATATTATCACTCTTAATGGATTTTTTTCCTTTACGTTGATATTATCTCAAAGGTTTGCATCCCTGTTACATTTCTTTAGCAATAAAAGCAACTCTTGTGAAGCCATTTTCACATCTGTTATATAAAACTTTTTTTGGCTAGTCACCCATGGAAGAGTGCAGCGAATATTGCTAATATCTAATTAGAAACTCGAGAGAATTATGTATCATGCTATCATTTACCGTAAACCTTGCACATATTCCCTATTATTATGCATCAGAAAATGTCTTTTTCTAAAAAGCAGTCAGATATTTCATGAGATGGAGGTATATTAAGCAGCGTCATACTGTTAGACTGAAAAGAGACAGATACCCTTTAAGCTAAACCTTTCTTCATTTCTACATGAATATTTTAGATTTCTCAATAGAACTAAGCAAAACTCCTGTGGGTTCACTATGATTTGATATTT
The DNA here is from genome assembly GCF_031893055.1 of Leptodactylus fuscus. NCBI lineage: Eukaryota > Metazoa > Chordata > Amphibia > Anura > Leptodactylidae > Leptodactylus > Leptodactylus fuscus. Next base: position 55,559,340 of record NC_134271.1, read on the forward strand.
GGAGCCAATAGATCTATTTTCGGAAAATTATTTCAGTGATCTTTTTTATGGTTCAAAGGTGTATTGTCTACAGGATCAGAAGGGGGTATGAAAGAACACAAGTAATGGGGTTTTATTTTATTAAACTTTTTTCATTGATTTTATTGCTTTATTTTTTAAAATATTTTGACTATTTTACTTTCAAGATCCTTAAGTTGAGTCAAGAAGTATGTCCATCATTGTTGGAGCGTGTCATTTTGCCCTGTAGACACTGGTGGAAATCACATAGAAACATCTATTGCTCGAAGCCTTATGGTCATTGTGTTGCACAACCAAAAATATAACTAAACTCTCTCTCTCTCTCGATATATATATATATATATATATATATATATATATATATATATATATATATATATATAGTGAGAGGGATATAATTGTGTGTATGTGACATGTACAATGTTAACATGTACAGTATGTTTTTTGAACTTGCAAACCTATAGGGTATGGATGACTGTCAGAGGCTCTCAAGTTACCCACCTAAGGATCTTTTGAACTAAGTTAAGGGATTATCTGTATAGTTACTTTGTACAAACATTTGACTGTCTTAGGCTACGGCCCCACTGGGCGGAAAAGCAGAGCTAAAGCGCTGCGAGAAGAAATGCGGTGTGAACTCATTGTGGTTCTTCCCGCAGCGCTTTCAGCACAAAGTTCAGAGTTTTCCTCCGCAGACTTTGTTACAATTATATCTATAGGAAAGCCGCTGGCATTTCCGTAGATATAATTGACATGCTGAGGTTTTCAAAACCGTCTCCACCGCAGCCAAATCACGGAGTTTCCGGCCAGTAGGGCCCTGGCCTTAAACAAGGAAGTATCCCTGTATAAACACAATGGGCAAAAGTTACTAATATAGTCAAAAAGTTAAACAGTAAAAACTTAGCCTAGAAATTCTTAAACTGTGCCAGATTTATCATTGTTGTTTGACATCTTCCATTAGTTAGTGTAGTTTATTCCAGAAAAATATGCCAAAATTTTGATGCATGGTGTCACTACATAGATCACATTCTTTTCCTTGAAGCCCTTTTCAGCTTCTACTAAGCCATGCCCTTTTTCATACCAATCATAGGTGATTCTAAAAAAAAAAAAAAAAAAAGTCTGAAACACTTAATAAATGTGGCACAAAGTACGTTAGACAGTTTACAGCAAAATTGCTAAATCCTCATAATGGTTCTCTAATAGCGTTGAGCGATCGTGTTCGGAAAATCGAGAAAATTTCACAATCGCGATCTGAATTCCGAACACGATCTTTTGAGGTGGGATTGAGATCGGTACTATTTCCCACAATGCTTTGCTTAGCCTTCACACTGAGTATACGCTCTGCTCATTCTGAGTGGAGTGTATACTCAGTGTGAAGGCTCCGCTGCGGTTCCATAGGGATGAATGGAAGCAGCCGGCACACAGCCTTAACCCCCCTGCGCACCGGCTGCCTCCATTCATTCTAATGGGAGACTAAACTAAAATCTCTAGTAGCTACTTACCTCCAGAGATGGCTTCTCCGGTGCCTGGTGTTCTCCTTCTTCTTCGCCTCTCTGCCGCTCCACGCTGCTCTTCTTGTCTCGCTGCCGCGGCCTCCCAGGTTAGTGTTTAAAGGGCTAGGAAGGCGGGGCTTGTGGCCTAGGAGAATGTAGGCGGGTACAGGGCAGGGAGACGTGACGTCTCCCCTCCCAGTACCCGCCCACACTCTCCTAACCCGCCCACACACTCCTAATCTGGGAGGCAGGGGGCAGCGAGGCGAGAAGAGCAGCGGCAGCAAGGCAAAGAAGAAGGAGAACACAAGGCACCAGAGCAGCCATCTCTGCAGGTAAGTGGACACCAGGGGGGACTAAGTAGCCAGAGAATTAAAAAAAAAAAAAAATCCTCCGATTAATAAAAAATTCCATTGACTTGCACTGGGATCGAGATTGGGTTCGAATGAAAAATGATCGGAAATCGGATTTTAAAATCGATCCTGAAAAGTCAAGATAGGCTCAACCCTATTCTTTAAAATGGTACTTGAATATTGGACTTCTAAATCTGATAGCATCTGTATAATAGGCCGATCTTCAAAGTAGGTAGTCGTTTGAACCATTGTGTGATAAATTATGAATGAAATAAGAACATGGGAGATGGATCCTTGGACACTTCTTTTATCCAGTCTGTAGTAACTCTGTATGAAGTCCAAAATCCAACCCAATCTCCCACCCAGTCTTATGTACTCACCAGTGGACAACTTGGTTACAATCCTAGAGGAATTGAAATGAAGTAGATATTTCAATTAAATGGGAGTGAGAGTGGGCGGATGAAGGGCCCCACCATAAGAAAGCCTCATTTTCATTCCTTAAATGTGCTGTTTTTGAATTATTCGGATCAACTTAATTTTCTTTTCATGGTAGTAAAAAGAATTTCCACCCCGGTCCATGAGTTCACTCATTTAAAAACTGTATAAAAGGGGTGACATTTGGGTTTTTTCAGCATTTTAGTCTTCATAATGGACAACAAAGAATAACTGCATGTACAAAGTGCTCTATGTTCTTTTAAATATATTCTCCGACAAGAGTTCATCTGAACCAGTTCACAAAAACCAATCTTTAGATTAACAAATCAATGGTGCATGCAAGCTATTAAATTAAATCACTTAAGTCTTTTAAATCAGTGATGTAGAGTATTGCTAAATGGCGGAGTGTATCTTAAAAAGAACTGCTAAGCCTTTTATGATGTGAAGTTCGGCTTTGCATGTTTTATAGCAAATGAAATAGTGATATTTGAAAGATGGGAACGTCATCCTTACAAAAGCATATGAAGTTAACCCAAGCCCCCCATAAAGAGGTGCTCATGAAAAATGTGCTTTAGCTTTTCATTTGCAAATAAGAACAGATAATGATGTTTTCGGAAGGAAATGAGGCCGTTTGATCTTAATTCATTTTTAGCTGTTTAAAATGCCTGCTTTAGCCAATTGTTTTAGCCTGAAAAAGCTTCTAAAATGCATGTTTGGATATACAGAGAATGTATTGTGTACTGTTTGCGCACCTGAGTACCTATGTAACAGATCTGAATTTGTCTTCTGGTCCTGCAGAGTATTTTGGGATAATGAGCTAAAGGGATTTTGTATAAAGTAAGTTACTATATAAACCGAATGGTCTTAAAATCAATATAACACAATATCGCAACATGCTAAAAAGCATTGAAGGGCTGAAATCAGGGGCAAATCTTAAGGGTATGCAGCAGTATCAGTCACTACCATACCTGAGCACAGAGGGGGGCTCCAAAGAGACTTCTGCTAAATAAAATATACTGCTACTCTAATAGTACACACTGGATCCGGGGTTACCAATTATCTACAAAAATTACAAAAAGGGTACCCCCACTAGAAAGGATAAAACATAACCTTTATTTATGTTTAAAATTTAAAAGCCCCAAACTAAATTTCAGCCCCTATGATATTGACACCGGGCTTATGTGCAAGTGTGTACGTCCACCTTGCCAATTGTATGTTGTAAATTTATATTGATCCCATACAAACAGAGTGTGCTTTGTTTTAGGATTCACACATCACTGTTTTTAGGAATATAAATATAACTAGTACCTCTACCACAATAGACCATTCAGTCATGGGTCCCAGTAATTTTAATACTGCTATTCTAAATCACACTGTACAGATTTTGCTTTGAGACCCAAGGGCTTCAAGTTATGCCTCTAGCTGCCATAACTTATCTTGAAACCATATTATATTGATAAAATCAGCTTAACTGGTGACCTAACTGGACATGTCCACCTAAAAGAACTGGTGAGGGATGACACTTTTGTATCCTAAGTAGTGTTGAGCAAATAGTATTCATCAAATACCTCGCTCCCATAGGAATGCATGTTAGAGGCCGGAAAATATTCACTGCGCTTAACCCCTTGGTGTTCAGCCGCTTACATGCATTCCTATGGGAGCGAAGTATTCAACGAATAGTTTCAAATACTATTCGCTCAACACTAATTCTAAGATGCATGGCATGAAATGAACATTTCAAAGGTAATTTCTTTGATACCCCTTCACAATATGTCTGTGCTATGTGTGTCTATGTGAGACTACTGATTAGCTGTGATAAAATTCTAACCTGGTCAAGAGTTCTGGTAGCATGTCATAATAGAATATTTAATTTCATGTATATTAAATTAAATATAAATATAATAAGGATAAAATGGAATCCTTAAGAAAACAGGTTAAGGTAAGGGTGGACACACGTGTGCCAACTCTTGTAAAAGGGGTTGTCCAGACAAAAATAGACAACCCTTTTAAAGTTTAAATAAGATGGGGGTAGTGAAGAAAAATGCATACTCACCTGACCCCATTGCTGTGGTGTCCTCCCACACCTACCTCGTCATCTGCTCTGGGGGCGTCTTCCGGCGTTCTGCTGAAGCTGCTATTTGGCTACCTGTGACATCACAGGTCCCCTTCCTGAGGGCTCCTGAGGTAGCTGATTGGCCTCAGAGGTCATGTGACCACTGAGGATCATCAGTGGTGTCAGCACAACGCCAGAATAGATCCAGGAGAGCAGACTAACCGGGAGGCCTCCAGCAGTTTTAAACTTTAAAAGTTTTTCCTGGACAATCCCTTTAAGGTGGAAAAATACCACTAATAAACTAAGTAGTAGATAGGTTTACCTAGAGTCTTCTGTAGAACCAAAAATAACACACATTGAACTCACAATATCTCATATAAGATACTTAAGTCTATGACATCTGATAAAATCTTGGTTTCTAAGTACTATCTGCAACTCCACTGGTTTAGATTGACTTTGTAGATTACAACGTCAGCAGAAGTCAGTGTAGAGTTATTTCCATGGGAGTCTCCACCAAAGACAAGAAATTGCAACAAACAGAGCATACTTCCTAAATGAAATAATGATCTTTACTGACACTAATAGCATGCAAATGGGGACTTAAACACATTTAAAAAGCACTCATAGAGGGTCTATCCAAAATAGGGTGACCCACGAGCCAGAGCAGAACCCATAGTAAGATTTAAAGGGCCCTAAAGACATAACACAAACAACACTGACTCCTTTTGAAGTCTGGATGTCTCAGTGACAATCAACAGCAATAGATTTGCACACAAGCACATGTGCGTGGATTGCTTTTAAAGCATATATATTCTGTTATAGGGATTCTAAGTATCATAGAGAACGTGCCTTTTGCAATATTACTGCTGTGAAAATCAATTTTTAATCTGTTTGCCAATAATATGTTCGGTGCACCCAGTATGTGGCCAGCTTTATTGCCTATATCTTCCCCCAAATATCACCCTTAACATAAAGATGTGCTGCGACTCAAGGTAAAAATGGGTGTTCCAGTACTTGTGACCATGCCCAAGCTATATGGTACAGCTGACTTGCATACAGATTTTCTCTGCAGTAACATTGTACTTTGACATTAATTTCCCAACAACAGCATTTTAGCAGTTTAGATGCAATTTTGGTGCCGGTAGACTCCATTTAATACTATTTACGGTATTATATCGCTTTAGATGTGAGGAAAATAGCTCTATGATATGAAATTCTCCATTCTGCAAATTTTCCACATTTTGCTATTTTCTACCACTAAGCCATCCCACTCTCTATCAGAAGTCAGCACACGTTACTGCCTATGAGTGTCTATTCAGAAAATTCAAGTGAGGTATGAGACATATTTTGTAGAGTTAGTTTCACAAATGCCATTTCAGAGCTAGATATTTCCACTCTGACTACCATTTGTCTCCAGTGGCGGTTTTCCACACAATGAAAACAGATTGCATAGTCCTTTGGATCTAGAGAACAACAAATCCCACACCAAATATGTTGTTTTTCTGCTCAGACTGCTTTGCGCTGATGCAGATGGGAATTCACATTTATTCCTTTCCCTTATTGCTGCTGACTTCTTTCAAATCTGTTCCTGGTATCTTTTTCATCATACATTTCAGTTCTATATTAGATTTTTTTTGCAGTATATACCAATGTCTTGTTTAATATGCCACTTTCACCAAACTAGGATGCTGTAGGATCCAACTGGGATGAGAGTATAAATGAAAACTTTACACCTCTTTTTCCTGTTAAAATCCAATCCCAGTTTTGCAAAAAGTATTGTAAGATTTACCGATGCTAACACTAAGGGGTTATGCTTGCACTGTGTATATTATATTCCATTGTCACTGCCACTAGTGTTACTGAATCATTGTGCCACTTCTTGTTCTGGCACTTTTTGGACAGGAGGTGCTGAGATCATTTTCCTCTGGGGGATCTCTGTTACACCTTAAAGAGAACCTTTCATGTCCTTGAGGCACATGCAGTGTAATACACTGCTACAAAGCCAACAAGGCATTGAATTCAGCACGCTATCGGTTTACCCATTTTGTGCCCCCGGTGAAGAGCAATCGGTGCCATTACCTTAGCTCTTCGGTGTCAGAAGGGCGTTTATGACAGTCATTCAGGAAAGCCCCTCTTCAAGGAAGTGTCTATTGTGCTTTACTTTGAGGGGGGGGGTAAGTGTCATGGCTGGGCGGTAAGGAACGTCCCCTCTCACAGTACTGCGCAATAGACGCTACCTTGAGGAGGGGCGTTCCTCAATGACTGTCAGAAATGCCCTTCTGACACCGAATAGCTAAGGTAACAGCACCGATAGCTCTTCACCGGGGGCACAAAATGGGTAAGCCAATAGTGCACTGAATTCAGTGCACTATCAGTTTTCTAGCGGTGTATTATACAACGTGTGCCCCAAGGACATGAAAGGTCCTCTTTAAGATTCTTTCAGGATGCCATATTAAAAAAATCAGATGTAATAAAACAGAAGTAAACACACACAAAAAAAAAAAAAATATTGGCACAGCTATGTAACCTTGTAATAGACAACATATAAATCTTTATAAAATCAATGGAAGACTTGTTGGTCCTGCCCTTGGGGCCATGTCGCGCCTGTGGTAGCGCCTTCTGTGTTGTTTGGTGTTGTATGCTCATGGTGCATGTTTGTCTTATTTGGTCCATTTTGGGCGATATGTGGTTGTTCCCGTGCTATTAGACCTGCCCATGGTTGGTCCTCTTTTTGCATTAGTGCTATACCTTTTGGTTTTATCTGTTTGTTCCTTTTATTTTGTTGTAAAATTTTCAATAAAATACAGTTTACACATAAAATCAATGGAAGATGATCAACAATCGGATCGGAAAAGAAGCATTGTCAGGGAAGGTTTATGCCCCAAAGACAATACTATGAAGAAAACGCAGCCCTCTCAGCTGAATGTTCCAATGATGGCAATGCTTATTATATACTGTGAATTAATTTCCAAAATAATGGATAGTGACGACTAGATCAGCAGTGATCCATAGGATATTATAGTCCCCTGAGGTTTTTGTCAATATTGTAAAACAAGACATAGTAAAAATATGTTCCCACGAGTCAAATGTGAGCAAAACCCACAAGACATTTATTAAACAAGAATAGAAATGACTCAACAATAATATGCATTATTTATTAGTGAAAATACCCAGGATTGGCTTTGTGAAGAAATAGTAAATAGAGATGAGCGAACAGTGTTCTATCGAACACATGTTCGATCGGATATCAGGGTGTTCGCCATGTTCGAATCGAATCGAACACCACGTGGTAAAGTGCGCCAAAATTCGATTCCCCTCCCACCTTCCCTGGCGCCTTTTTTGCACCAATAACAGCGCAGGGGAGGTGGGACAGGAACTACGACACTGGGGGCATTGAAAAAAATTGGAAAAAGTCATTGGCTGCCGAAATCAGGTGACCTCCATTTTAGACGAATAGTGGATTTCAAATCTGGGTCATATGAGAATGTGAACTTTGTGACTATGAGACAGGGATAGCTGTACAGGCAGGGATAGCTAGGGATAACCTTTATTTAGGGGGGAATGTTATTAAAAATAACTTTTTGGGGCTCTATCGGGTGTGTAATTGTGATTTTTGTGAGATAAACTTTTTCCCATAGGGATGCATTGGCCAGCGCTGATTGGCCGAATTCCGTACTCTGGCCAATCAGTGCTGGCCAATGCATTCTATTAGCTTGATGAAGCAGAGTGTGCACAAGGGTTCAAGCGCACCCTCGGCTCTGATGTAGCAGAGCCGAGGCTGCACAAGGGTTCAAGCGCACCCTCGGCTCTGATGTAGGAGAGCCGAGGGTGCACTTGAACCCTTGTGCACCCTCAGCTCTGCTACATCAGAGCCGAGGGTGCGCTTGAACCCTTGTGCACACTCTGCTTCATCAAGCTAATAGAATGCATTGGCCAGCGCTGATTGGCCAATGTATTCTATTAGCCTGATGAAGTAGAGCTGAATGTGTGTGCTAAGCACACACATTCAGCTCTACTTCATCGGGCTAATAGAATGCATTGGCCAGCGCTGATTGGCCAGAGTACGGAACTCGACCAATCAGCGCTGGCTCTGCTGGAGGAGGCGGAGTCTAAGATCGCTCCACACCAGTCTCCATTCAGGTCCGACTTTAGACTCCGCCTCCTCCGGCAGAGCCAGCGCTGATTGGCCGAAGGCTGGCCAATGCATTCCTATGCGAATGCAGAGACTTAGCAGTGCTGAGTCAGTTTTGCTCAACTACACATCTGATGCACACTCGGCACTGCTACATCAGATGTAGCAATCTGATGTAGCAGAGCCGAGGGTGCACTAGAACCCCTGTGCAAACTCAGTTCACGCTAATAGAATGCATTGGCCAGCGCTGATTGGCCAATGCATTCTATTAGCCCGATGAAGTAGAGCTGAATGTGTGTGCTAAGCACACACATTCAGCACTGCTTCATCACGCCAATACAATGCATTAGCCAGTGCTGATTGGCCAGAGTACGGAATTCGGCCAATCAGCGCTGGCTCTGCTGGAGGAGGCGGAGTCTAAGATCGCTCCACACCAGTCTCCATTCAGGTCCGACCTTAGACTCCGCCTCCTCCAGCAGAGCCAGCGCTGATTGGCCGAATTCCGTACTCTGGCCAATCAGCACTGGCTAATGCATTGTATTGGCTTGATGAAGCAGTGCTGAATGTGTGTGCTTAGCACACACATTCAGCTCTACTTCATCGGGCTAATAGAATGCATTGGCCAATCAGCGCTGGCCAATGCATTCTATTAGCGTGAACTGAGTTTGCACAGGGGTTCTAGTGCACCCTCGGCTCTGCTACATCAGATTGCTACATCTGATGTAGCAGTGCCGAGTGTGCATCAGATGTGTAGTTGAGCAAAACTGACTCAGCACTGCTAAGTCTGCATTCGCATAGGAATGCATTGGCCAGCCTTCGGCCAATCAGCGCTGGCTCTGCCGGAGGAGGCGGAGTCTAAGGTCGGACCTGAATGGAGACTGGTGTGGAGCGATCTTAGACTCCGCCTCCTCCAGCAGAGCCAGCGCTGATTGGCCGAATTCCGTACTCTGGCCAATCAGCACTGGCTAATGCATTGTATTGGCTTGATGAAGCAGTGCTGAATGTGTGTGCTTAGCACACACATTCAGCTCTACTTCATCGGGCTAATAGAATGCATTGGCCAGCGCTGATTGGCCGAATTCCGTACTCTGGCCAATCAGCACTGGCTAATGCATTGTATTGGCTTGATGAAGCAGTGCTGAATGTGTGTGCTTAGCACACACATTCAGCTCTACTTCATCGGGCTAATAGAATGCATTGGCCAATCAGCGCTGGCCAATGCATTCTATTAGCGTGAACTGAGTTTGCACAGGGGTTCTAGTGCACCCTCGGCTCTGCTACATCAGATTGCTACATCTGATGTAGCAGTGCCGAGTGTGCATCAGATGTGTAGTTGAGCAAAACTGACTCAGCACTGCTAAGTCTGCATTCGCATAGGAATGCATTGGCCAGCCTTCGGCCAATCAGCGCTGGCTCTGCCGGAGGAGGCGGAGTCTAAGGTCGGACCTGAATGGAGACTGGTGTGGAGCTATCTTAGACTCCGCCTCCTCCAGCAGAGCCAGCGCTGATTGGTCGAGTTCCGTACTCTGGCCAATCAGCACTGGCCAATGCATTTCTATGGGGAAAAGTTAGCTTGCGAAAATCGCAAACTGACAGGGATTTCCATGAAATAAAGTGACTTTTATGCCCCCAGACATGCTTCCCCTGCTGTCCCAGTGTCATTCCAGGGTGTTGGTATCATTTCCTGGGGTGTCATAGTGGACTTGGTGACCCTCCAGACACGAATTTGGGTTTCCCCCTTAACGAGTTTATGTTCCCCATAGACTATAATGGGGTTCGAAACCCATTCGAACACTCGAACAGTGAGCGGCTGTTCGAATCGAATTTCGAACCTCGAACATTTTAGTGTTCGCTCATCTCTAATAGTAAATCAAGCATATGCACCTCTTCCAGTGACTAGAGGAGAAAGATGTGTATAAATGGGTCTAAACCCCTCCAGCAAAAACATGAAGTTGCCTATCAGTGGGTACCAGGTGGCCTGGGGATGAGTTTATCCATAGAGAAGACTGTGTGTTTTATATTATGTATTGTAAGCCGATGGCTGGTCAGATAATGGAGGGGGCTCAGACTACTCAGGTGGGCAAGAAGAGAGAAAGTCCAGGAATGATTTTTGTTCTCAGCAGTCAACCTTTGTTTTGGGCTGGATTTTTAGGAATGGCAGGTAGGTTGGCAGTGGGACCTGTCATTCCACCACCTTCCAGTCCACACTTTGTGGTTGTTCCTGCAGCAACTCAGCTTCTGAAAGTTGTCCTTATCAGTGAAGAAATAAGAGGTCAGCTCCAGCAGCAAGACTTTGGTCAGAGCTTGGCTGGAGAGCCAGCAGGAAGGTCGCATTATTGGAGCTGTGTCCTGTATGTTCCAACTTTCTTTTGATTCTGTTATTATAAGTGAAGTAACATATCCTATGTTCAGTTAGAGCCTAGCCGGGCAGGTGTTTATTTTGGCATTGTTTTTCTTTTGTTGCTGCACTGTTATTTTTAGAGTGAAAATAACTTTATCAATTTTTGGACTAATAATCTGGACTTGTGGGTCTATGCCACCCCACCTAGCAACCCCAGACCCTGACAATATAATATATATATATATATATATATATATATATATATATATATATATATATATATATATTCATTAAAAAGGGTGTGAGAAATAGTGAGGATACTGAAAAGGAGGAGCGTGTACATCTAACGTCTAAGGGAATATGTGTAGAAAATACATGGCAGCTATAGTGAATGCAAAGAAATGCCTTGAAGGACACAAGAAATGGGAGGAAAGGAGAAGAATGCATGGAAAAGAAATGAATTGAATGTGTGGGTATGTGCAGGGAAGGAAAGTAAACAGACAAATATAAGAAAGAGAATATGTGTGAAAAGAGACTAGAATAAACGGCACGTATACATATAGAAAAGTATGTGATTTGAGCCTACCCCATCCCACTCCCCGACCTGAATTCGTACAATGCCTTGTGAGCCACACTTTATCATCCATCAGAGGGATGGATACATCTCCCCCAGTGAGTACATCATGCGAGCCTTATGTGAGCCACATTCATATTTTTTACCTGGAGGGGTGTGTAATGTTAATATATATATTGTTAGGATGGGCTCCTGCAGGTATGCCTTCAGGCGCACAGCGCCACCTGCGGGCCAACCCAACTCTCGCCCTCGATGTCGGACAGTGAGGCAACTGGAGTATAAGTCCAGGTTTTTCCCTACTGAGCATGCTCGGACATTTCAGAGCCACTAGGAGGTTAAGTCCCATTTTGGCCATACTGAGCATGACCGATGAGGACATGGCCACTGCCTCTGCTGGGCGGGGAGTTCCCTTTATATAGGGTGAGTCGACGCCCACCCGGTGTTCACACTTTCACAAAAAAACACTTGAGACAGTAGGTTAAGGCCAGGTTCCAGTTATAGGCAGGAGCAGTTTAGGGGTCTAGTCAGGATTCCTTGGCTCTGTCAGTGGCAATCAGAAAAGCCTAGGTGTAAACTGTCCACTTGTGTTGTAGCTCCAAGCTGTTGTGGAGCCATTTGTGTTGCTGATAGGGGTGACATTTAACCCTTGGAAGCCTTTGCTGCAGCTTATTCTCAGGTGCAGGTCGCCAGTGAGGCCAACTGGTGTAAATCCTCATTGCAGCCTGTTCACACTGACACTGCACAAACGCAATCACCCAGTGAAGTTAACTGGTGCATGTGTGTTACTCCCTGTTCAGACACTGCTGCCTGTTTCAGGCACACGGCTGCCCTCAGGGGCTTGTGGACCTCACTGCAGTGTCTTGCAGCCTAACGGTTCTGTTTAAAAAAAATAAAAATAAATATATATATATATATATATATATATATATATATATATATATATATATATATAACACACACACACACACACACACACACACACACACACACACACACACACACACACACACACACACACACACACACACTTCTCCCCTAGCCACTTGGTTTAGGGTGTGTATTGAGGCTTTCTAGTCATTTTTACTTATAGACAGACTTTTAAATAATGTATACCATTGTAAGAGAGTCCATTGTGAGAAAAGTGTATTACTGTATGACACCACAATCAGCAGCATCTTCGTTTTGCATGTATTCTTATTTTATGTATGTTTTGCACACATTTCGCTTTTGTAGGAAGTGGGACACATTTTCACTGTGGTCTGTTTCTTTACAAAAGCATTGACAAAGGTCTCTGGATGCTGAAATGTCCTATAGATCTACTACTGATCTAGCCATGAATCATAATCTAGTTTTTGGGCATGTTGAATTTACAACATTTATAAGAATTGTCACTCTTGGCACATCAAACTGAGTACCATGTTTTCTACATAATTCATAATGGGGAGAAATTCATGCTTGTATGCTAGTGATGGTAAGGTGGTAAGTTGGTTGGCCAAATACTCTCAACCTTCTCGCCCTGGCATGACGAACCAATACCAGAAGGAGGGGGGCTAGTATCAGTTATTTCACTGTTATGGTCTTTTTGATTTACTGTTTGTATGGCCTGATAGTTTTGTATGCAATAGGGCAGATTTAGTAATTATTTTTATTATTTAGACCATGTAAATGTTGACCAGGCAGCCCAAGCCGGCCATACACATGAGATAACTATTAGAGATGAGCGAGTAGTGTTCGATCGAGTAGGTGTTCGATCGAATACTACGGTACTCGAAATACTCGTACTCGATCGAACACTACTAGCTGTTCAAGGTTCGATGCAAAACCAGCGTTGATTGGCAGAATGCTATACATTCTGCCAATCAACGCTGGTTCTTCTCTTACCTTTAGAAGTCTTCTCCGTGCGGCATCTTCCGGCTGGAATTCACTCTGCCTAGGCATCCGGCCTAGGCAGAGTCGACTGCGCATGTCCTCGCATGTGCAGTCTGCTCTGCTCAGGCATCGGGCTGGGCAGAGCCGACCGCGCATGCGCAGTTGGCTCTGCCCGGCCCCGATGCCTAGGCAGAGTGAATTCCAGCTGGAAGACGCCGCAGGAGTGCTGCGCCGGGAGAAGACTTCAAGGAGAATCCAGCCCGACCGTCACTCGTGGATTTGGTAAGTATAATTTTATCAAATTTTGCCTACCCCTGAAACGAGCATTCCCCCCCATAGACTATAATGGGGTTCGAAATCCGTTCAAACAGTCGAACAGTGTGCGGCTGTTCGAATCGGATTTCGAACCTCAAACATTTTAGTGTTCGCTCATCTCTAATAACTATCAGCTGAATACTACTTCAACTGACAGCTATCTCACATGATTCCAATGCATGCTTATGTTCATGTGTAGGAGTAGGGAGACAGTTGCTCAAAGGTTATCTCTCCATGTACAAAAGGATTGGACAGTGGAAATCTAACCGCTTGATCTTCATCTTCCCTGAGATCTGACGTAAGGGGAGTGTCTCATAAGAGTCCCAAACAAACGAGGATGCTTATTGGTCTCGGTGGTCACAAGCAGTGAGGACTTTTCACCTAAACCAAAATGATTGGTGTACTATGGACTAATATTCCTTATAAAACAAATAAAGATGCTTATATTCAAAACGCTGGCATCCAGGCGATCAGTGATAAAGTTTGAAGCCTCTGGGTCCCATTGAAAATTCTATAACAAGACTCTTGCCTACAATGCACTGTTTATTATACTGTCTCTACTAATGTACAACAGGAACACCTCAGAGACCAGATTCTGGGTGCAAAGATTACATCCATCCTCTATAGACATATATAGTATATCACTCTACATCCAGAAAAATATGCAGCATATATTTATATATAAATACAGGTAGAAATTGTGACTACAGAAACACTCAGTCAATAATGTGAAAATGCAATGAAATATACACTTCAGAAAAGTAAAATATAATTTTAGACCCATGCTGACAATCAATGAGAAAATCAATGAGAGAAAAAGGAAGCAAAAGTCGAAACTCTATATAAGGACACATACTAGAGTACATAATTATTATGATCTGGGCCCAGATAGTGTTCATATTGCTCTTGTATTGTGTTTAAATTTGTCTTAAAGGGGTATTCCCATGAAAAGAAACATGCCTCTAAACATAGTCAAAAAAGTGATTAATAGTTCAATGGATCTACATTATTAAAAATAAAGCAGAATCAAGATCAATGCTCACCTATGTCACCATGAGGTGCACAGTACTTCCTATATCTAGTTGCCATAATGTTATCGAAACCCAAACCGGTTTGATAACACATAATAATTAGAGATGAGCGAACACTAAAATGTTCGAGGTTCGAAATTCGATTCGAACAGCCGCTCACTGTTCGAGTGTTCGAATGGGTTTTGAACCCCATTATAGTCTATGGGGAACATATACTCGTTAAGGGGGAAACCCAAATCCGTGTCTGGAGGGTCACCAAGTCCACTATGACACCCCAGGAAATGATACCAACACCCTGGAATGACACTGGGACAGCAGGGGAAGCATGTCTGGGGGCATAAAAGTCACTTTATTTCATGGAAATCCCTGTCAGTTTGCGATTTTCACAAGCTAACTTTTCCCCATAGAAATGCATTGGCCAGTGCTGATTGGCCAGAGTACGGAATTCCACCAATCAGCGCTGGCTCTGCTGGAGGAGGCGGAGTCTAAGATCGCTCCACACCAGTCTCCATTCAGGTCCGACCTTAGACTCCGCCTCCTCCGGCAGAGCCAGCGCAGATTGGCCGAAGGCTGGCCAATGCATTCCTATGCGAATGCAGAGACTTAGCAGTGCTGAGCCAGTTCAGCTCAACTACACATCTGATGCACACTCAGCTCTGCTACATCTGATGCACACTCGGCTCTGCTACATCAGATGATGTACATCTGATGTAGCAGAGCCGAGGGTGCACTAGAACCCCTGTGCAAACTCAGCTCACGCTAATAGAATGCATTGGCCAGCGCTGATTGGCCAATGCATTCTATTAGCCCGATGAAGTAGAGCTGAATGTGTGTGCTAAGCACACACATTCAGCTCTACTTCATCGGGCTAATAGAATGCATTGGCCAGCGCTGATTGGCCAGAGTACAGAACTCGACCAATCAGCGCTGGCTCTGCTGGAGGAGGCGGAGTCTAAGATCGCTCCACACCAGTCTCCATTCAGGTCCGACCTTAGACTCCGCCTCCTCCGGCAGAGCCAGCGCAGATTGGCCGAAGGCTGGCCAATGCATTCCTATGCGAATGCAGAGACTTAGCAGTGCTGAGCCAGTTCAGCTCAACTACACATCTGATGCACACTCAGCTCTGCTACATCTGATGCACACTCGGCTCTGCTACATCAGATGATGTACATCTGATGTAGCAGAGCCGAGGGTGCACTAGAACCCCTGTGCAAACTCAGCTCACGCTAATAGAATGCATTGGCCAGCGCTGATTGGCCAATGCATTCTATTAGCCCGATGAAGTAGAGCTGAATGTGTGTGCTAAGCACACACATTCAGCTCTACTTCATCGGGCTAATAGAATGCATTGGCCAGCGCTGATTGGCCAGAGTACAGAACTCGACCAATCAGCGCTGGCTCTGCTGGAGGAGGCGGAGTCTAAGATCGCTCCACACCAGTCTCCATTCAGGTCCGACCTTAGACTCCGCCTCCTTCGGCAGAGCCAGCGCTGATTGGCCGAAGGCTGGCCAATGCATTCCTATGCGAATGCAGAGACTTAGCAGTGCTGAGCCAGTTCTGCTCAACTACACATCTGATGCACACTCGGCTCTGCTACATCTGATGCACACTCGGCTCTGCTACATCAGATGATGTACATCTGATGTAGCAGAGCTGAGGGTGCACTAGAACCCCTGTGCAAACTCAGCTCACGCTAATAGAATGCATTGGCCAGCGCTGATTGGCCAATGCATTCTATTAGCCCGATGAAGTAGAGCTGAATGTGTGTGCTAAGCACACACATTCAGCTCTACTTCATCGGGCTAATAGAATGCATTGGCCAGCGCTGATTGGCCAGAGTACGGAATTCGACCAATCAGCGCTGGCTCTGCCGGAGGAGGCGGAGTCTAAGGTCGGACCTGAATGGAGACTGGTGTGGAGCGATCTTAGACTCCGCCTCCTCCAGCAGAGCCAGCGCTGATTGGTCGAGTTCCGTACTCTGGCCAATCAGCGCTGGCCAATGCATTCCTATTGGAAAAAGTTTACGTCACAAAAATCACAATTACACACCCGATAGAGCCCCAAAAAGTTATTTTTAATAACATTCCCCCCTAAATAAAGGTTATCCCTAGCTATCCCTGCCTGTACAGCTATCGCTGTCTCTTAGTCACAAAGTTCACATTCTCATATGACCCGGATTTGAAATCCACTATTCGTCTAAAATGGAGGTCACCTGATTTTGGCAGCCAATGACTTTTTCCGATTTTTTTCGATGCCTCCGGTGTCGTAGTTGCTGTCCCACCTCCCCTGCGCTGTTATTGGTGCAAAAAAAGCGCCAGGGAAGGTGGGAGGGGAATCGAATTTTTTTGGAGTTTGCCACGTGATGTTCGAATCGAACAGCCTGATATCCGATCGAACATGTGTTCGATAGAACACTGTTCGCTCATCTCTAATAATAATGTCCTCCAGCAGTTGTGAGATGGTGGACATGCTTTGTCAACCCCTCTGCTTTTTCTGCAGGTCCCTGCCTCATTTCATTTTCACGTTTCATTGCTATTTCCTACTGAGCACATAACTGTAGGGGATAAACCCTTTAAAGGAAAGAAATCTAAGATAATTTGCTATTGTGATTATGAATAGATTCTGGCATAAAAGTGGCAAATCTTAGTCATACTTTTGCAATTTGGTGCATCTACTCTGAGCTACAATTTTTCAGACCTACTAGATATATGGATGGGAATTCTCAGAATAGGGAGGGTGACTGACATGTGCCAAGAATAGCAAAAATGCATCAATATCGTGTCAAGACATTCTGGCTTAAAGTAAGCCAACTAGAAGGTGATATAAACTTAGGCTTGACAGTATAAAGATATGGCAGATTTAATATCCAGCACTGGCCACTGTGATAAATTTTGTGCCTGTCTAACTTTATACTGTTTAACTATTGGTAAATCTGTGCCAGTGTTTCTATGTGTTCAGTATCTCTAGGTACAGTACTCCCATATTTGCTGTGGCAGTATAGTTTCTACATAGCAGCAGGTAGTGTCTGTTAATATTGTGTCTCAAACTCAACATAAAGAAAACTGAGTTTATCTTCACCCCACCTTGTATGGTCTCTTTACTTGACCCATCTATCAAAGTTAATGAAACCACACTTGCCTCTGTCGCACGGATCCATTGCCTTGCGAAAACCTTGGACTCTGATCTATCCTTCACGTCCAAACCTTAACACCTCCTGCCGCCTCCAACTCAAGAACATTCATCAAATCCACTCATTCCTCACCCCTGAAACTGCAAAGATGCTAGTCCATGACCTCATAATCTCCTGCTTGGATTATTGTAACGCCCTTTTCCATGGTCTCCCAGAAAATACTCTCACTCCCCCTCCAGTCCACCTTAAACTGAGTAGTTTGCTTAATACAACCCTTCTCCCATTGTTCATCAGCTACTCCACCCTGCCAATCCCTTCACTGGCTGGTACTTGCCCAGTGAATTGAGTTCAAGTTACTATCAGTGACATACAAAGCCATCCACAACCTGTCCCCTCCATATATTTCTGACTTAATCTCTCACTACCTGCTCACACGTAACCTCAGATCCTCAAAGACCTCCTACTCCGCTCTGCTCTCATTTTCTCTTCACACAACCGTCTCCAAGGTTTCTCCCATGCATCCGTACTCTGGAACTTCTTAACAAGACACATAAAACTGACCCCCACAAGCACGAGTTGCAAGAAGGCCCTGAAGACTCGCCTATTCAGGAAGGCCTACAACCTCCAATAACACTACTGTCACCACACCACCATCTGAAATGTCTCTCAACTCACCTTCTGTCTCTATCCTTCTTCCCTCATAGATTATAAACCCTTGCGGGCAGGGCCCTCTACCCAACTGTGCATTGTTAGTATTCTATTTTTTGTATATTTTGTGTATTGTACGTAAATCCTCAAATGTAAAGCACCATGGAATTAATGGTGCTATATAAATAAATAATAATAATAATCTGTCATCTTCCATGACGACATCTCTAATGTGCAAGAACATTTTGACATTGTCTCTCCTCCTTATATATACTTCTTTTTGTATACAATATCTCAACCAAAGCGTTTTTATATACAACTAGCAGGAGGACCTGGCTTTGCACGGGTATAATTTATTTTGTTTGTGTAGAGGACCCATAAGAATTGTCCAGTTTTGCATTGGTGTATTTTGTATATTGTTTGTGTGTCCATAAGCATCTCATTTAGGATATCAGTGAAAAACCTCCAATCGGTTGTTATGGAGTCCTGGAGTAAAGCTGTGTGACTGTGACCTTGTGTAACAGTGTCATCCACAGCACCCTGCCCCTTCAAACTGACATAAAGCAGTGAAGAAAAATGGCTGGGTTGCTATGGAAACCTGGATTAAAACTCTAATATGTGGTACTCTGTGCAGAGCCGTGTATCTGATTCTCTGGCGTGTGGTATTGTGTGCAGTGGTGCGTATCTAATCCTCTGGCTTGTGGAATTGTGTGAATATGCATGTATCTAACCCTCTGGTGCTTGGTATTTTATGCTTACACGCGTATTTAATCCTCCGGCATGTGCTACTGTGTGCTGACTTGTGTATCTAATCCTCCAGTGTGTGGTACTGTGTGCAGACATGTGTATCTAACCCTCCTCGTGTGGAATTGTGCACATTAGCGTGTATCTAATCCTTCTTCATGTGATGTTATGTGCAGTGGCGCATATCTAATCCTCCATCATGTGGTATTGTGTAAAGACGTACGTATCTAATCCTCCGGTATGTGAAAGTGTGCACAGATGTGTGTATCTAAACCTGCGGCATGTGTAACTGTGTATAGATGCATATATCTAATCCTCCGGTGTGTGGTACTGTGTACTGACATGCTTATCTAATCATCTGGCATGTGCTACTGTGTGCAGACACGTGTATCTAACCCTCTCCGTGTTGTATTGTCTGAAGTAGTGAGTATCTAATCCTCCATTGTGTAAAGATGTGCATATCTAATCCTCTGGCGTGTGGAACTGTGCGCAAATAGGTGTATCTAATCCTGCGGCATGTTGAACTGTGTGTATCTAATCCTGAAGCATGTGTAACTGTGTATAGATGCACATATCTAATCCTTCGGCGTGTAAAACTGTGTGAAGATGCCCATAGCTAATCCTTTGGCATGTGGTACTATGTGTTGAGCTGTGAATCTAATCCTCTGGCATATGGAACTGTGTGCAGACTCGGGTATCTAATCCTCCGGCATGTGGAATTATGTGTAGATGTGTGTATCTAATACTGTGGCATGTGGAACTGTGCACAGATATGCACATCTAATCCTGCACACAATGTGGTATTGTGTGAAGTGGTGCGTATCTAATCCTTTGGCGTGTGGTATTGTGTGAAGTGGTGCGTATCTAATCCTCTGGCGTGTCATACTGTGTGCTGACTTGTGTATTTAATCCTCTGGCATGTGGTACATGGTGCAGACACGCTTATCTAATCCTCTGGCATGTGGAACTGTGTGCAGATGCACGTATATAATCTTCCAGCATGTGGTACTGTGTGTTGACTTGTGTATCTAATCCTACAGAGTGTGGTACTGTGTACAGACGTGCGTATCTAATCCTCCAACGTGTGTAACTGTGTGCTGACATGCGTATCTAATCTGGTGTCATGTGGTACTTTGTGCAGATGCGTGTATGTAAACCTCCCTGTGTAGTATTGTGTGCAGACGTGCATATCTAATCCTCCACTGATTGGTATTCTGTGCAGTGACGCGTATCTAATCCTCCATTGTGTGATATTGTGTGCAGACGCGAGTATCTAATCCTCCAGAGTGTTGAACTGTGTGCCGACAAGTGTATCTAATCTTGCGGCATGTGGAACTGTGTGCAGATGTGCGTATCTAATCTTCCAGCATGTGGTATTGTGTAAAGACATGCGTATCTAATCCTGCAGCGTGTGTAACTGTGTATAGATGCATGTATCTAATCCTAACGCATGTGAAGACACGTGTATCTAATCCTCTGGCGTGTGGTACTATGTGTTGAGTTGCGTATCTAATCTTCCTGTGTGTGGAATTGTGTGCAGACTCACAGGTGGAATTGTGTGTATCTAATCCCACAGTGTGTAACTGTGTGTGTTATCTAATCCTCTGGGGTGTGGTATTGTGTGCAGTGGCACTTATCTAATCCTCTGGCGTGTGTTAATATGTTCTGACCTGTCTATCTAATCCTCCAGCGTGTGGTACTTTGTACAGATGCACGCATCTAATCCTCTGGCATGTGGAACTGTGTGCAGACGCGTGTATCTAATCTTTAGTCATGTGGTACTTTGTGCAGACGCGCACATCTAATCCTCTGGCGTGTGGTACTGCATTCTGACCTGTGTATCTAATCCTCTGGTGTGTGATACTGTGTGCTGACCTGTGTATCCAATTCTACGGCATCTGGTACTCTGTGCAGACACACATATTTAATCCTCTGGCGTGGTGAACTGTGTGCAGACGTGCATATCTAATCCTCTGGCATGTGATAATATGTGCTGACCTGCGTATCTAATCCTCCAGCGTGTGGTACTTTGTGAAGATGCATGTATCTAATCCTCTGGCATGTAGAACTGTGTGCAGACCCACATATCTAATCCTCTGGTATGTAGAACTTTGTGTAGACACGTGTGTCTAATCCTCTGCCGTGTAATACTGTGTTCTGACCTGTGTATCTAATCCTCCAGTGTGTGGTATTTATCTAATCCTCTGGCATGTGGAAATAATGTGCAGATGTGCATATCTAATATTTTGGCGTATGGTACTTTGTGCAGACAAGTATATCTAATCCTCTGGCATGCAGAACTGTGTACAGACGTGCATATCTAATCCTTTGGCTTGTGGAACTGTGTGCAGATGCGCGTATCTAATCCTCTGTCACATGATACTGTGTGCTGATCTGTGTATCTAATCCTCTGATGCGTGTATCTCAGCTTACATATCAGTGTTGGGTTGTACATATGGAGTGACCGTGTGTATTGCAGTTGTAATATGAGTGAAAGACTTGCAGGTTTGTTTTGGCTAATGGGGGGGGGTTTCAGGGTTTTGGGAAAGCTGTACGTCCGAGTGAGTTGGGTTCTCATCTTAAACCTTCATGGACACCTGAAGTATCTGTGTGCCAAATTTGGTGAAGATCAGGCAAGTCGTTTGGTTGTGCATAAAGAACAGACAGACAAACAAGAATTCATTTTTATAATATAGAGAGATGAATACTTTGTCAGTCTTATTATATTTAGATGCCATCTTCCACCACTCCCATCATTGCTAAATGGAGTTGTTAGGATTCTCTATCCGGCTGCTGCACCTCCGATATTACCATGCCAACTTGGGAAGCTTTTCAGAGGCTTCCTGGCTTGGTCCAGTTAGCGGCTGAGGAGACCTATATAAGACTATGCCCTCCTGAGATGTACTGACAATTAGTTTGCAACTCCAGTTTCCTGTTCCTGTTCCTTGATTCCTCTCTGTTTAGCGATTTTTGTTGTGGCGTTTCCAATGGATTGGATCCGTGTTTGTCTCATGATTTAGTTTCTCGTTGCCCTCTTCAACTGCTGACACGTGATTAGACAACCATTCTTCGATCTCTACTCCTTTGAGTAAGAGTGTGGTTTTGGTGTTTGGTTTCTGCTGCAGTGCATTTATTTATAGAACACTTACCTGTTTTGGTAACAAGTCCGTTCTTCAGATGCTATGAAAGTCCATCTCTGGTGAGGCGTTTGGGCTGTTCTTGGCTTGCAGAGGTGTGTTATGTTTAGGTAGAATTTTCTACTGCTTGCAGTTGTCAGCCTATGTCTCCTACTTCTATACTGAAGACTAGTTCTTTACTAACCTTTTTACTGTGGCCATGCATCTGAATCCTAACAGGAGTTAGGCCCAGTCAGATTGCTTGAGTTCTCATGAATAAAACACTTTTTCTGCTTCTCTATTGGTGCCCCCATGGTTAAGATATTAACACTTAATTATATACTAGTGAGCTGTTGGTAGCAATGAGGGTGTCACAGTAGCTCTCATCGCACCAAAGAGCTGTTTCTCTGCAATGATTGACAGGGTTAAGCAGTTTACATGTCATTCATAGCAAGTAGGAAAGGATGGAGGGACTAGGAGCTCTCTGTTGTGAGCATTGTTGACACCCTCATTGCACTGAACAGCTCATTAGCATGTAAGATAAGAAGCTAGTATCTCAGCAATGGAGAGACTGTGCTATCCCTGGCTACCTGACTGTGCTTATAGTTATACAGTGACTCTTCTGGTGACTCCTTTTACATACCATATAAGTAATAGAAATCAAATAATTATATTATTCTTAATTTCCTGTATGGAGACAAATATGGGCTCCACCTAAGGAACTTAAAATGAAAAAGCTATAATAGCTTTCTACTTAAAGGGTTATTTCATCTAATATACTACTACTGGCTTATGCCAATCCTTAGTGATCTGTAGATCTGTCCACACTCCCCCACTGATCTTGAGACTAAAAGGATAGCAGTACTTATTCAGCACTAAGATTCTTTAAGCCTATGCTGAATTGTAACATGACATATTTAAGTAGGCTGAAAACTCAAACGGAGCTCCAAAACTAGAATGTCAAAGAAACCGACCTGGTTTCTTTGACATTCTAGTTTTGAATCTTAGTGCTGCCAGCAGCCAGCCATATGTAACTGGTGCCTTTCCACCTCCATGACAAAGGTGCACATTAAACCTCAGCTACTATAACTTATATAGATAAATTCTGATAACCTTTAGCACCAGTGATAGTTTGAAACATTCATATGCTTCCCCTTAAAATCATCCATGCCTCATATGTATGCCTACTATATGGTTAATGGTCCCTTTCCCTTGATCCCACTTATAGCTGCAGTAGCCTACACCACATTTACTGTATTATTTTATAGTTTGGACTATATCTATGTATTTAATGAGCCCCCCCCCCCCCCCTTTTAAATACTATCACAAACAAATTGATAAAAGAACCAATAGACAGATAAGAACTTATCAGACCCTTCCACAATGACCGCTAGAATGAAACATCAAATGTAACTTTTTCTGGGTTGGAAAGACAAGGAGAGCAAAAGATAAGAATTAAAAGAGAGAGAAGGAGAAATAATGCTAAGGGCATTTTCTTCACTTCTTTGAGAAAAATAAACCTCTTGTATTTCCGAGGCCACTGTAGTGAGAAGATAAAAGTGACAGTCCGGCTTTGATTCAGACACAACTGTGGCAATCCCTATAAATATATACAATAAAAGGTTGGTTGCTTGAAAAAGCTGCAGTACATGGCTGATGGCATCAGAAATTCTAAATACATTCTGTAATCAAACACATAGGAAAAGTATGTGCCCCCCTGGTTGTCTGTTTACTGTAAAGAAGCAATCCACGGCATAATGTTGCATTTTGAATAATTACTTTTTTCTATTTTTGCAAGGCTGGATAGGAATGAATAAATAAAAGCTGTATTTCTATTTATGGCATTCATAATGTGAGTAAAAATAATTAGGCTTAAAAGCATTCATTAAATCTGTTCTAGTGACTTGGAAATTGCTGCACAGGGATTGTAACTGTCTACCAAACCTACAGTATGGCTTCCCATAAATGCTAATGTAGAGATATCAAAATATTAGAGATATTTAAAGGGAAAGTAACACATTGGCAGACTAATAGTATTGAAGATTATAGGAAAGGCATTTCTGCCTTAAATTAAAAAAAGATATGAGAAACATTTAGCAGTTACTTAGATACATCTTTTTTTTTTGTGAAACATACTTAAAATGTCTCAAGGGGAAAGCACCTGCATTATCCATGGAGCGTGTAGACAAGAGATGCTGCAACTTTAGATG
Source organism: Leptodactylus fuscus (assembly GCF_031893055.1). Classification (NCBI taxonomy): domain Eukaryota; kingdom Metazoa; phylum Chordata; class Amphibia; order Anura; family Leptodactylidae; genus Leptodactylus; species Leptodactylus fuscus. The sequence goes on from NC_134271.1 coordinate 55,583,796, forward strand.
CATGTTTTTACTGTGAACAACACAACATTAGCAAGTACTATACAGTATTGGATAACAAGGCTCAGCATCATATTGCTGTTTTCGCCTTCAAATGTGGTGTAAACCCAGCCCTTTTCTACCAGAGTGGAAGAACCAGCAATAAGACTGAGGGCTCGTTCACATCAGCGTTGTGAACTCCGTAGTTCAGGTTTCCGTTTCCTGCCTAAAACAGAGGCAGGAGATGGAAACCTGCAGGAGTCTCTCTCACCCATTCATTTGAATGGGTGAGAGAGATGTCCGGCTGTGAGCGGCGGTGAGCGTTTTATGCTCTCCGCCGCAAAACCGGGTTTTATAATCCGGACACAGAGTCGGACATGCAGTACTCTGTGTCCGGATAAAAAAATCCGGTTTCGCGGCGGAGAGCATAAAACGCTCACCGCCGCTCACGGCCGGACCCGGTCTGAGCTTTCCGACTTCTGGCATGCAGAAGTCAGAAAGCTCAGAACGGACAGGTCAGAACGGACAGGTGAACGCTAGTGTGAACCTAGGGTGAGATGTTAAATCCAGTTTCGCTAGGTTCACACCTGCGTTCTACTCTCCGTTCTGTGCTTTCCGTCTTCTGCATGCCAGAAGACAGAAAGCACAGACTGGGTCCGGCCGTGAGCGCCGGTGAGCGTTTTATGCTCTCCGCCACGAATCCGGATTTTTTTAATCCGGACACAGAGTACTACATGTCCAACTCTGTGTCCGGATTAAAAAAACCTGGTTTCGCGGCGCAAAACGCTCACTGCCGCTCACGGCCGGACATCTTTCTCACCCATTCAAATGAATGGGTGAGAGAGAATCCTGCAGGTTTCCGTCTCCTGCTCTGTTTTATGCAGGAAACGGAAACCTGCAGAACGGACACATGGGTGCAGATGTGAACGAGCCCTTAGCGATGTGTGTTTTTTTGCCTGCAGTGTCCCCTCTGCAATTCCTGATGTCACAGGCAGCAAGTTGTTATGCTATTAAACTGATTTGGCTTAGGCCATTCCTAAGAAAATTATCCAAGCAGATTCCCCGATCTTCCCTCTTTAACCCCCATATAGGGATCTGGTCTTCATTGCAGAAAATCCATCTACTTCCTGAGGTGGCTGGTTTTGTAGCAGCTGTCCAGGGAGACAAAAGTGTGGTGCAGAGCACCATAGAAGCAGGGGGAAAAAAAGTATAATGCAAACAAAGACTAAAACCAAGACAGATAGGTGAAGAGTAGAGATGAGTGAGTAGTATTCGAACGAGTAGGTATTTGATCAAATACTACGGTATTTGAAATATTCGTACTCGATTGAATACTACTAGCTATTCGCAGTAAATATTCGATTCAGAATAGCATTCGGCAAATCAACGCTGGTTCTGCAGCAGGCTCTTCCTTGCTAGTCGGGAGAGCTGGCAGCTTGCTGTTACGAGGGAGCTGACTTTTTCTCATAGGAATGTATTGACCAGCATTGATTGGCCAGTGTACAGCATTCGGCCAATCAACACTAGTTCTGCTGGAGGCTCGTCTGTGAGGAGGCGGAGTCTAAGATCGGACCACAGCAGTCTCCATTGTGGTCCGATCTTAGACTCCGCCTCCTCACAGACGAGCTTCTGGCAGACAAGGGAGACAGTGTATATAGCAGTAGGCACAGGGCCAGAGAAAACAGAAGGCACAGAACCACCTGGAGAAAACCTGGAGGCTTCATCTTTCATGTCCAAAGGCCAGAGGAACAGACTAGGGCTCAAAACTGACCAGGCAGACAGAGGCACCAAGAAAACAGTAGCATATATGCAAACAGAATAAGACAAGGAACTGTCACAGCACATTGCTCAGACCAAGTAAGACTGATGTGGCAGACTTAAACACATGCAGACACACCAACATTGGAAAAAATCAATGCAGATGAACATTAATACTTAAAGTAACAGGAGCACACACAGAGATAGCCAGACATCAAGGTGTACTGGAAGGCAGTGAATGAATGTTCATATGGTTTGGCATTTTGTCTCATTTAGGGCCATACTTGTTCAACACGGGAAATTTGTTTCACATCTGGTTTTATCCAAATTGGTTTGCAGGTCTCTATTAATGAGGCAAGCCATAAAGTTAACTTGGGTATATAAGCCGATGGCTGGTCAGGTAATGGAGGGGGTGTACATCTCACCCAGACTACTGAGGTGGGTGAGATGAGAACTCCAGAAGCAACGTTTGTTCTTAGCAGACAACTTTCGTCTGCTGAGCATTTGGTAAATGCTCAGTACTGGGCTGAATTTTTAGGAATGACAGGTAGGTTGGTAGTGGGACCTGTCATTCCACCCCCCTCCAGTCCACACTTTGCAGCTGAGTCGCTGCCAGAACATCCCCAGAGAGTCTGCTCATCAAGGGAGCTTAAGAAGTCAGCTCCAGCAGCAGACTTTGGGCAGAGCTTGGCTGGAGAGCTGACAGAGAGGTCATATTTTTGGAGCTGTGTCCTGAATGACTCTACTGGCTTTTGAATTTCTGTGATTATAGATGAGGTAACCTATTCTATGTTTAGTTAGAGCCTAGCCGGGCAGGTATTTATTTTTGTATTGTTTCCTTTTGTTGCTGCACTACCTTTTTGAGTGAAAATAAACTCTACCTTTGTTTTTGACTAAAGAAAGTGGACTTTTGTGTCTATGCCACCCCACCTAGCAACCGCAGACACTGACAGGTAGTTATATAACCACAATGACAGGGTCTCTGTTGCCTTTCAAAATTGGGGTTAGAATATAGCCAATGGCAACATCTGCCTGTTGTTTGCATGACGTCCATATATACATGAGTGGGTTTCCTCCCATACTCGTGTGTGTGTGTGTGTGTATATATATATATATATATATATATATATATATATATATATATATATATATATATATATAATCAGATGTGCTGTTTCTTTTTTGTACTTTTGCTTGAACATAACTTATTAAAACAATGTTTTTATCTGGGCAAGACAATGTGATATATAATATTTACTATACAGTATGTACCTATGTGTCAACACTTAGTGGAGGAGAGAGTGCAATTGAACGCTTTTCAAAGCTTTTGTTACCATGTTGTGTTCAATTTACTTCTCTCTCTCTGATGGGTGTAGACTAGCTGTCCCCATCCTGAACATGGAAAGTAGAGGCAAATCTGGGAATTCTGGACAATTTCTTGGTCCAAGTAACCTTGCCTTGCCTTAATTGCCTGTTTAGCTCTACTCTTGGACTTCCTATTTAAGTCAAACTTCTTTTCTTCCTCCTTGACCGATTACTGTGCTTCCTAGCCCAGCTACTGCTTCTGCTCACAACTATTGCCTTACCTATATACTGATCCATCCTGGATTGTTACTTGACTACTGTTCCTGCCTCACGTTACGACTACTGCCTTACCTGTGTACTGGTGAACCTGGATTGTTACTTGACTACTGCTCCTGCCTCACACTACAACTATTGCCTTAACATGCATACTGAATTTGGACTGTTATTTAAACCACACTTAATCTAGTCATCTGGATGGTCAGCCACTGGACTCCAAACTCACTTTTCAGACCCTGAAGATTTCACATGCCAGGTGAACAATTATATTATTTCCTTTCATTTGGTTGTGATAAAAGTTCCTATTTAGCTCCAGAATCAGATTAAATCTATCTCTTCTTTTCTCTCCTACACTTCCTGAGCACTCCTCACTCTCCCCTCTTCGATAGATATGTATAATATGAATTATTTGGGTACACAGAAATTTCAACAGAGAAATAGATTGAGAGGGAGGGAAAAGAGCAATATGTGCAGAGAGTAATTTTCCTCTCTCTCTCTCTCTCTCTCTCTCTCTCTCTCTCTCTCTCTCTCTCTCTCTCTCTCTCTCTCTCTATATATATATATATCTATATCTATATCTATATCTATATATATATATATATATATATTTTATATATATATAAAAAAAAAAAATCTAGTGATCATAAAATAAACATACCTTTGCCTAGCTCTTTCACTCTGACATGTGCAGCAGCCGAAGACACCGAATTGGGAAATGAAAATCACCATTACATAAGGAGACCTTAATATATCTAGCTGTATGTTTACTTATATCTGTCCATCCCTGTTAATAGACTCCCTTTAAGTGTGAACACATCTGTTCTAATAGGATAATTTTATATTCTGATTGTGATCACCAATGAGGACTAATGTGAATTGAAACCAAATCCTATTTCTGTGCCTGAGAAGGGATGACCATGCTGAATAGGTCTACAATTTATTCTGCACTTCCCCTTTAAGGAAAATGACAGTGACATCATGCCTTGCAGCTACTTAAACCATTAGGCAGCTTATTTTGACAAAGCTTTACAGATAATTACATTTAGTGTTTTTTTTTCCCCCTTTATTATCATGTATCGTCTTTCTTGTTAGGCAGAATGCATTGTCTGCTAATTAGAACACTGACCTGTAAGGTCACATTGGTATATACTTTAGTTTATTGCTCAAGGCTATCATCTGCATAGGTAATGAATGCTAGGTGACAGTTTACATGGGAGAAAGAATAATTTATATGTTATTGTCATCAATGTAGCATGATAGGAGCTCAACTATCTTGTGGCTTATGATGTGATATGGATATTTTAACATATAAAGTCATTTACTCTGTTCAATCTAGGTAGCCAGAGGCGAGATAAAATCTGCAAAAGTTTATATGCTTCTGATTAATGATTTGTAAATGGAATAAAAGTGACCCACAAAGTATCACCAGTCACTAATAGAAACAATGTATCAAATTCTAACTCTTCTATTTTGTGCATTTCCTCAGGCCACAAGGTCTGTGTAGACTGACAAAAATGCTGAACTTGTACTGAGAATGGAGAGAGTAAATTGTGTTTTTTTTTTTTTGTTTTGTTTTTCTTGGTTTTTATAAAATATAGTGAATATTTGCCTTACAAATTTAAGCGTAAATGTATCCTAGCCAAACACAATGCCTTCTAGTGTACAATTCCTGCACTCTCATTTTCTATACTACCCCGTCCAGTCACATTAATGTGACCACCTGTCAAAATCCAGAATAACCACCTGTCACAGAGCAGACCACTGCAAGATGTTCAGGAAGACAAGGGATGTTGTTACATATAGTTACATAGTAGATGAGGTTGGAAAAGACATCAGTACATCAAGTCCAAACAATAACCCTACAATCCCTACAGTGTTGATCCAAGGGAAGGCAAAAAAACCCATGAGGCTCATGCCAAGTGTAGCATTTCAGGAGAAAAAATTCCTTCCCGACTCCAAATCTGGCAGTAAGTATAAAAACCCTGGCTCAACGCGTCCTTAAGATCTAGAGTCCATAACCTGTTATATTTTGTGATGATGTTCACTGGATGTTGAGCCATGCCAACTCCAGTGCCGTGGCCAGTTGCGCTAGGTTATGCGGTTGAGCATCCATGCCGCAACCAACACGATTGAGGTGGTCCCACAGATTTTCGATTGAGTTCAAGTCTAGCGAATTTGCTGACCTAGGGAGTACGGTAAACTCATCCTGGTGCTCCTCGAACCAGGCACGTACACTGTGAGCTTTATGACACGTCGCATTGTCCTGCTGGTAGATGCCATCATCCTGAGGAAAAACATTTTGCATCTAGGGGTGAACATGGTCTGCCAGGATAGATGCATACATGTGTTTATCCATCGTGCCTTCCACAATGATGATTGCATCCAGATGGCTAATGACTAGGGTTGAGCGATCGTGTTCGGAAAAGATCGGATTCCGATCGGCGTTCGAGAAAATTTCGCGATCGGAATTCTGAACACAATCTTTTTAGGTGGGATCGAGATCAGTGATTATTTCCCACAAAGCTTTGCTACTGGCCAAGTATTGTGGGAAAAGCTAACAATGTTAAACTTCACACTGAGTATACTCATTCTAAGCGGAGTGTATACTCAGTGTGAAGGCTCCGCTGCGGTTCCATAGGAATGAATGGAAGCAGTTGGCACACAGCCTTAACCCCCTGCGCAGCGGCTGTGTCTATTAATTCTAATGGGAGACTAGCTAACAACTCTAGTAGCTACTTACCTGCAGAGATGGCTGGTCCGGTGCCTGGTGTTCTCGTTCTTCTTTGCCTCGCTGCCCCCACCTCCCAGGTTAGTGTTAACCCCTTCCCGCCGATGGCACTTTTTGACTTCCTGACCAAGCTCGATTTTTCAAAACTGACATGTGTCACTTTATATGGCAATAACTTTGGAACGCTTTAACTTACCAAAGTGATTTTAAGATTGTTTTTTCGTAACACATTGTACTTCATGTTACTAGTAAATTTTGGTTGATATGTTTTGTGTTTAATTATGAAAAAATTTGAAATTTGGTGGAAATTTTGAAAAATATGCATTTTATAAAGTTTGAAATGATGTACATTACATACAGATAGTCAGACCGCCAAAATTATATCATAAATCTCATGTTCCAGATCTCTGCTTTATGTCGGCATCAAACTTTAGGCGTCCTTTTAATTTTTACGGACATTATAAGATTTACAAGTGAAACAACAATATTCAAAATTTTCAAGAAATTTCCAAAACCCATTTTTTAAAGGGCCTAATCCAGTTATGAAGGGGTTTTGAAAGACCCTTGTATTAAAGCCCCCCATAAATCACCCCATTTTCAAAACTGCACCCCTTAAATAAGCCAAAACAACATATACCTAGTAGTTTAACCCTATAAGTGCTTAACAGGAATTAATACAAAATGGAGGTGAAATTTTCAAATTTGAATTTATTTTACTAATATTTTCGTTTAGCCCTAGAATTTGCACATTCACAAGGGGTTAAATGAGAAAACACATTCCACAATTTGTTAGGCAAGTTCTCCCGACTACCATAGTACCCCACTTGTGGGTGTAAACTAATATATGGACGCACAGTGAGACGCAGAAGGGAAGGCGCGCCAAAGAGCTTTTAGAGGGCAGATCTGGCTGTGATCAGTTTCAGGGACCATGTCGCATTTACAAAGCCCTTGAGGTGTCAAAACAGTAGAAACCTCTAGAAAGTGACCCCATTTTGAAAACCGCACCCCTCAAAGAATTTATCAAGTGATGTAGTGAGCATTAGTAACCCCGAAGTGAATATGTAAGCTGTGCGGAGTAAATTGGGTACACCAAATCCTATTTTATTTTCCCACTAGCTCCTATGACACTGACGGGGAAGAGGGGCATTCTGGGGGATCAGCGCTGGTGTATTATCCCTCATAAGCTCTAAATATGGGGGGTCCCCTGAAAACACTTGCACCGCTTACACATTTCCTTCTAGTCGCAGCCACTTATGTCCTAATGATTTGGCGACTTTTAGGGTTTTTGTCTTCACATTGTACAAGCTAGATTTTTATTTTTATTTTCTGGCAATGTGGCCATATGAGGGCTTGTTGTTTGCGGTATTAGATGTGCTTTTCAATGCCGCCATTTTGGGGTGCCTGTAACTTATTGACTACATTAACTCTTTCTGGGTGGGATGTAAAAGGAAACATCAATTCTGGCATTGCTTTTTAGCATTTATTTTTTTTCCCGCGCAGCGTACAGCATAAGTAACATGTTACCTTTATTCTGCGGGTCGGTACGGTTACGGCGATACCTCATTTATATTATTTTTTAATGCTTTGCTATTTGTGCAGAATAAAATTCAATTTGGGGAAAAAAATCATTATTTTTGCATCGCCATCTTCTGAAAGGCATAACATTTTTATTTTTCGCTAGACAGAGCTGGTTGAGAGCTTATTTTTTGCGGGAAGACCTCTTCTTTTTATTGGTACCATTTTGGTTTTCATCTGACCATTTGATTACTTTTTATTGAGCATTTTGTAAGGGAAAGGTGGTGAATAATCATTATTTTGTGCGGTTTTCTACGGGTTTTTTTTACGCCGTTCGGGTTAAATAATGTTTTAATTTTATTGTTCAGGTTATTACGGACGCGGCAATACCAAATATGTAATGTTTTTTTCTATTTTTCTTTATTTTACATAATAAAACATTTTATATGGGGAAAATGGGATTTTTGGGGCTTTATTTATTTATAATTTATTTTAAACTTATTTAAACTTTTTTATTTTTACTTTTTTCTAACTTTTTTTTTCTGTCCCCATGGGGGATTGAAGCAGTGATCGGCTGATCACTGCTTCAATAGAGATACGCTGCAATACACGTGTTACACGTGTATGCAGTGTATAGGAAGCTGTCAGCCTGAGTAGACGCACAGGCTGACAGCTTCATTTACAGCAGGATCAGCCAGGAGCGAGGTAAGTGATGGGGCAGACCCGGGGTCACTGATCAGACCCCGGGCTGCCCCCTACGAACACCGGCACCCCCCGAAACCGGCGCGGGGGGGTGCCGATCGGCACCATACTACACTGTAACCCCAGAGGTGCCGGCGGTCATGTTGACCGCCGGCATATCAGGGGTTAACACGCGCGATCGGACCCTGTTCCGACCGCGGGTGTTACAGGGCATTGTCAGCCGTGTATTAAGGCTGACACCCGCTGTGCATGGTGCGCACACAGTTTCTGTATGCGCACCATGCATCCGCAGTAATAGTACGGCGGTTTGCGGGAAGCCCTTCCCTGCAGCGCCGTACTATTACGGCGAATGTCGGGAAGGGGTTAAAGAGCTAGGAAGAAGGCAGGGCTTGTGGCTTAGAGTGTGGGCAGGTACTGGGAGGGGAAAAGTCACGTCTCCCCGCTCTGTACCCACCCACACTCTCCTAACCTGGGAGGCAGGGGGCAGCGAGGTGAAGAAGAACAAGAACACCAGGCACCGGACCAGCCATCTCTGCAGGTAAGTGGACACCAGGGAGGACTAAGTAGCCAGAGGATTGAAAAAAAAATCCTCTGGCTACTTAGTGATTAAAAAAAAAAAAAAAAAAAAATCACTACACAGCGTGGATTCTAACAATTAAAGCGTTCAATTGTTAGATTCCATGCTGTATAGTGAATAGGATTGTTTTTAAAATCCAATCTCCGATTAGTAAAAAAAATCCCATTGACTTGCATTGGGATCGAGATCGGGTTCGAATGAAAAATGATCGGAAATCGGATTTCAAAATCGATCCTGAAAAGTCAAGATCGGCTCAACCCTACTGATGACACGTGCCTTCTGCGATTGGTTATAGAATGTGGACGTCAAAAGTAGGCAGTTGTCATATTAATATGACTGGACTGTGTATATGAGTCTTACACAGTTGTGATGGAAACAAGGATCTCAAACACAAGATTTTTAGCTTTTGTTCCTTTGCAGGTGATAGGGTTATACAGGGCAAGCCAATTTGTTACACACTGCTGTACGTAGCTATATACAGATGTAGCAGAATTAACCTGAAATCCTGTGATTGGTTAAACTGCTGCAGTGTGATATCTTATCACAGAAGACAACTAAACCAATTAAAAATCATAGTAACAGCATTTTGAATTTTTTTTTTTTTTTTTTTTTTTGACCTCTGTGATGAGATATCACACTGCTGGTTTTAGAATATTCTTAAAAGGGATCTACAAGCTTCTCATGTATTTACTCCGTATGCAGTGAAACAATATTTTCCTTGATGCAAGTTTATCCTTACAGTAATGTAATGCCACGGTCTAGGCATTAACTTACTGATGACATTGCAATGTGTTTATGAAGGTCGGGGAAAACCAGGACCACAGCGTACCTGCTGTAGGATACCTGGTGCATAACTTGCTATCAGGGAACACTTAACATCTTAGTAGAGGCCACCTTTGGTATTAGTAGTACAGAAGGTCTATGAGAAAAACATTTCATCAAGCAAAGAATGGAATCCGATAAAATTATACAACCTCTACCCCTATGCCAGCCCTCCTAGGTATTCAAATATGAGTGTTTATGCAAAAGTGATCATTTAGCATTTCTGTAACTTCCTTCTATTCCCTCTCCCAGCCATCCTAAGACATTCTCCTGCACAGAAGATAACTAAACAATGTAACTGCATTGTGTTATTTGCACTCTAAGGCACAGCATGCACCTGAAGTGTATCCAAATTAATCAGAAATTATGCTGCAATGCCCACAACAGACCGTAGTCCCGTGCCAAGTGAAAGAGACTAGAGATGAATTATGTATATGCAAAAATTTCCGAGACTAAATGTGTTTCTATCTGTAGAAGATCAATATTATATCAATTTCACAGTGTTATGCAGAATGCAGATAAATAATTTAGAAGTAAATCTGAGTGTTTTATTAGTGGGAATATGGTAAATAACCTGCGGTGTGAAATTTATAACATATTCAACACCTGAGGTCTGTATATATTATAAAGGAGGACATTTCCATATTGGCTTTGAAAACATTACCCCATGCACGTTTCAAGTTGCCGCTTATCGTTGGGTCTAAAAAAGTGAGAAAATAGGAGTTTATCTGTTTCATCACATCCCTTGGTGAAGAAATAATTGTAACACTGTTCTGAAATCATCCAAACAGCACAGACTAATAGTTATTCTTATCTTCTAAAGAGCAGGCAACAAATAGCACTAGCGGTAAGAAAGCAAAATGCATAAAACAATCAATACCATCCAATACGAGCAAAACACAGCTCTCTTATATTATGCTGCATATGATATGATGTCCACAAAATGTATTTGTAGTTTCACATATGAAAACTGATGAAATATTGACCTGAAATTACTATTTTTTTTTATTTATTTTTTATTTCTCTTTAAATGACACATTGGTCGTGTAATTGCATCTTTTTCACTTTGAGCTATTTCTTTCATGTCACTGTACACAATTTGCTTGCCACTTTCTTCCCTTTGTCGGTCACATTTACATTTATGCACATAGTTAAATAGTAGATGAGGTTGGATGAAGACTCCAACCTTTAACCCTACACTACCCTACAGTGTTGATCCAGAGGAAGGCAAAAAAAAAAACATGAGGCTTATGCTAATTGCCCCAATTCAGAGGAAGAACTCCTTCCCGACTCCAATCTGGCAGTGAGTATAAAAACCCTGAATCAACGTGTCCTGAACAGAAACTAGAACTCATAACCCGTAATATTGTTTTGTTCAAGAAAGGCATCCAGGCCCTCTTTGAACTTGTTTAATGAATCCACCATCACCACTTCCTGGGGCAGAGAGTTCCAGAGCCTCATTGAACTTACTGCAAAGAATCCCCTTCTATCTTGCTTATGAAACTGTCTCTCCTCCAGACGTAGAGGATGTCTCCTTGTCACTGTCACTGGCCTAGGAGTAAAAAGGTCCTTAGAAAGTTCTTGGTATTGTCCCTTCATGTATTTGTACATTGTTATTAAGACTGCTTGTAGACGTGTTTTTTTTCTAAACTGAATAACCCCAAGCTTGTTAATGTAGTATTCTACTCCAATCCACTCATTCCCCTATTAATTTTGGTTGCCCTTCTGTGCACTCTCTCTAGTTTAGTTAAGTCCTCCTTGTATACTGGGGCCCAAAATTGCGTGCAATAGTTTGTGTGGCCGTTCCAGTGATTTGTATAGAGGCATAACTGTTCTTTTCATGATATTCTAGACCTCTTTTGATGTATCCCATGATTTTCTTTGCCTTGGCGGCAGCTGCCTGGAGCTGATCACTAAAGGTGAGCATTATTCCACCTTATGTGTATTGACCAGTGTATTTTATTAGTGTATGATATATTATATAACTAATATTTGCATGTTATGCATTGTATTATGTATTCATGTTTGTATACAGCATATACAATGTGGATTGTAGTTACTCTATTTACTTAAGCACACATTGATTATGAGTAAATGTGGTTTTGTAAGCCCATCCCCAGCCCTCTGAAGCACTGCACCAAGATGGCTTCAGCTACTTCGCTGACAAGGTTGTTGATTGGCGGCAGCTTCCAGTTCCACTTTAATTTCCTGTTAGATGTTCTACATGGGCGCACAGGTTGTATATTGAACAGGTATTTCATTCTATACTATTGGGTAATTCCTTGGAGTGCAGTGTGTCTGGTCTGTACATGCCTCTTTCTCTTTGGGTCCTCCATTATTATGCTTTACTTTCACTACTAGGCTTGGGTTGCTGTAGTACATGGCTAAATGTATTTATGGTTTACTCTGTAATGTATTGACAGAATTGCCTATGTTATTTAGAATGCTATACCATTGGGGATGTCTAGGATGATAAATGTTATACAGTTCCGGTCCTTTGTTATGTAGCTTTAGTACTCTTCAGGACATTAGTGGTGTCCCATCTTTGGTCCCCCACTCTTGACTTCTTAGCACTTTTTTCAACTCTGTAGTGGCATCAGCCATCTTCTTCAGAGTGTCCTACTGGGGGAGTAGCATATCAACCAGGCATGGGGATAGACTCAAAAAGCTGATTAGAAGGGCCAGCTCTGTCCTTGGGAGCCCCTTGGACCCAGTACAGGTGGTGGTGACAGAAGTATACTGTCTATGGTGAGTTCCATGCTGGAGAATAACTTTCATTCCATGCTTGAGATCATGATAGCACTGGGCAGTACTGTCAGTGACTGACTGCTTCACCCTAAGGAGTGGTATCAGAAGTCTTTCCTCTCTGCTGCAGTCAGGCTGTACAACCAACACTGAGCTAAGCGTAGATTACTCAATACAGAAAACTAAAAAGATCCTAAAGTTGTGATCTCTCCCATTTTTTTAACCTTTATGTGAACCTACTGTCACTGTAATGTCTCTACTGTGATGTTTCTGTATTTGTATTATTGTTTTATATATTTGCGGCTGTAACACACTGAATTTCCCCAGGGTGGAACTATTAAAGGATTATCTTATCTTATTCAAGAAACAACTAAGAACATTATATCATTGGACTAATATATACCGTATCTAGAACTCCTACTGGCCATAATGTGGCGTTTATAACCAAACACCCAACATACTATTTGCCATTTATATTACTGGTATCCTCTTATTGTACTGTCCAGGGACAGGGTGTATCTTCCATTTTTGTCCCTGAAACATTTTTTCTTCCAACATTAATCTTGATTTAGTAATTTTTACAGTCTACATATAAAAGGGATATATTCTATTCATTCCTAATAAGATTATATTACTTTGTTCTCAATATCCCCATGATGTGAGTTAATACAGACAATAAGAATATTTTTTATTATTTTAATATAGAAATGACACCATACTCAATTCTTTATATTGAATTTATCCACTGCAGTGATGTCCAGTCATGTAATACTTACAATCTAATTTGTCATGCCTACAGCAATGAGAAAAATATCTTGACAAAGTTTGCAAGTAATTTTGCATCGGAGCCCTAAAGCGAAGTCCTATCTCATCAAATTCATGTATGTGGCGAGTTTTCTCACTGAACGTTGAGCTGAAAGCATACGGCAGGCAGCATATTTAAATGGCATCTTATGGAAGTAGCTGGCTTTTCACGGCTTTTATTGAAACAATATATCTGTTGTGATTTACATGTTAATAAACATTTGGCTTATTTTCATCACCAATGTACTTTGTCTTTGATCATCCCAAAGCCAAACAAGGTAAAGACAGTATTTCCCCCTAGTTAAGTAAATTAACAGAAGCACAAAATAACATTTTGTCATTACAAATTAAATTAAGGCAACTTCTCATTACTTAGAAAGTAGATGTGTAGTTACAGATTAACATGTACACAGGCTGTAATAATGGAGCATACTGAAGAGAAGCCATAAATAATTACAGCTGGCCTTGTGCTTGCTAACTTAAAGGAGCTAAATAATTAAAGAAAGGTCAACAATATTCAATGGAAGTAGATGATTGATAAGATTACAAGCTGCAGCTCGACTTTTACATGAATTAAGTTATTTCCTATATTAATTCTATGAATTTGCATGTAATAGTAATACCTCTGCTAAAGCAGTATATTAAAGGGTCCATTCATGAAAGTTCAGCTTATAACAATAGTTGCTATTATTATTGACACATACATATGTTAATGTTCCTGGAGATACTTGAGATTAAGTAGTGACCTTGGGGTGTGACATGTACCAACATCAAGTCAGCCTTTCAATTAAAATTATTTCCCTTGAGGAAAACGGAGTATAAGAGCCTATTGTTAGGATGGGGTCCCGCAGGTTTTCCTTTCGGCGCACAGCGCCACTTGCGGGTCAATCTAGCTCTTGGCGTCGGACAGTGAGGTTTGTGGAGTTTAAGTCCAGCATTTGGCCTACTGAGCATGCTCAGACTTTTTGGAGATGCTCTGAGGCGAAGTCCCATTCGGCCCATACTGAGCATGTCTGGTGAGGTATGGCCACCGCCCTATGGGTGGGGACTTGCCTTTATATGATGTGAGCCGACGCCCGCCGGGTGTTCACACTTTGACTATTACGTTGAGACAGAGAGGTCAGGGTTAGGTTCCTGTCAATGCCAGGTTGCCAGTGCAGGTATGCTAGTGTAGGATTCCTGGGTACTGCTGGTAGGGAACTGTAAAGCCTGTTGGTTCTTTCCAGTACTATTGTAGCTCCAAAGCTGTTGTGGAGCCCTTTGTGTTTCTGACCAGGGGTGACATTTTACCCCTGACAGCCTTGGTTGCAGACTATGCTCAGGTGCAGTTCCCCCAGTAAGTTACTGGTGAACCAGTGTTGCCACCTGTTCACATTAAAGCTGCACAAAAACACTTGCCCAGTGAGGACAACTGGTGTAATCCTCCTTGCAGCCAGTTCAAATTGAAGCTGCACAAAAGCAATTACCCAGTGAGGTCAACTGGGGTACTCCTCCTTGCAGCCGGTTCACAGTAGAGCTGCACAAACGCCTTCACTCAGTGAAGTTAACTGGTGAACGTGCGTTGGCCCCTGTTCGCACTTGAGCCGCACGATCATACTGCTGCTTCGCTCAGGCAGATGGACGCCCTTCTAGGGCTTGTGGGGACCTCGACTGCAGCCACTACCGCAGTCAAGAGGATATATATATATATATATATATATATATATATATATATATATTATAGAACCGTAACACCTATTTACTAACAGTTGAATCCTAAATCATATTAGCTTGCCCTGTTCTGTTTTTGGAAACCCTGCAAATGCCCATTGTAGCGCCAATGAGCATAAGACCGCACCTTTAAATACAGTCCACCTAGATTTACAATGAAAATCAAGACTCTTAACAAGAATGGTTAATGTAAAAAATAGATTGCATTCAACTGACTGACACATAAAGATAAAATAGATTTATAGTAGTGTAATGACCATTTCAAATTAGCGGTCACTTCTATAGGGTAATAACATTCAGGATGTGTAGTAATACATAGAGGACAAACAAGAGTGGTGTTGACCTATCAGAGCTATACATGTGTATGGCACAGCTTAATATTTTTTATATGTAGAAGGTATCACATATGGTAACAACCAAGCTCAGACTGGCCCACAGGTAAGCAAACCCCAGATCTGACATTACACAGTACATTCACTGTACATTATAAAGATGTTCAGTGTACAACATCTCAACATCTCATTATATTATACAACCCTTTTAATGTTTAAATCAGCTGGGGCAGTGAAAAAAATAAAAAAAAAATGCATATTCACCTGCCCCATTGCTCCAGTGTGCACTTACACGTCCTGGTTCTTCTGCTTCAATGTAGTCTCCCAGGTCTCTTCCAGTGTTCTGCTGAAGCCGCAGATTGGTCACCCTCCCAGATTACGCAGTACACTGGACACTCTCTATACCTCGCCCACAGATATCCTTAAAGGGGTATTCCCATGACGCTTGTTCACTAACCTGCAGGCTGTAGTGCTCTTTTCACTTCCTGGTTTCTCTGCACATAGGTGGGCGGGGTTTACTTGCACGAGATTGCTTGTAAATGAATTACCACAGTGTGAAGCTATTGTAGCAGAGCTGGATTTGAGTCAGTTTGCATTACATACAGAGGTAACGGACTCCCTATCTCAGCCCTTATCAACCAAATTCAATTAAACCAACTGATAAGAGCTCAGAAATCCTGGAGCTCTCTGAGAAGCTCCGCTACTTAAAAGACACAAATAGCTTAGAGATGCTCCCAGTTCCTCCCTCCCCCCTGAGAGCAGGCAGCTACATCACTTGACAAATAAGATAATCCCAAGGGCCATAGAAACTGAGTGTAAACAATGAAGTTAATCAATTAAGATAGCGGCCAAACAAAGCAGTTTTGATAAAGTAATGCATTTAGGAAAAGTCTTAAATCCACATAAACTAACAGTATAGATAGGATCCTTGTGATGGGACAACCCTTTAATAACAGTGTGAATAATTCTTCAACCCAGGCAGAACCAATTTAACCAACGGACATGATTCAAGAAGCAAACGTAGGGTAGGTAGAGAGACTTTCAGGAAGAGGTAAACAAAAAAAAAAAAAAAAAATCAAAAAAAAAAATCAATGCAATCAGAGAGCCTGAGTAGCCCAAAACTTATTCCACAGGTTCCATGTTAGCTAAAACTTCTCCACCTCAGTATTCAGAAGAGTCGTCAGGTAGGGAGCAGGAGGGAGAAAGAGACTCTGATGCAATACTCAAATGCCCTGCAGGAAACCCTAAAGGCAGTGCAGTGACAAGATCATATAGCCTTCTGCAATGTGGACCAATTGCTGCTTGATCAATTGACAGCCTGGCCAATAAGTTACTGCAAGATAAACTACAAGAGCTGGCCCCAGCAGATGAAGGGATGACCAAGTCACAGGGGCTCAGGCTCTACTAGGAGAGTCTGAGGCCCTGAAAGAAGTGGTCCAAGTGCTGACAGCCAGAATGTGTGATCTGCAACTGGAAGTGACACAGATGAGACAAGTCATTTCCCCCACCAGTAACCACTCCGACGCATCACGGCCCTTCACCTGCCATGGTGTGAGATCAAGGACCAGCAAACACAAACGGGTCATAGCCACAACAACGAGGACCATTTTGTTGGTGCTGCAAGCTGTATGGACGCATCGATGACTTTAATAAACATATTTAAAAGGATTTAACCAAGTATTGAACCTTATACCACCTCACTTGTGACAGTGAATTGGTCTGAGTATTTAACATTCACTGAGCCAGTTGTGAGCCCAAATTCATATGTTTTCCCCCTAGTCCCAACATTCTCATTTTGTATACCAACCTTTTACATCTGTGTGTAGTGCTGTCAATGTAGAGGTCATTACCAATAGTGTAGTTGTGAACTTGTTAATGTGCGTGGAATATGGTTTCCTAAAATTGATGAGGACAATTGCAATGCTCTGAATAACAAAAGCACCACTGTAGACTACTGAAAGAATCAAAGGTAAGGGATAGGTAGTAAGCTGCCAATAAAAAACACATTTATTAGTGATAGGCAATATTTTAATGTAGCTGTGTTGGTTCCAGAATGAATTTCACTGATGGGCCCTAGGCAACCCAGTCCAACACTGGTAACAACTCAATATATTGGTGACCTGTCAGCACATGAACAGATCTGACCTCTCTTACCTATCCTTTTGTCTGGATATATCCAGATATATATTATTTCAAGCTAAACTACAGTGCAGGAAGGTAAATTGAAGTCTATCGCAACTTTTAATATTGTGTTGTGCTATTATGTTGAATTGTAAGTAATCCTTAACAAAACTGGAAATGGACACATCTGCGTGTCCCAGAATACATTTTTTTTTAAATTTGTATTAGAGAACAACAAAAGGATTTCTATAGCATTTTCTGAGCCTTCAGAGTGTCTTACTACTAGCACTAGATATCAGGCAAGACTAGTCCAGTTTCTTTTCTAAACTCACTTCCTTAGGTAATCCACATTCTATGATGAAAGGAGCAAGGAAAATAAGCTTTCCTCTGCCAGGTTCTGTTATTTTATAAGCGTTATACATAAAGGAAACTTGTCACCATGAAAATAGGACTCTGTCTGCTACCATTGTGTTAGAAAACAAAAGGTGATGAACAGAATGGTATTTTCTTTAGTTTTATTTATTTTATTTATTTATTTATTTATTTATTTATTTATTTTTTTGGGGGGGAGAAGAATCAATAAAACCTGTACTTAATTGAATGAAATTCCTGCTCTTTCTATACTTAAATCAAGTAGACGGCTTTCCCTGTATCAGCATACATACCGAGAGAAATGTCAATCACTGGTTAGGACCACCCACTGGTCATATAAGTAGGGAATACAGAACATTTAAACATTAATTTACAAATTTAGAATTTTTCAAAATCTCTGTTTTTTGTAATAGGAGCTGAACTGCAGTAATGGCACCTGGCCACTATATAAGGAACATAGCTTTCTGCCTCTTGTTGTGTATAAGATGGGTGCTAGAATCGGCTCTACACAGGCGCATAAAAACCTTAACCCCCAAAATACCTTCAACACTTATTTCTAAAATAGAAATCTTACATTTTGAGTATAAAATTTTCGCAGTCTTGTGTGTGATTCACTATTTATTGGTCAGCAAAGTAGTTTTATATAATTCTCCTATATTTATTATTTATATAGTGTATATACAAATGTTCATATGTCTACATAAAACTGATGTTCACTATCATTAAATATTACAATTTGTTTTTAAACTAAACAAACAACAATTTCCAACATAACAAACCCAGCATATAAACTTAACCATGCAAATAGATAGGTTAGGGCCACTTGAATCAAACAAATTATCATTGTATTTGTTAGTATGCAAATGACATTGTCATTGTCATTTAGGGCATTGTCATTTGTCTCTTTGGAGCAATTGAACCTCATTGGTTCAAAAAGCTCATTTTCATTTTACAAAAAAGGCAATGTCTCAGCAATGTTGGCTCGAATTCACAATGAGAAAACGCAGTTTGATTCAGGTAATCCTCACTTGTCCATTTGTGGGCGCGGGTTCACATGCTGGGTTCTGATGACACACCCCCTTTAAGTACTTCAATTTACCCTCCCCCCCTGGTTGTTTGGACATAGACAGAAATAGAATTGTTAGCTTATCACTTTGTAGTAAGTTTTTATGAAACTATTGCATTGAGAAAGACAGCTTACCTTGAAGTGTACATATCTGAACATGTCCATCCAAAAGGACAGATACGAGCCGGGGGTGTGTGTCATAAATGTAAGTAGTAGAGATGAGTGAACACCGTTCGATCGAATACCAAACAGCATACGCAGTAAAAATTCGTAAAAATTCGTATCTCCTCCCACCTTCCCTGGCGCTTTTTTTGCACCAATAACTGTGCAGGGGAGGTGGGACAGGAACTATGACAATGGAGGCATTGAAAATAAATTGAAAATAATCCATTGGCTGCCGAAAAACATCCTCCCATTTATAAGAACGGCCGCCGCCATATTCGCCAGATTTGCGGGCAGAGATAGGGAGAGAAACATATCTGCTGAGGGATAGATAGGCATTAGCTTCAGATAGGCAGGGAAAAACCGAAGAACAACAACAGCTCTTCTCAGAGCTTATACACTGCAGGGACAGGAGTCCAGCTTTCCACGGACGGTGAAAAATAGGGATATAGAACAGTTACTTGCTGCTATATACTTGCAAACCAACTTTTGTTAAGGGTGCCCCCCCCACACACACACACAAAATAGCAGGAATCCACAGCAGTTACTTCTTGCTATATACATTCCAACCAGCTTTTCTCAGGGGTGCCCCCCCCCAAAAAAAAAAAAAAAAAGCAGGAATCTACTGCAGTTACTTCTTGCTATATACATCTAAACCAGCTTTTGTTGGGGGTGTCCCCCCACAACAAAATAGCAGGAATCCACAGAAGTTACTTCTTGCTATATACAAGCAAACCAGTTTTGTTAGGGGTGTTCCCCCCAAAAAAATAGCAAGAATCCACTTCAGTTACCTCCTGCTAAATACGTGCAAACCAGCTTTTGTTAGGGGTGTCCCCCTAAAAAAAATAGCAGGAATCCACAGCAGTTACTTCTTGCTATATACATGCAAACCAGCTTTTCTCAGGGGTGTCCCCCCCAAAAAAAATAGCAGGAATCCACAGCAGTTAGTTCTTGCTATATACGTGAAAACCAGCTTTTGTTAGGGGTGTCGTCCCCCCCAAAAAAAAAATAGCAGGAATCCACTGCAGTTACTACTTATATATATGTGCAAACCAGTTTTTATTAGGGGTGTCCCCCCCCCAAAAAAAAGCAGGAATACAGAGCAGTTAGAACCGGCTATATACGTGCAAACCAGCTTTTCTTAGGGGTGTTACCACCACAAAATAGCAGGAATACAGAGCAGTTAGTTCTTGCTATATATACGTGCAAACCAGCTTTTCAGGTAGTGTGTAACCCCAAAACAGGAATACAGAGCAATTAGATCCGGCTATGTCCGCTCAATCCAGATATTCAGGGTGTGTACCCCCAAAACCTAGGTGGGATATATAGAAATTCAGTCCGGCTATGTACGCTCAATCCAGATATCCAGGGTGTGTACCCCCAAAACCTAGGTGAGAGAGACAGAAATTCAGTCAGGCTATGTACGCTGAATCCAATTTTTAAGGGTCTACTCCCCCAAAGCTAAGTGGGAGACACGGCAATTCAGTCACTCTATATCGGCTCAATCCAATTTTTTTCCAACATCTCCAGGGCCAGCAGTTTTTAGATGAGGCTGTTAAAGGATTGGGCATGTGGGTGGCTTGGGCTTGTTAGATGCCCCAGACATGCTTCCCCTGCTGTCCCAGTTGCATTCCAGACGTGTTGGCATCATTTCCTGGGGTGTCATAGTGGACTTGGTGACCCTCCTGAGTCGAATGGTGGGTTCCCCTGAAACAACGCATTTTTCCCCATAGACTATAATGGGATTCGATATTCGATCGAATAGTCAAATATTGAGCAGATATTCGAAACAAATATCGAATATTTTACTGTTCGCTCATCTCTAATAAGTAGCTGTACTTTTCTTTAGTTCCCATGCCTAATGATATCACTATACACTATCTATTTCTCTTAGGGCTAGTTCACACAGGGACAAGGAGGTGGATTCTGACAGCAGATTCCGCCTCAAAATCCGCCTCCATACAATGGTGGTCTAGGTAGAAGGCTAGCATTTTGTTTTTTTGTTTTTTTACTCTAGCGTTTTTTTCTGCTAGGTGAAAAAAGAAGTGACATGACCGTTCTTCAGGCATTTTCCTCCTGAAGAAAGCAATAGAAGTGAATGGGAGCAAAAAACGCGTCATGGTTTTTTGCAAAAAAACGCACGGGAAAAAAAACACAATGCGTTTTTTGCAACCCAATTTCTTTATGGGAGGGGAAAACTGCCTGGCATTTTTGGAAGCGGTTTTTACAAAAAGCACAACAAGGTCCAAAAAATGCTTCCCAATTAGGAAGCGGTTTTTCCGGGACCAAAATAAGCCGTGCGTAATTTATGTGTGAACTAGCCCTTATACTGAATTTAAACTGCATAGAAAAAACATATTAACTCTGCTATGCATGCAAATCCTCTATGGCATAGTTTTCAGAGGAGCAGATGTAGTAGATCTTGAGGGATCCTGTAGCTGAAAGGTCATGGATATTTTCACAAGTTTTCATTGGCTTTTGTTATGTTATATCAACTTAAAAAGTTAAAATTTGCTACATCTACAAATTAAACTCCAATTTCTTGCAAAATCAATACAGCACAATATCGCTAACATGCTAACAAAAGCCTTGAAAATTGTAATTTACTCTCCTCTGTTTGTTGCAAAACCATGTTGTGTTAAAAAAAAAAAAAAAAAGCTGCTTAAGGCCGGGGCCCCACGGACAGGAAATACCACGATTTGCCCGCAGCGGAGACTGGAAAAATCGTGGCGTTTTACACTGCAAGCAAAGGGGATGGGATTCATGCAAATCCCATACCCACTTTGCGGAAAAGATTGCAACGTGGACATGCTGCAATTTGCAAAGCCGTTGCGGCTTTGCAAATCGCAGCATGTCAATTATATCTACGGAAACGCCAGCGGCTTTCCGGTAGATATAATGTTAAGAGAAAGTCTGCAGAGGAAAACTCTGTGAACTTCCTCTTAAAAGCGCTGCAGAAAGAACCGCAATGCGTTCACACAGCGGTTCTTCCCGCAGTGCTTTAGTGCTGCGAATAAGGCCCATGGGGCCTTAGCCTAAGGCTAAGGGCCCCATGCTGCGGAAACGCAGCTTTTTTTTTTTTTTTTTTTTTTTGCAGATTTTGCTGCAGTTTTTGGAGCCAAAGCCAAGAATGGCTATAAAAGGAATGGGAAATATATAGAAATTTCTTACACTTTTTCCTTCTGTTCTATCCACTCCTGACTTTGGCTAAAAAAAAAACGCAGCAAAATCTGCAACAACAACAAAAAAAAAAAACTGCCTGTCTGCAATGTAGGGCCTTGGCTTAACTTGTGATACAAATATCTGTCCTGCTATAAGGAAAGGTAAGGAAAGACATGACCTTTAACACTCTTTGGGAGATTTGACTATATTCCTGCAATGTTTCCGATCACTTCCTTTAAAGGGGTTGTCCCATCACAAGGATCCTATCTATACTGCTTGTTAATGTGGATGTAAGACTTTTCCTAAATACACTGCTTCAGCAAAACTGCTTTGTTTGTCCACTATCTTACTTTATTCAATTAATTGTGGCCACAGCCCTGACTTATCTAATCAAAAGTCAAGTGATGTATCTGCTGCTCTCAGAGGGGAGGGAGGAGGGGCTAAGTGCAGGGAGCGAGCCTGGGTATCTAGCTATTCCTGTGTCTGCACCACATGACCTAGCTCCCTGCTGTCAGATAGGGGAGAGGAGCTGCTTTCATTTCTTCTGTTCTCCCAGTTATCAGGCTAGCTAATTCATTTGTGCTCATTATGGCAGAGACAGGCAGTCTCTGTATGTAACACAGAATGGAGTTGCTGCTGCCTGTACTTCATAGTCCAATATGGGTGGGTGGAGCTAAACAGCAGGTTGCATGTGAAACCCCGCCCACCAAATGATGCAAGAAACCAGGAAGAAAGAAGATTTTACAGCAGTAAAGACTGGTGAGTATGTGACATGGGAATACCCCTTTAATAATAAAAGTTGAGGTTTTACCAATAGTTCTTGTACTTTACCATGATATGGAAAAAGGATGTCCAAACCAGACAATTATATATGTGTATGTGTGAGCCCACCTCTTATCTTTTACACTTCCATGAATTTGGAACTTTACATTTTTACAATGCAAATTCAATTCATCATTGTGACCTGCTACTAAAACCCAAGACAGGCTGCTGTTCATATTACAGACATTGGCTGGCCGTACATATAGCACTAACAACTCCCAGCTGGCCATCACACGCCACTTACCTAACTATCTAGAGATAAGTTGAGCCAATAGGAAAGGTAAGGAAAGTCACCTTACCGTATTAAAATAGCACAATAAGCTTTGACAAAAGACAAATTCAGCTCTGCTATGGTTGTAAGAGTAAAGAGAGTCTTAATAAACTAGAAATCTATATTTTATTAGAAATATTTTACAGAAGTCTGAGAAATGCAAAAGAAAACATATAGGGGATTTATTTCCTTAAGAGCCTAAGTCTGGCATCATCTATTTCAATTTTCCCTCTACCACCAGTGTCTTTAAGCAGTATATCTGCACTTTCTTGGTCTGGAGTATTCTCTCATTGCCATTCAATGACATATCTCCCTTCTTTCTTTTGTGAAGTTTCTTCATCCTCTCTTCTACCTCTCTATCATCTTCACCTCTTCTAAAATTCACTGTCAGATTCGCTCAGCGCCCTTCTCTGAACTGCTCTGTCAGCCTACCTGAACACACAGCGTATGACTCTAATCTCTTCTTCCCAACAGTTTTTCTCAGCAGTCAAGAATTCTGTACTGCATTACTAAACGGTGCGCCGGTGTGATTATGCAGGGTGAACACAGCAGAAGTGGAGGAGAAATAACATGGCTGCGCACTGAAAGCTACATAGGGAAAATGTCATGCGGTATGATGAAGTACAACGCTTCCGCACAATATGTTAATTAATTTTCGCTAGACTAAAAGCTGCGACTGGATCACAGGAGCCAACTACAAGCATCTTCTTCTTTGCAAAATGTATCGACCGTGTATCTCCCCCCTCTCAATAATCTCCCACCCACTGACAGTGTGTGATCCTTCCACATAAATAACTGTTAAAAGCCCTCTGAGAAAGCCAACTAAACATTTGTGATATAAGATCAATTCCGTCCTCTATGCTTATTGGATTTTTAGGTTATTCAGGGAAGGATGACATGAAATATATTAGATACTATAAATGTTACATTTTTAGAGTCCTGGCAACTTGCTGTGTCAAGTACATAAGGCTACGATATTAAAATGTACTTTACATCATGTCCAATCTACTCAGAAATAAATAAGCCTTAAGGATTACAGACAACCATGGCGGCATTCTGTTGAAAATTGGTAAAGAATATATTGCCGTATAGTTCTGTAAATTAATGGGTTGTATACAAAGGGAGGTACAGAATATTACAGCGAAATATGAGATATTAAAGGGGTAGTCCCATGTTATGATGTGTCACCATAACATTATGATCACAGAGACCCAAACACTGGCACCTCTATAAATCCAGAGATTTAAGAGACCTTGATCCTCTTAGCACAATGGCCAACTGCTGCACTGGTAACTGCAGTACAACTCCATTCATGTGAGGGAAGGGGGTTACAGTTTCACACACAGACATGGCTAGCAGTATCACTGTATAGATTTTCCAACCACCAAAAGTTTTAAAACTTCATCCACCTTTATGTCTTTTAGGCTGAGTTGACACTGAGTTTTTTGATACGGAATTTGGTCAGGAATCCGCCTCAAAATCAGCCTCCAAAAAAAGCTCCCCAATAGAGTTCTATTGGGAGGCTTTTTTTGGAGGCTTTTTTGAGGCAGATTCCTGACCAAATTCCGGATCAAAAAACTCAGTGTAAACTCGGCCTAAGCTGATAGCTCATAGCTTTTTTTAGATCGGAGGCCGCCTCAGGTTCCGATCCAAAAGCCGGGTCGCCGCAACTGAAAGCCGGTGCACTGCACTGGCATCCAGCCGCACACTCCGCTCTGGATTAGGCCCTAGTCCGGAGGAGGGAGTTTCCTCAGGCCGAATCGCAAGGCGACTCGGCCTGAAGAATGAACATCTCACTTCTTTTTTTTCCGGGAGCTGGAAGAAAAGGCTCCCGGAAAAAGCTCCTGAGAGTCTCCCATTGATTTCAATGGGAACCGTATTTTTGGTCAGGGTTTTGAGGCAAATATATATATGTATATGACTATGGTGAACAATGTAAGTTTTTCTCGTGCCAATTCATTATAAATGTCTTCAAAACCAAATACTCCAAAAACTCTTCTCAATGACCATAATAGATATGTGCCATTGTTTATAAAAGATAAACACAAACAAAATCACCAATAAAAAGTAAGAGCTGCTACAACAGCAGATCCAAAGCATCTAGACATAGCGCAACAACAACCTAACAGCCCGTGAGCAGAAAGTATCAGCATATATTCAATGTTTTTATTGGAAGAATTCTGAGTGGATTAAAAAAAAAAATTATAGAACTAGTACTAGCTACACAAATCCTCCATTGCAATAGTATTGCAAAATTACTGTAGTTCACAAATGTCTTTTTATGACTTAAAATAGACTTAGCATGGCAGGGAAATGTAATTGCATGCCTTTACAATACTGTATCATTGATAAAACCACTTTTCTTCGAGCCTCCCCATTTCTCCATAATTGGTGCTCTTGGTTTCCATGCCTGAGCATTGTAAACTGACAAATATGTGTTCCATGCCACTGCTCAGAGATTTCTGCTGAGATTAATGTGCCATATACACTGAGCAAGTGGCGACCTTAACATTAACTTAACAATTCATGAGTAGATATGGTTCAGCTCAAACTGGATTCAACCCAAATTTTCCAAAAGCTTCAGGCTCTACATGAACCTGAAACTCTTTGGATTTGTCACCCACACGTGTGTATTATATTCTGGGCTACACAATCTTGAGATTGTGAGTATAATAGGTGAGGTGGGATAAAATTCTAAACACTTGTATCTACCTTGTCACACCTTTTCTGGGCTCCTTCATGGGATCTGGTGCTTTGTTAGCATCCTTTCCCAGCCCATTATAGCAGCTATGCCTCAGCAGTAACGTGGGGCATGCCACTTACCCCAAGCATCATGATATCAATGTCCCTCATGTCTCAGGTCTCAGTCGTTCCAGTGGGCACCAGCTACGAGGATGGAAGAGGATGCTTAAGGGCAACCTGACTCCACAAGAGAGCCCAGGAGCAGTGAGCAATAAGTGTCTCTTATTTTACCTTACTTTTACCCCACCTTACCTGGCCTCCACTTTTTAGGCTCTAGTGTCTAAAGAGACCCCAATTTTGGCCTGAAATAAAACAGTAGGACGAACCCAAAGATACAAATCTTGTGAAATTCACCCACCTCTATTAATGCACAATGGTGCCAAAACTAATATCAGTGAATGGGAGCTTAGGACGGAAAGAAAAACGGAGACAGATATAAAGAGTGCTACCAGTGATTAAAAAATTTCCAAAAATAATTTTTCATATAATATTCTTAATATGAAATCTAAATTTAGTCAATATGTCATATATTGTGACAGTAGATTCACTTTCAGGTGCTCACTGAACTTTAACTTTAATTTACACAACTGAGTGTTTTCTTACCTATAATGAATGAAAAAGGTCAGTGTTGCTTTAACAAGTTCTGTGCCATAAAGCCTGTTCATTTCCTCACTTCTGCACCCTGCTCCAGAACTTATTAACAAGCTCCATAAGTTTACATTGACAAAATGACATTTACCCTACAGCCAGGTTATCTTATCCACACACCGTTGAGCAGTGAAATAATGCCTGAAAAGGAATTGTTTAAAGACAAATCTATCTCTTTGTGTGTGGCTAACAGCAATGTTCCATTCCAAGCGTGATATCAAAAGGTGGCCGGGGTCACTGCAAATTTTTTTTTTTATTATTATTATTATTATTATAAAAAAAAAAATCAAAACTAAGAATCCGCTTTCCATCATCCTTTCCTTTATTGTGATTTTTTTTTGTGTTTAAAAGCTCTATAAATACACAATTTAAAATGACACTGGCTTGTAGTGGTTACCTTATCCTTTTGACTAACAATGATGGGATTCCTGTCATGCTTTAACTCTCCTACAGAGCCACTGATGGGATTTTTTGAAATCCTATTATTGGTTGCACTGTCGTGGTCTCAGATGGGACTTTCAATCAAAAAGGCAATCAGAAGGTTATGCATCTCTAAGCTCAACTACAAAAAAATAAAATCTCAAATGCCTGTGCAGCTTCAAGGAGCCCGAAATTACGCATGATAACCGCTGGATTGAAACGCGGTGTGCAACATTAATCGATCAGCAATATTAAATAACAAGATAATGTAAACTGGCATGATAATTGTGAAGCTACGTTATAATCGATAGTTAGAAAAAATTGCAACGTGTTAAGAAATGTGAAACTAGTCACAAAACCCTTTAAATGTAACCATATAAAATTGCATTAAAATTGGTTTTCTACAAATGTGGTCCTCACAAAGAAGATGCTCATACAAACAATACATATAAGAGAACTGAAGATGAGGCCTTTCAGAGAGGTTTCTCTGTAAAGATGAATGAAATGTATACTCATATGCGAAATAAGTGCTACAGAAGAGTTGACCCTTAACTGATCCCCAGCTTGGATAGGGACTCAATTTCTCATGAAACCAACTCAATACAAAATGAAGACATGTTAGCAAAACCCTTGAAAGACTGTAAATCACCACCCTCCCCCCCCCCCCCCCCCAGCAGGTTAGTTGCAAATGGACACATATAGCTAGAATATATTTTTACAAATTCATGTTCTTTATAGAAAAGTTGCAAGGTGGGCGGATAAGGACACATTTGTCTCATGACAATTATTGCAAAAGCAACTTGCTAAAACTGTTGATTTGATGCTGATAGAACATACTGATAGAATTATGATTTCCAATATAAACCAATATTTTCTTTTTTTATAATATCAGCATATCAAATACAATGAATAGCCTTTGGCTACTGTTCTATGTTAAACGTTTTACTCATTTATACACGTATTCACACATTCCTGTTTAATTGCTACATAATAACAGATGGACCCACAAATCTCCCCCATGAGAAATAAAATGTTATAATATTACAGGGGATATCCAACTGGGAAAATTATCTGCAAGTACATCCACAGCAGTGCTAAATACTCACTGTTCCTGTGCAGCCGTTTCTTGGCTTCGTTTTACTTGAGACTCCTTGTGTCACTGTAATTTACACTTGGTGAATCTGTGAAGAAACTACATTTCCCATGATTCCTCTCCCTGCTATCACTCTGTGTTTGCAAGCGCACAGCAGCATAGGGGGAGTGAGCTTGTAAAAGAAACATCACAGCATCATGTGACCCTAGCTGTAGGAGTGACTTATTACCTGCGATTTCATTACAGGGGAGAGTGGAGAAGGGAGGGGGTACACAGAGTGAAAGCAAAGAGATGCATCATGGGAATTGTAGTTTGTTCAAAAATTTACTATGATACAAGGAGTCTCAAGTAAAATAAAACCTAGAAAAGGATGCATAAGAAAATAGTGAGTATTTAGCACTGTTGTGGGTGTATCTGCAGATAATTTTTGGAAGCTGGATGACCACTTTAACTTATCTTTGAATTGTTTGTTATATGAATATAGTGTACAGCAAAGTATGCATTACTGCATTTGGAAGAGAAAAATGTGTTTTGTTTTTTTTTTCTCTACTGATCCATAGGACATTATCTCAAAATCTTTGTCATCAATGTGTCTTGTTTATGACCAAGATTTCGAATCCGTTCTGAAGAATGATGAAACTGGATTAATAAGATTCCATGGCTGAACACTTTCAGAACGTGTTGAGGCTGGCAGACTCCTTCATGGAAATAGTAGTAACAGAGAAGGGGTGACTTTGCTATTACAATGAATGAGTGTACCACCCCTACAATATTTTTCAAACAAGGTAACAGTATTGAAAACCATTCAGAAACTCAAATTTCCAAATATTCAAAAGCCAGGCCAGATGTAAGTAAATTTAAGCCCCTGGATAGCCCCTTTAAGACTTATAGTACAGTCAGAGTATAATACACCATATAGATGTACAATAGAGATGAGCGAGTAGTGTTTGATCGAGTAGATGTTCGATCGAATACTATGGTATTCGAAATACTCATACTCGATCGAACACTACTAGCTGTTTAAGGTTTGATGCAGAACCAGCGTTGATTGGCAGAATGCTATACATTCTGCCAATCAACGCTGGTTCTTCTCTTACCTTTAGAAGTCTTCTCCGTGCAGCGTCCCCGCGGTGTCTTCCGGCTGGAATTCACTCTGCCTAGGCATCGGGGCCTAGGCAGAGCCAACTGCGCATGCGTGGGCATGCCCTCACATGCGCAGTCGGCTCTGCTCAGGCGTCAGGCCAAGCAGAGCTGACCGCGCATGCGCAGTCGGCTCTGCCTAGGCCCCGATGCCTAGGCAGAGTGAATTCCAGCCGGAAGACACCGCAGGGGTGCTGCGCCGGGAGAAGACTTCAAGGAGAATCCAGCCCGACCGTCACTCGTGGACTTGGTAAGTATAATTTTATCGAATTTTGCCTACCCCTGAAATGAGCACTTCCCCCCATAGACTATAATGGGGTTCGAACAGTCGAACAGTGTGCAGCTGTTCGAATCGGATTTCGAACCTCGGACATTTTAGTGTTCGCTCATCTCTAATGTACAACAGTCACCACTAACATTGATGGATTCTATAACATGTCTGCCAAGTGGCCCAAAATTTCACTGGAAACATAACTCTGCACTCTGTTCTATTTTGTCTATCATTTTTGACCGAATATGCAGTGGAGAATCCTAACAGGGTCTCTAACTCAGATACTCAGGAACAAAACTTAACACTTTTTATTACATTGCTTATTCTGCACAATGCTGTATATTAAGAATACTAGACACAGTTGAACATAGCCTTATAAATTTATGTCTTCAATATATCTTGCTAATCTGTTTTTGCAGGACAACAATGCCATTATTCAGTCTTGGTGAGAAGCTTACTGTGCATTGCGGGAACCATAGAAGAGTCATTTATGATCACAAACCTATAGTAAAATAGTACTAAAAGACTTTTAGCAGCAGTAGTCAATGTTATGTGTGGCCTATGTGTGTTAGAACTATTTTATGAAAATCTAGGAAGCAAGGCAAGAACATTACTGCACTGTATTTATGGACAGCTTTACAAGTAGCCAAAGGTTACCGGCTTGTATCTCTTAAGATCCAGCTCCCTTAGCAGTCACCGAGGGGTTAAACACTAAGGAAGATTTATGACTTACTTCAATACTTCAACCTATAGATTGATGTGTGTGCCCTTGAGAAGGGCAAGTTGCCAGAAAAATAGTATGAGATGTTAGGGTCAAGATATTAAGGGCTTTCAAAAGTTTTCTGGCAAATATGTTCCTACATTCATTGACAAATCATATGAAATATCGTTGAAGCTATTTTCCACCAAAGTCATAATTCACTGAACCTCTTCTATAAAATATATAAGTACATTCTACTCGTTTACGTACCCCAAAGAAGAGAGACCAGAAACATATTTATAAAAATATATTTCACCAAGTAGTAAACAATACAGGAATTTTCCAATACATGAAGTAAATAAACAAATGATAATATAGCTTCAGAGCAAAGTAGAAAATTAAAATGATCTGCATGTGATACTTTGATTTAATATACAATTTCTACTAGTAATTGCAAATTGAATATGAGTGCAGCCGCTGGTGCTGCCAGTTTTTGTGTGCAATTGTCCCTGTGCATAACTAGCAAATATCATCATAGAAAGTAAATGCTGACTTAAGCACTAAAATTATATATACACTGATTTTTGCTCTAGAACACTGGATAACGACAAGCGTGAGTCTGTCACTGTACAGTATAATGTGGAAAACTCTAAAATTCTAAAGTTTAAATATTCACATGAACCTGTTTACTTCCAGATGTTTGTGCTTGTAATAAAAAAACACACCATATATCATACCGTAATTCTGAACAAAATATAAAAACTGACAAAGCTTCTCGGAAAAAAAGGTCGTCTTTCAGCCTTCCATTAAAATTCAACTACTGCAAATATACATTGCCCCTTTATTAAATTACCTCTTGCGGCATTAAAAGCCATCATAAAATTTCAAAATGTATATGAATTTTAACATTTAGTATGTGCATACAAAAAAATAAAAGATTAGTTAATGGATATACATTATATATAGAGTTATGTATTTTAAACATATTTTTTTTAATAAATAAGATATGAAAAAAATAAAGGCAATAAAATAGCACTTTGAGAAATTAATTAATAAATAATATTTAGAACAATGTAAAATTTATATTTTTTACATTTTTTTCTCCTTTTTTAAATTTCTAATTTATTTTGGGTGGGTTACAATTTGTAGAGGGAAAGTTTGGTACAAACATGCCTCTGTTCAAGGGGAAATGTCTCATAATCAGCAAAAGATTTTTTGAAAATTTTTCTTCTTTTAATTGGTGATAAGACATGTATAATTTAAGGCCCAAAACATGTAGAGATGATGTTCAGTTAGTGGCTTTTAGGCCACCAAGTTAGTACAATGTATAGTCATCACACAGTGGAAGCCAGTAGGGAATCAATGTTATCAAAATTCATCAGAAGACCAAATATTGCTTTAGTAAAAAGTGGTTAATTCCTCTTTTCAAAATGTTGCAGTAGACTTTATCGGTAGAAGACTGTTATAACAGAGCAACGATCCACTTGTTTAAAGTTCCGACT
This sequence comes from Leptodactylus fuscus, assembly GCF_031893055.1. NCBI lineage: Eukaryota > Metazoa > Chordata > Amphibia > Anura > Leptodactylidae > Leptodactylus > Leptodactylus fuscus. Next base: position 55,615,538 of record NC_134271.1, read on the forward strand.
TTATTTATTTGCTCTGTTGACTCCGACATCCCAGATGCCAAATCTTCAACCTTTATGGTGGCCCAAGTGAATACTGAACATCCAATGACTTCTAGATACTTCACAAACTTTACTCCACAAGACTTACCCCCTAACGTACACAATTTTTGGTTCAACATTACAATGTAGTTGATTTGTTTTTTTGTTTTTTTTATAGATGACTGGTGCTAATTGTCTCTAAAACAAGTTGGCCACATTAGTCTTAACTAACAATGACCCTAAAATTTTACAGAATTGTGAAGTTCAGAATGCAAAAAAGTGATTCATTGTCAAGTTTCTCTGTCACTTTCTCCAACTGAGTAAAGTTCTCCAAGTCTTTTAAAACGAGGACCCCAATCACTGAGGTAGTCAAAATTTTGATCTGAGTCTGATGTTGATGACTCCAATGAGCTTAAAGAACCAGCCACTGATCCTCGCCCTTCATAGCCATATATTTGGATTGAGTCATAAGGTGGGGCAGTGGGATCATTGTCAGCTTCGTGGAGCCGTACGTTAATGAACTCATCCACATCAACACCATTGGGAGTAGATGTATGACCTTGACGGGGCATGAACTGAAAATCAGGCTTGATGTCCTTGCGAGGTAAATATCCATTTATTCCATCAGGGTTTTGTAACGTTGCAATATCAAAAGCCTCTGTATCTTCCTCTCCACCTCCTTCATCATCATAACGGATTATGTTTTCACGAACATCTTCATCATCCTTAATAATCAGTGGCTCATTTTTATGTCTTCGAAGAGTGACAAATAGCACAACAATGACTATAAAAAAAGCAAAAACATGGAGTAAAGCAAAATGTTAATTTATATATTCTACAGTTCAAAACTAAATGTTGTTGCAACAATTTAGAGGTATTTAACAAGTGTAGCTGTGTCTACTTAAAGGGGTTGACCACTTTCAGACCAATATTGAGAAACATGTTATTGTTTAGATGTACAATTACCCAATATACTTTCTATATCAATTCTTCAAGATTTTCTAGATTTCGGCTTGTTGTCATTCATTCTGTTACTTCTAATGGATAAAATTCTAATCATGGTAATGTGAATGTACGGTCCATAGTCATGTAATTACCAGGCAGATGTCTGATTACTGTGACAAGTGATACCTATGTTCAGCACATGACCATGGACTGTACATCACATGACCATGGTCATACTTTTATCCCCTAGAGGTAAGCAGAATGGATGACAGTAAGAAGAGATCTAGCAAACTGTGAGAAATTGATATAGAAAGTATACTGGAAAATTTACAACTGTCTGAACGCTTAACAGACAAAAGGTTAACGATCTGAAGAAGGGGTGGTGCCTCTGCGCTAGGTACCAATACCCCGAAACGCGGTATCTTATACCAATAAAATCCACTTTTGCCACTATTTCTGTCTAACGGATTCCTGTTCTTCTGAGAGACCACGTAACTGGGTTTGTTTTTGGGAAACTCTTTCCCTAAATAGATTCTACATGTTTGGTCAGCCTGGAGTCATAAACCGGTAAACGCACCTCATCCCACTCGGCTTCAACTCATCAACATGTCATAAAGTGTGAGAGTCACTATTATTGAAACATCTGTCAGGATTGTTCTACAAGGAGGTTCCTTTGAAGCGCGGCCATTGTTGACCACTGTTACTACTACATCCTGGGGTTTGATCTTGTGGATATAGTCACCACTACTTGTCTAACTCTATTAAAGTAACATTAATAGACAAAATATATTTAATAGACAAAATGATTAGCATTAGTTATTTGAAAGAAGTCCTACTGAAAATTTTTTTGGGGGAGAATATTACCTTTTATTGGCCAAAATACCCATTGTTCTTTGTTAAATGATACTTACAATAAGGATAAACTGCATCTTCTGAAGACCAAGCAAGCAAGGTACATTGGACTCTATGGGTGCTCAGCATAACATCCCCTATAATGGACTGTAACTGGTTGATATTGAGCGTCCAGGTTACGATTCCCATTAGGGATGGAGATTTGATAATTTTTTTTCCTTGAGAGTATCACTTTAAATATCTTAAAGGGCTTGTCTGGGGTTAGTATAATAGTCTATGTCTGCTTTCGCTGTATTATATGGAATAATGATGCAATCTGAACCAGCCTGTAAATCCTCTTGAAAATCACCTTTTTAACTAAATATAAATGTTTCATATTTGTTTCTCAAAGACAGCATTTTACCATAGCACAAAGTAGAATTAAATGTACCATTTAGAAGGGCATACTTTGATAATATATTAGCAGGGAATATATCAAGTGAGTGTGTTCTCTTTTTTTGTATCCATTATTTTAATTCATTGGTTTCCATTAAACAGTATGCGGCTGCTTAAAAGTTTTCCGTTCTTACTTTTTCCCAGCATGTGGTCCACCTACAATAAATTTTCTGCACAAATGCTGAATTCAAGGAAGCATCATTCAAAGCTCCCAACATCTCTTCTCTATAGTGCGTAGAAGCTCTCATCTTCAGATCTGCCTTTCTTCAATAGATTATTTAAATTATTTTAAATGTTTTACACGGAAAATGTTTTATTTTTCTAAAACTTAGTTGCTGTGTCTTATAAATGATATCGTGTAACAGCCCTGACTAGTAACTATTCAGTTCTTCTAATGCATTATTTCATCTGGCTGATTTGATGAATTTATAAGAAAAAAAGATATACAATTAATGGAGCAGCAAGGTAAATATTACTGATGGAAAGAAAACATATGTGCCGCAGCCACAACATATTCCATTTGTGAGCCCACTCATATTGAGAATCTGTAAAATCTTTCTCAGCCGCTAATATTTTATATTGTGATCATATAATATAGTTAGGATATTTGTGTTGTTCTTCTTTTTTGCCTTATTAGTATTTATTATATTTAATGACCTCAAACCTGGTGAGTCACAATTATTCATAAGGGTAGTAGTAAGAAATATTTAGTTGTGTTTATGATCTTCATGTGCTTGTTAGGCTCAGTTCACATCTGTGTTTGGTATTCTATTAGGGAAGTCTGCATCAGCCCCCCCCCCCCCCGAACAAAATACAGAACGCTTTGACAAGCGGTGAGCAATGAAAGCACACGGACCCAATAGACCATAATGGGGTCCATGTGTTTTCTGCGTGCTGTCCGCATGAGTCATACGGAGAGCAAAGTAGTTCATGAAGTACTTTTCTCTCTGCATGTTCCGTGCCGACACCGCACGGAAAACACGCGGTCCTTATTACAGTCTATGGGGTCCGTGTGCTTTCAATGCTCATCTCTTGTCAGTGCATTCAGTATTCCATTTGGGGGTCCCAAGCAGACTTCCCTAATACAATACCAAATGCAGATGTGAACTTGGTCTATTAATCTCCTTCATGTATGACTCGCAAAAAACAATAACAATACTGTCATTATCATAATTTCTATTACAACTTCGGTGCCATCAAAGAACTGCATACGCCAGGGCAATTGCAGCACGTTGGTGGGTTCAATGCAAAGGATTCTTGAGTGGGCCCCCCACCACTTAAGGCATACTTCCCAGCTTTTATGGCAATGTGGCGTTGAAAGCTTATTTGTGTTAAGCCATAGCTCTAACCCTGCCATTTGTCTCTTTTTACTCCACCCATCCCTACCAAATCCCTTTGTGTCCCAACATATTAATAATGCCCTTCAAATGTATAATACACATTAAAGATGCCTCCTTATTTCCCACTGTACATTGCAATGTCCCCAAGTGGCCCTAAACAGTATTTTGCCCCCCTTACAGTATGATGTCACCTTTGTTACGCCACACAGTGTAATGTCCCCTTAGTTGCCAAATTCAGAGTAATGTCCCCTCAGTGATTCTCCTATAATATAATGTCCCTTCATTGGCTCCATACTGATAGTATGCTCTCATAGTGGTCTTGACATGACATAAATAATTTAAGATCCCCTCAAGTGCCCCCTTGATATAATGCACACTCAGTGGCCACACATAATACACTGCCTGCTTAAGTGGTCTCCACATAATATAATGTACCCATAGGTGGTTCCAAAAAATGTGTCCTGTGTGTCTATCATGATATAATGGCCACTACATAATTCTCCCTCAGTGACTACTCAAACAATATAATATGTATGTACAAGTTATTTTTATTATTTTTTAAATGTAGATTGTGAGCCCCATATATAGTAGGGATCACAATGTACATTTTTTTTTTTTTGCCTATCAGTTTGTCTTTGTAGAATGAGAGGAAATCCACGCAAACATGGGGAGAACATACAAACTCCTTGCAGATGTTTTTCCTGGCAGGATTCAAACCCAGGACTCCAGCGCTGCATGGCTGCAGTGCTAACCACTGAACCACCATGTTGACCCCCTGTACAAGTTTTTTAAAAAGTTATACTCCCCTTGCCCTGTTCCCACGGCGCTCATTGCACCTTCATGCTGAAGACATCATTAGATCCAGCCTGAATGCTGGAGAATGTAGCTGATGGCTTTTGGCTCCACCATTGTATTCAACTTTATCTGCATCCTAAGGACACATAGTTGAAATTGGGATCCACTCCTGTAACCTTTTTATGATCACTGTGTTACTTCATGATTTTCAGTAGATGTTTCCTATACTTTAAAAATGTATTGAATTGCTGTAAGTGAACCCTAATGCACAGTATGCGTGAGATAGGAAAATCAAATTACTGAGTCCATTGAGGATTGAAATGTACAAATACAATCTATACACTAAATTGCAGAAAAGTTTTTGGTATTGCAACACAGCTTCATACTAATGAATGAGACTAATCTGATTTACCAGACATAACCTATGTGTGAGAGTGGCAACATTTCTACAGATAATTTCCCCCCAAAAAAACAATTATACATGCCCTGAAGTGATCACGTTGAATTATATGTAACATAATTAAAGGATTAGTGCACTTTCCACATTACTTACCTAAAAGCAGCACAATACATGCCAGAATAGCTATTAAAGCTCCCATACTAAGTCCAATTGGCAGAACATAGGCTTCAGCATTACATGATTGCACCACTCCATCGCTGCTACAGCCACAGACCCGTATAGTAAGGGTGCTGGTACTGCTCATTGGAGGATTGCCGCTGTCGCTTATTATAATTGGTAAAAGGTAAACTTCTTGCTTCAGTCGGTTAAATCCATTATGCCTTGCCAAGATGCTAAGGGAATTATCTAAAAAAAAAGTAAAAAAAAGTCAATACAATCAATTTATAATGAAGAGCTCTACATTAACAAATAAACACAGATATGTATTAAGTGAAAAACAAAGGGAAAATCATTTGCCAGAGGTTAGAAAAAAAGAACTACTTTTATTTTTTATTTTTTATTTTTTCCAGAAACAGAGGCTCAAGTAAATGCAGCTAAGCTTCAATACAAAGACAATAGCAGCAGTGTTTATTCCTACCTTGGTGCTGAAATTTACCAGAACACAATGGAGAAGGAAGGTTCATATGGAATGGCTCTGCATGGGTATGGAGATGGTGAACCCCCTTTTCAAGGTATTTGTGAGCAGTCTTATTTTTCCTCTAGCATCCCTATCAGAGGCGTAACTTAAAGAGGACCTTTCATCAGTTGGGGCACATGTGGTTTTATATACTGCTAGAAAGCCGACAATGCGGTATACAAAACCGTATGTGCCCCAAGTGATGAAAGGTCCTCTTTAAAGCTCCTGGGCCCACAGTATAAAATCTGTACTAGGGCCCACCTACCAAATGCTATCTATAATGCTGGTGACTTCTTATACCATAGAGGGGCATTAGAGTCTTGTAGTGATTTCTACCTCTGTACTCTCTATAGCAACTCTACTGAGAAATTTCTTTTCTTCCATATGTAAATGAGTTTTCAGACAGCACTGGGAGCGCTCCCTGTGCTGTTTAAAAACTCTCCAGCGACGCCTCCATCTTCTTCTCCGGACTGCCTCGTCTTCCATGTCACCTTCATGCCTTCATACAAAAGCGCTGACTGCGCATGTCCGTCGGCCATTTTCCTGAGGCCTCTCTCGTTGGAGATGGAGGCTTCGCTGGATAGTTTTTGCACAGTACAGGGAAACATCCCCAGTGCTGTCTGAAAACTCATGTACATAAGGAAGAAAGAAGACATTTCTCAGGAACCGCGGCGTGGGTAAGAATAATAAAGAGATGAGAAGAATAGCTTTTCTTAAGGCTATTCTTATGCGTACTTAGTTAAAAAAGGGAATTTTTATAAAATCCCTTTAAAATAAAACATAATAAAGTATTACAATATGCTAAAAAAAAAAAGTTGAAATCTGCAAATCGTAACCACTATGTGGCTGTCATAGTCACATATAGTATTGACACTGCAAAACAGACTATCACAAACTCATGTTTTTATGAAAAGCTGTTCATCCCCTGGATGTCTGGATCCAAAGGAAAGATACAAGTACCCTAGGAATATTACTTTCTACAGTATATCTTAGGTTTCTTCATTAGTATCCAAGGTGATATAGATATAGGGCACATCTGTATGCAAGTTTAGTTGGTTTAAGCAAATGTGGGAGAAATCCCAAGTGAGGAACTTCCCTCCTAAATGAATGTGCCCTAAAAGAGAGTTTGACATTGAGTTTACCAGCAAAGGACATTTTTTTTTTAAGGGACTCTGTTTTGTCTTAGTAATGTCATGCAGTTCTTGTACTAACAGCCCGAGACAGAAAGAATTATCATGGTGCCTGAAGCTTTTTAATGAGAATGTAAAAACATTTCTAATAAAATTTCAAATTGAGATGGTTCATAGTAATATAGTAAAGGTTATGTTGCTGGCTTCTCAACAATACACAAGGAGAATGTAATATCATTAAATTGATATAAGGTAGTCCGCTTCTAATATTAAATACATTTTAAACCTTTCACTGTAACCTCTGTGCTTACACACTGAACGCTCCAATATTAGCTGTCACTATGTTTAGTATCAGCATTCAAAAATTCATTACGTCAAGGTTTTTTTTTTTTTTTTCTTAAAAACAAAGCCAAATCTTTATCTTGGCAGCTTGGCACAATCTTAGCTGTTCTCATTTATAGGAAATAGCAAGGGCATACATGCTGTAAAAGCATGCCACTGGGTTGTTATGGAGTCTAGGAGAGAGGGGGTCTAGCCGTGGTTGGTTAAATCCCATTGCTATTGACATTTTGATCTTTGGCATGTTGCCCCCCCCTTCTACATATGAACCTGTGAAAGAGGCTATAGTGTATATATATCATAGTTTATCATGTAACATATCTATAGATTGGCCCTACACCTTTGCACAATCTTAACTTCCCCTTTGGTCAGTGGAAGGCTTGTGTAGATCCATGCTGCCAATGGGATTAAATAATAAGGGTAATATGAGCTTAACCTCCCATTCACAAAGACCCAAAATAGCTACTAGTGTTGAGCGAATAGTATTCATTGAATACCTCGCCGGCATAGGAATGTGTGTAATCAGCTGAACACCAAGGGAATAACACCTTGAATCTTCGAAGTGTTTAGCCCCTTGGTGGTCGGCCGATTACACGCATTCATATGCCAGTGAGGTATTCGACTAATGCTATTCACTCAACACTAATAGCTACCTTGGTCGGCTAAATAGAATGGTCTTGTTTCTCCATTTACACATCAGTGATTATTGGGCCCACATGTCCCATTTGTGGTTTAGCTGATTTTTTTTTTTTTTTTTTTTTTTTTAATGTAGATTGTGAGCCCCACATAGAGCTCACAATGTACATTTTTCCCTATCAGTATGTCTTTTTTGGAATATGGGATGGAAATCCATGCAAACACAGGGAGAACATACAAACTCCTTGCAGATGTTTTTTTGTCCTTGGCAGGATTTGAACACCAGGACTCCAGCGCTACAAGGCTGCAGTGCTAACCACTGAGCCACCGTGTGGCCCCTTCATTTGTGGTTTAGCTGATTGTCTTCCCTTGGACCAATTTTTAGTCTGTATTAGCCACTGAATGTGAGCATATTCCACAAGACCTGATGTTTTAGAGATGGTATAAATCAGTCATCTAGCCATTACAAGCAAAAGTCTCTAAGATTTCAGCTGATGCATCCAACACCTCAACTTCAAGAACTGACTGTTCACTTGTTGCCGTTGTCATGATATATTCAGTATTATTCACTTCAGCTATCACTGCTTTTAATATTATGAATGATATGTATATATATATATATACATATATATATATATATATATATATATATATGGAATATACGCTATATGATTAATAGTCATGCAAACCAGGTACATTTTTCCACCTCAACCTTACCTAACCATGTCTTTATGGACCTTTCCTAGTCCATTGGGGCACAGCCATGCTAGAGCAGAAAAGGGCCTTTCCTACATAGTTGGGGATATACAACTGTCCAAAAGATCTTGGCAGGCTGAAGCATTAAGATTCCCTTCTTTTTTTTTCTAAATGCTAGACCTCTTTTATGCACATACTAAACTTCTGATCAGATGTCATCTTAAATTTTATACTCCTTTGTTTTCTCTTCCATTATGCCATGCTTTCTATCACACGATGCTTAAGTATAATATAAGTAGATGGAGCCATAACCATATTTGCTTTCTGTCTTCAGATTGTATTAGGTTACATGCAAAAGAACGTGTGCATATGTAGGGTCCAGGGTAAAGCAGCCCGGGTAGCCCAAGTCTGCACTGGCTCATTCATTTCCTTCTGTGAACCCAGGCTGCAAAATGTGTAATGGGCCCCACCTAGCAAAAGAACCTTCAGCACTAGAGATGAGCGAACAGTGTTCTATCGAACACATGTTCGATCGGATATCAGGGTGTTCGCCATGTTCGAATGGAATCGAACACCGCGTGGTAAAGTGCGCCAAAATTCGATTCCCCTCCCACCTTCCCTGGCGCCTTTTTTGCACCAATAACAGCGCAGGGGAGGTGGGACAGGAACTACGACACCGGGGGCATTGAAAAAAATTGGAAAAAGTCATTGGCTGCCGAAATCAGGTGACCTCCATTTTAGACGAATAGTGGATTTCAAATCCGGGTCATATGAGAATGTGAACTTTGTGACTATGAGACAGGGATAGCTGTACAGGCAAGGATAGCTAGGGATAACCTTTATTTAGGGGGGAATGTTATTAAAAATAACTTTTTGGGGCTCTATCGGGTGTGTAATTGTGATTTTTGTGAGATAAACTTTTTCCCATAGGGATGCATTGGCCAGCGCTGATTGGCCGAATTCCGTACTTTGGCCAATCAGCGCTGGCTCTGCTGGAGGAGGTGGAGTCTAAGATCGCTCCACACCAGTCTCCATTCTGGTCCGACCTTAGACTCCGCCTCCTCCAGCCGAGCCAGCGCTGATTGGCCGAATTCCGTACTCTGGCCAATCAGCACTGGCTAATGCATTGTATTGGCGTGATGAAGCAGTGCTGAATGTGTGTGTTTAGCTCAACTACACTGGTGGAGTAGTTGAGCTAAGCACACAGATTCAGCTCTGCTTCAATCAGCGCTGGCCAATGCATTCTATTAGCTTGATGAAGCAGAGTGTGCACAAGGGTTCAAGCGCACCCTCGGCTCTGATGTAGCAGAGCCGAGGCTGCACAAGGGTTCAAGCGCACCCTCGGCTCTGATGTAGCAGAGCCAAGGGTGCACAAGGGTTCAAGTCAGCACTGGCCAATGCATTCTATTAGCGTGAACTGAGTTTGCACAGGGGTTCTAGTGCACCCTCGGCTCTGCTACATCAGATTGCTACATCTGATGTAGCAGTGCCGAGTGTGCATCAGATGTGTAGTTGAGCAGAACTGGCTCAGCACTGCTAAGTCTCTGCATTCGCATAGGAATGCATTGGCCAGCCTTCGGCCAATCAGCGCTGGCTCTGCCGGAGGAGGCGGAGTCTAAGGTCGGACCTGAATGGAGACTGGTGTGGAGCGATCTTAGACTCCGCCTCCTCCAGCAGAGCCAGCGCTGATTGGTCGAGTTCCGTACTCTGGCCAATCAGCACTGGCCAATGCATTTCTATGGGGAAAAGTTAGCTTGCGAAAATCGCAAACTGACAGGGATTTCCATGAAATAAAGTGACTTTTATGCCCCCAGACATGCTTCCCCTGCTGTCCCAGTGTCATTCCAGGGTGTTGGTATCATTTCCTGGGGTGTCATAGTGGACTTGGTGACCCTCCAGACACGGATTTGGGTTTCCCCCTTAACGAGTATATGTTCCCCATAGACTATAATGGGGTTAGAAACCCATTCGAACACTCGAACAGTGAGCGGCTGTTCGAATCGAATTTCGAACCTCGAACATTTTAGTGTTCGCTCATCTCTATTCAGCACCCCTCAAGGTCCAGGGCACAGTAGCGATGGCTACCACTGCACCCTCTATAACTGGTGGGAATATGCCTTTTACATAATAAAAAGTTGGAGGTGTAATTGTGATCTATATGATGACTTTTGCACAAGATCATTGAGATAATTCATATTGACTCCAAGTCTAGTACTTTGTTATGCAGTCACTTTATCGTGGATCTGAGGTTGTGTCTTGCATCTTTACAAAACTTTAGTGGTTTCTTTTTAAGTTGATCAAACGCACAGCTTTGCTTAATGCATTTGAAGATCCAATTTTCAATTATTTACTGTGTTCTTTTCCAATGTATCCTTTAAAGGAAGTCTGGGGAGAAGTCATAGGCCTTTAGCTGCGGCAGGCTTCCTAGTTCTGCAGCATAAATGGTGAAAATATTGGAGAAATATTCCTTTCAAAGGTTACAGGCATTTTGTGAAATGAATATATTTGATGGCTAAATATTTGGTTACTGTGTGGAAATGCTTTCTTTCTCTTCTTTCTAAATATATATGTGCTGCTTTGATGGCTTATGTTGTAGTTGAAATGCTTACTTAACCGCTTTTTATATTGATTTAACCTAGTCATTTGTCAAATCTCTACTCTGATGAAGAGGACATTCAAAGCCACATAAAGCTGTCAAAATGATAACATATTTTCAAAATACTGTTCAAGTAACTTACTGGCTGGTATTACTATCAATGGAAAGTGCCTGAGGGAATTTTGCTAGCGAAAAAAAAAATTAAATAAATGCGGTGTAATGAAAGTAAAGATACACACATGTCAGCATATCCTTTCTCATCTTATACTGTAAATGATTACTTATTTCAATTTTGTTTGTTTTTCCGGTTACACAGTATTGGGGCTATAGTAAGTGACTATATGTTAAAAATAAAAATAAAAAAATATAAATAAATGTACTGGAAATATCTTATAGCCCTACAGGAACAAAAATTATATGGGATGCTCTTCGTAATATTTTAGTCAATGACCTGGTGGAGAGTTTGCAGAATAAGGTTTCATTTACTTATGATAGTATTACAAGGAGATTTGGGGAAGCTGAAAGCTTGAGTGGAATTGTGAAATTCTCAATAAGTTTGATGTGTCACATGACCCTGTTCCCATTGAAAAAACTAAAGTTGGAATCAAAATGGCCAAGTTCAAAATGGCTGCCACAGTCACCACCCATCTTGAAAAGTTTCCCCCCTCCCATATGCTAATGAGCCACAAAGAGGAAGTTGATATCAACCATTCCTATTTTATTTAGGTTTATCCATATAAATGGCCCACCCTGTACATCTACAGCAGTGCATAATAATCACTGATCCCTTGTGCACCCTTTGCTTGATTTTATTTTACTTGCTGTTCCTTTTATCACTATGCAATGAAACTCTGGACAAACTCTGGACAAACTATTTCCCATGATTCATCTGTCTGCTCTTACTCTATATGTACCCCTCCCTTCCCCTCTCTTCTGCAATGAAATCACAGGTAATAAATCCCATCATAAATCATGTGCTGCAGTGATGTTTTGTTTGCTGTCTTGAATTGCTCTCAGAGAAGGTTAGTGACTAGAGATGAGCGAACACTAAAATGTTCGAGGTTCGAAATTCGATTCGAACAGCCGCTCAATGTTCGTGTGTTCGAACGGGTTTCGAACCCCATTATAGTCTATGGGGAACAGATACTCGTTAAGGGGGAAACCCAAATCCGTGTCTGGAGGGTCACCAAGTCCACTATGACACCCCAGGAAATGATGCCAACACCTCTGGAATGACACTGGGACAGCAGGGGAAGCATGTCTGGGGGCATCTAACACACAAAAGACCCTCTATTACCCCAACATCACAGCCTAACAACTACACACTTTACACACTCAATACCACCTCTCTGACAGTAGGAAAACACCTTGAAACATGTGTATTTGGCACTTGCAGTGAGGAGAGCTTGTCACCAGCAGTGAATTTGGCCCTTGTAGTAAGTTGAGGTTGGCACCAACATTTGTTTTGAAAATCAGGGTGGATTGAGCCTCTAACCAGCAGAGTTTGGGCAAATTCATGGTGGATTGAGCCTCTAAACACCCCAGTTTGGGCAAATTCATGGTGGAGGGAGCCTCTAAAAACCCCAGTTTGGACCAATTCATGGTGGAGGGAGCCTCTAACCAGCCCAGTTTGGGCAAATTCATGGTGGAGGGAGCCTCTAACCAGCCCAGTTTGGACCAATTAATGGTGGAGGGAGCCTCTAACCAGCCCAGTTTGGACCAATTAATGGTGGAGGGAGCCTCTAACCAGCCCAGTTTGGACCAATTAATGGTGGAGGGAGCCTCTAACCAGCCCAGTTTGGACCAATTAATGGTGGAGGGAGCCTCTAACCACCCCAGTTTGGACCAATTCATGGTGGAGGGAGCCTCTAAACAGCAAAGTTTGGACCAATTCATGGTGGAGGGAGCCTCTAAAAACCCCAGTTTGGACCAATTCATGGTGGAGGGAGCCTCTAACCAGCCCAGTTTGGGCAAATTCATGGTGGAGGGAGCCTCTAAACAGCCCAGTTTGGGCAAATTCATGGTGGAGGGAGCCTCTAACCAGCCCAGTTTGGACCAATTAATGGTGGAGGGAGCCGCTAAACAGCCCAGTTTGGGCAAATTCATGGTGGAGGGAGCCTCTAAACAGCCCAGTTTGGACCAATTCATGGTGGAGGGAGCCTCTAAAAAACCCAGTTTGGACCAATTCATGGTGGAGGGAGCCTCTAAACAGCCCAGTTTGGGCAAATTCATGGTGGAGGGAGCCTCTAAACAGCCCAGTTTGGGCAAATTCATGGTGGAGGGAGCCTCTAACCAGCCCAGTTTGGACCAATTAATGGTGGAGGGAGCCTCTAAACAGCCAAGTTTTGGGAAATTCATGGTGGAGGGAGCCTCTAACCAGCCCAGTTTGGACCAATTCATGGTGGAGGGAGCCTCTAAACAGCCCAGTTTGGGCAAATTCATGGTGGATGGAGCCTCTAAAAAACCCAGTTTGGACCAATTCATGGTGGAGTGAGCCTCTAACCAGCCCAGTTTGGACCAATTAATGGTGGAGGGAGCCTCTAAACAGCCAAGTTTGGACCAATTCATGGTGGAGGGAGCCTCTAAAAACCCCAGTTTGGACCAATTCATGGTGGAGGGAGCCTCTAACCAGCCCAGTTTGGGCAAATTCATGGTGGAGGGAGCCTCTAAACAGCCCAGTTTGGGCAAATTCATGGTGGAGGGAGCCTCTAACCAGCCCAGTTTGGACCAATTAATGGTGGAGGGAGCCGCTAAACAGCCCAGTTTGGACCAATTCATGGTGGAGGGAGCCTCTAAAAACCCCAGTTTGGACCAATTCATGGTGGAGGGAGCCTCTAAAAAACCCAGTTTGGACCAATTCATGGTGGAGGGAGCCTCTAACCAGCCCAGTTTGGACCAATTAATGGTGGAGGGAGCCTCTAAACAGCCAAGTTTGGACCAATTCATGGTGGAGGGAGCCTCTAAAAACCCCAGTTTGGACCAATTCATGGTGGAGGGAGCCTCTAACCAGCCCAGTTTGGGCCAATTAATGGTGGAGGGAGCCTCTAACCAGCCCAGTTTGGACCAATTAATGGTGGAGGGAGCCTCTAACCACCCCAGTTTGGACCAATTCATGGTGGAGGGAGCCTCTAAACAGCCAAGTTTGGACCAATTCATGGTGGAGGGAGCCTCTAAAAACCCCAGTTTGGACCAATTCATGGTGGAGGGAGCCTCTAACCAGCCCAGTTTGGGCAAATTCATGGTGGAGGGAGCCTCTAAACAGCCCAGTTTGGGCAAATTCATGGTGGAGGGAGCCTCTAACCAGCCCAGTTTGGACCAATTAATGGTGGAGGGAGCCGCTAAACAGCCCAGTTTGGGCAAATTCATGGTGGAGGGAGCCTCTAAACAGCCCAGTTTGGACCAATTCATGGTGGAGGGAGCCTCTAAAAAACCCAGTTTGGACCAATTCATGGTGGAGGGAGCCTCTAAACAGCCCAGTTTGGGCAAATTCATGGTGGAGGGAGCCTCTAACCAGCAGAGTTGTGGGAAAGCAGGGTGGAGGGAGCCTCTAACCAGCAGAGTTGGTGGAAATCAGGGTGGAGGGAGCCTCTAACCAGCAGAGTTGGGGGAAATCATGTTGGAGGGAGCCTAGTATTAGCAGAATTGTGCAACGCTTATGGTGGATGAGTATGAGGATGCGGAGGAATTGGAGAGGTTGAGTACAGACATGGAGTTTCATGTTGGGGTGCTTTACACAGGTGGGCACAAAAATGAAGGCTCTATCCAGTGGTGGTTCATTTTTATCAAAGTGAGCCGGTCGGCACTCTCAGCTGACAGACGGGTGCGCTTGTCAGTGATGATGCCACCGGCTGCACTGAACACCCTCTCAGATAGGACGCTGGCGGCAGGACAGGACAGCACCTCCAAGGCATATAGGGCAAGTTCAAGCCACAGGTCCAACTTCGACACCCAATACGTGTAGGGCGCAGAGGGGTCGGAGAGGACAGGGCTGTGGTCGGAAAGGTATTCCCGCAACATGCGCCTATACTTCTCACGCCTGGTGACACTAGGACCCTCCGTGGCGGCACTTTGGCGAGGGGGTGCCATCAAGGTGTCCCAGACCTTAGACAGTGTGCCCCTCGTTTGTGTGGACCGGTGAGAACTTGGTTGCCTACTGGAGGAACTGCCCTCCCTGCCGCCAACGTCACATGCTGGAAACATCTCCATCATATTCTGCACCAATTGCCTGTGGCAAGCATTGATGCGATTGGCCCTCCCCTCTACCGGAATAAAAGACGAGATGTTGTTTTTATACCGGGGGTCAAGGATAGCAAAGATCCAGTACTGGTTGTCCTCCATGATTTTGACAATACGCTTGTCGGTTGTAAAGCACCCCAACATGAACTCAGCCATGTCTGCCACAGTGTTAGTTGGCATGACTCCTCTGGCCCCACCGGAAAGTTCAATCTCCATTTCCTCCTCATCCTCCATGTCTACCCATCCGCGCTGCAACAATGGGACGATTCGAAGTTGCCCGGAAGCCTCCTGTATCACCATCACATCATCGGACAACTCTTCTTCCTCCTCCTCCTCCATTAAACGCAGTGAAGCGGACAGATGTGTGGACCTACTCTCCAGCTGTGACGGATCGGATGCTATCCCTAACTCCTCTGTGTGATCTGAGTTATCCCTGATGTCAATCAGGGATTCTCTCAGAACACACAAGAGCGGGATTGTAAGGCTCACCATCGCATCCTCAGAGCTCACCCTCCTTGTGGACTCCTCAAAGACCCGTAGGATGTCACAAAGGTCTCTCATCCATGGCCACTCATGGATGTGAAACTGAGGCAGCTGACTTTGTGGCACCCTAGGGTTTTGTAGCTGGTATTCCATCAAAGGTCTCTGCTGCTCAACCACTCTATTCAACATCTGAAACGTTGAGTTCCAGCGTGTGGGGACGTCGCACAAAAGCCGGTGTTGTGGCACATGCAGGCGTTGCTGGAGAGATTTTAAGCTAGCAGCGGCTACTGTCGACTTGCGAAAGTGGGCGCACATGCGCCGCACTTTCACCAGTAGCTCTGGAACATTGGGGTAGCTCTTTAGGAAACGTTGCACCACTAGGTTGAAGACGTGGGCCAGGCATGGAACATGTTGGAGTCCGGCAAGCTCCAGAGCTGCTACCAGGTTCCGGCCGTTATCACAAACGACCATGCCTGGGCCCAGGTGCAGCGGCTCAAACCATATTGCCGTCTCATCGAGGAGGGCATCCCTCACCTCGGAGGCAGTGTGCTGTCTGTCCCCCAAGCTGATCAGCTTCAGCACAGCCTGCTGACGTCTACCAACGCCAGTGCTGCAACGTTTCCAACTCGTAGCTGGGGTCAATCTAACAGCGGAGGAGGAGGCGGTGGCGGAGGAGGAGGCGGTGGCGGAGGAGGAGGCGGTAGAGGAGGAGGAGGAGGGGGGTGTTCTTCTCGTGTCCCTGCCAGGAATGTTAGGCGGGGAGACGAGGTACACCGGGCCAGTTTGGGAAGCAGTCCCAGCCTCAACTACATTCACCCAGTGTGCCGTCAGTGAAATGTAGCGTCCCTGTCCGCATGCACTTGTCCACGCGTCGGTGGTCAAGTGGACCTTTGTGCAAAGCGCGGAACTAAGGGCCCGCCTGATGTTGAGTGACACGTGCTGGTGCAAGGCGGGGACGGCACACCGGGAGAAGTAGTGACGGCTAGGGACGGCATAGCGAGGTGCCGCAGTTGCCATCAGGTCCAGGAAGGCGGGAGTTTCAACAAGCCGAAACGCCAACATCTCCTGGGCCAGCAGTTTAGCGATGTTGGCGTTCAAGGCTTGCGCGTGTGGGTGGTTAGCAGTGTATTTCTGCCGCCGCTCCAATGTCTGAGAGATGGTGGGTTGTTGTAAAGAAACGCCTGATGGTGCCTTTGATGGTGCAGGAGAAGGAGATAAGACAGGACCAGGGGAGGATGAGGTAGAAGTCAACAAAGTGGCGGAGGCAGATGAAGTGGTGTCCTGGCTCGTCCTCTGGAGTGCATCGCCAGCACAGTCAGCAGTGGCAGAGGCAGTGGCAGAGGCAGTGGCAGTGGCGTGAACGGCAGGCGGCCTTTGTCCTGCCGTTGCTGCCTGCCACTGATTCCAGTGCTTGGATTCCAAATGACGGCGCATTGAAGTGGTGGACAGGTTGCTCTTCTCAGAGCCCCTAATCAATTTCGAGAGGCAAATTGTGCAGACAACACTATATCTGTCCTCGGCGCATTCCTTGAAAAAACTCCACACCTTCGAGAAACGTGCCCTCGAGGTGGGAGTTTTTCGGGGCTGGGTACGAACTGGAACATCTTGGGAGATTCCGGGTGTGGCCTGGCTTCGCCTAAGCTGCTGACCTCTGCCTCTGCCTCTAGCTACCCTTTTTGGTGCTGCACCTGCCTCAACATCCACACTACTTTCCCCGCTTGACATCCCCCCTGTCCAGGTCGGGTCAGTGTCCTCATCATCCACCACTTCCTCTTCCAACTCCTGTCTCATCTCCTCCTCCCGCACAATGCGCCGGTCAACTGGATGCCCTGACGGCAACTGCGTCACATCATCGTCGATGAGGGTGGGTTGCTGGTCATCCACCACCAAATCGAACGGAGATGGAGGAGACTCTAGTGTTTGAGCATCTGGACACAGATGCTCCTCTGTTAGGTTCGTGGAATCGTGACGTGGAGAGGCAGGTTGAGGGACAATGAAAGGAGCGGAGAACAGCTCTGGGGAGCAGGGACAGTTTGGGTTATTGTTCTGTAAAGCTTCGGAATTTTGGGAGGAAGGAAGACAAGACTGTTGGGTAATAGGAGGAGAGGAGGCAGAGTCTGACTGGCTGCTGGACAATGTGCTGTAAGCGTTCTCTGACAGCCATTGCAAGACCTGTTCCTGGTTCTCGGGCCTACTAAGGTTTGTACCCTGCAGTTTAGTTAATGTGGCAAGCAACCCTGGCACTGTGGAGTGGCGCAATGCTTGCTGCCCCACAGGAGTAGGCACGGGACGCCCTGTGGCTTCACTGCTACCTTGCTCCCCAGAACCATTCCCCCGACCTCGCCCACGGCCTCGTCCACGTCCCTTTCCGGGAGCCTTGCGCATTTTGAATTCCTAGATAGAAATTGGCACTGTATACCAGTAGTAAAAATTGTGGGTGCACGTAACCCCAATATATTCTTTGAATTCCCAGTCAGACACTGGCACTATATGGCAGTAGCAAGAAATGAGGGTATTTGTATTCCCAATATATTCTTTGAATTCCCAGTCAGACAATTGCACTGTATACCAGTAGTAAAAATTGTGGGTGCACGTAACCCCAATATATTCTTTGAATTACCAGTCAGACACTGGCACTATATGGCAGTAGCAAGAAATGAGGGTATTTGTATTCCCAATATATTCTTTTTATTCCCAGTCAGACAATGGCACTGTATACCAGTAGTAAAAATTGTGGGTGCACGTAACCCCAATATATTCTTTGAATTCCCAGTCAGACACTGGCACTATATGGCAGTAGCAAGAAATGAGGGTATTTGTATTCCCAATATATTCTTTGAATTCCCAGTCAGACAATTGCACTGTATACCAGTAGTAAAAATTGTGGGTGCACGTAACCCCAATATATTCTTTGAATTACCAGTCAGACACTGGCACTATATGGCAGTAGCAAGAAATGAGGGTATTTGTATTCCCAATATATTCTTTGAATTCCCAGTCAGACAATGGCACTGTATACCAGTAGTAAAAATTGTGGGTGCACGTAACCCCAATATATTCTTTGAATTCCCAGTCAGACACTGGCACTATATGGCAGTAGCAAGAAATGAGGGTATTTGTATTCCCAATATATTCTTTGAATTCCCAGTCAGACAATGGCACTGTATACCAGTAGTAAAAATTGTGGGTGCACGTAACCCCAATATATTCTTTGAATTCCCAGTCAGACACTGGCACTATATGGCAGTAGCAAGAAATGAGGGTATTTGTATTCCCAATATATTCTTTGAATTCCCAGTCAGACAATGGCACTGTATACCAGTAGTAAAAATTGTGGGTGCACGTAACCCCAATATATTCTTTGAATTCCCAGTCAGACACTGGCACTATATGGCAGTAGCAAGAAATGAGGGTATTTGTATTCCCAATATATTCTTTGAATTCCCAGTCAGACAATGGCACTGTATACCAGTAGTAAAAATTGTGGGTGCATGTAACCCCAATATATTCTTTGAATTACCAGTCAGACACTGGCACTATATGGCAGTAGCAAGAAATGAGGGTATTTGTATTCCCAATATATTCTTTGAATTCCCAGTCAGACAATGGCACTGTATACCAGTAGTAAAAATTGTGGGTGCACGTAACCCCAATATATTCTTTGAATTCCCAGTCAGACACTGGCACTATATGGCAGTAGCAAGAAATGAGGGTATTTGTATTCCCAATATATTCTTTGAATTCCCAGTCAGACAATGGCACTGTATACCAGTAGTAAAAATTGTGGGTGCACGTAACCCCAATATATTCTTTGAATTCCCAGTCAGACACTGGCACTATATGGCAGTAGCAAGAAATGAGGGTATTTGTATTCCCAATATATTCTTTGAATTCCCAGTCAGACAATGGCACTGTATACCAGTAGTAAAAATTGTGGGTGCACGTAACCCCAATATATTCTTTGAATTCCCAGTCAGACACTGGCACTATATGGCAGTAGCAAGAAATGAGGGTATTTGTATTCCCAATATATTCTTTGAATTCCCAGTCAGACAATGGCACTGTATACCAGTAGTAAAAATTGTGGGTGCATGTAACCCCAATATATTCTTTGAATTACCAGTCAGACACTGGCACTATATGGCAGTAGCAAGAAATGAGGGTATTTGTATTCCCAATATATTCTTTGAATTCCCAGTCAGACAATGGCACTGTATACCAGTAGTAAAAATTGTGGGTGCACGTAACCCCAATATATTCTTTGAATTCCCAGTCAGACACTGGCACTATATGGCAGTAGCAAGAAATGAGGGTATTTGTATTCCCAATATATTCTTTGAATTCCCAGTCAGACAATGGCACTGTATACCAGTAGTAAAAATTGTGGGTGCACGTAACCCCAATATATTCTTTGAATTACCAGTCAGACACTGGCACTATATGGCAGTAGCAAGAAATGAGGGTATTTGTATTCCCAATATATTCTTTGAATTCCCAGTCAGACAATGGCACTGTATACCAGTAGTAAAAATTGTGGGTGCACGTAACCCCAATATATTCTTTGAATTACCAGTCAGACACTGGCACTATATGGCAGTAGCAAGAAATGAGGGTATTTGTATTCCCAATATATTCTTTGAATTCCCAGTCAGACAATGGCACTGTATACCAGTAGTAAAAATTGTGGGTGTATATAGCCCCAATTCTATTGCTAGGGGACTTGCAGGGTATTTCTGGGGTGAAGGTGGGGGGGGGCACACCGTTGGAACGGGTATCGGGGTATATATCGGGTATACGGGAATACACTGACAGTGTATTCCATTCAGGATCCTGGGAAAGCTGGGTTGCGGCGATTGAGCCCGTCAGTGCCACGTTACACTGACAAGCTTCTCCCTGGAATTTAGCTCTTATAAGAGCTGTTGGTTGTCTTCTCCTTCCTATCCTAGCCTGTCCCTGCCTACCCAGAATCTAAGCCCTAGCTAGCTGGACGGAAACCTCCGTCCTCGGTGAATTGCAAGCTCAGAATGACGCGAACCTGGGCGGCGCTGTTCTTTTAAATTAGAGGTCACATGTTTTCGGCAGCCAATGGGTTTTGCCTACTTTTCTCAACGTCACCGGTGTCGTAGTTCCTGTCCCACCTACCCTGCGCTGTTATTGGAGCAAAAAAGGCGCCAGGGAAGGTGGGAGGGGAATCGAGTAATGGCGCACTTTACCACGCGGTGTTCGATTCGATTCGAACATGCCGAACAGCCTAATATCCGATCGAACATGAGTTCGATAGAACACTGTTCGCTCATCTCTATTAGTGACTTCTCAAACAAAACGACACTCTGTGGTCATTGACCTGAAAATAAATCAACAGTGCCGAATTTAAACAGGATATATATTAGGGAGTGTTTTATATTGATGTATCCTAATATTTGACCAATATTTTTAAAAACTGGATAACTAACTCTCTATAACTGCAGCGAGACAATGGAACTCACAACCATAGAATGTTGTGATGCTGGTGAATTTATTGTACAAGTATTAAGAGGTGTCCTTGTTAAAAAGAAAGTTATCACTCATTATAGGTATTACATTTTTGGAGATGGCAAGTTGATCCAGGCTTTTATATTTTCATGGATCCGTGAATAGATGCAAGTCACAAACGCAGATGCGAAGGGCTGCCCCATGGATGCGAAATGGGCAAGAAAGACAAAAACCACAGAGTCTGTTTTTCACTTTTTTTTTTTTTTTAACATTCATGTGTATGTAGTCTTATAAAGTCAACTTATTCAGCAATCCTAGTCTCCTGAAAGGTAATTTTTTTTATTCTTGTCTCACAGTATAACATATTCAATTTTCTATACAAGATACAGGAACTGTTGTCAACCAGATTTCACTAGACACAGATGAAAATATAGCTTTTGCTTTCTAAATTAATTTATATTTTAAGGTATGAAGGATAATTAAATAGACATTGACAATAGACACTGTCATTTCAACAAACTCTGCATATATAAATAATACATGCACTTAAAGATACTTTGTAATACAGATGCAGTATAGTTAACCTGGAGTTCTGCCGCACGATAAGTTGCAGCAAAGTGATATCTTAACAACAAGACATTGAAAGTCTTTGACATAGTTGAGATAACACTCAGTGTGACAGTATTGTTAACACAGTAAGTGCCAAGGTTAACTCTGTTATATCTGTATATCTGATAGATGTGTGTTTCTGCTCATATAATGCGGCTTCATTAGAACACACTGGATCAAGGGATACCAATTTTACAATAATTCCAAAAAGGGGCACCCCCACTAAATAGGATAAAGTGTAACCTTTATAATGCAACTTCCCTGTCCTCACGCTGATGAATTACCTTTAATTCTGCAAATTACATTTGGAGTAGGACTGGATTTTACATGACTCGGGTTATTTATATCTATAGAAGTCCATGGAGAGGAGAGGGGAAGGAGTGAGCAGGAAAGGTAGGAAATCTATTCTGTATCTATTGGCGTGTTTCAGAGTGAGAGCACTATACAGCAAATCCCTCCTCTGCTCTCTTCGTGCAATGCATGGCCCATAGTCTCTATTAGTTTAAAGAGAACTCCAAATTCTACATACAGTACGCAGAAGGGAGTCCTGCTAAAACAACAATGTAAGTCATATCATAAGCAGAAATAGTCTTACACACACAAAAGCCTAATGAAACAACAGATGTTGAAACATTTAGGGCACGTTGTTTTTTTCCCTTATAATCTTTAACATTTATCAACTGAAGTACAATTATTATTATTATTATTATTATTATTATTATTATTATTATTATTATTATTATTATTATTTATATAGGACCATTAATTCCATGGTGCTTTACATACAATACACAAAATATACAGGTAGATACTGTATAATACTAACAATGACCGACTGGCACAGTGGGGTAGAGGGCCCTGCCCGCGAGGGCTTACATTCTATGAGGGAAGGGGGTAGAGACAGAAGGAGAGGGGACAATATATTATCATTTGATACTTTTACATTGTATTTTATTATGTACTGTATTACCAACCCACAGAACTTTTTAGTTTAAATCTGCTGCTGGCACTGAAAAAGAAAAAAAAAAAAAAACTCACCTGTCCCACTTTTTCCATTGTTGCCCCGTTTGCTCTCCCGGGTCTCTTCTGGCATTGTGGCAAAGCCGCTGACTGGGCTCAGCAGGTCTCTGAAAGAGGACCCGTGAGGTCACAGGTAGTGACATTCAGGCCTTTTGTTGACTGGCCTCCGCAGTCACGTGACCACTGAGGCCAATCAGCAACTTCAGCATAATGTCGAAAGATGCCATGGAAGCAGATGAACCGGCAGTCACAGGAGGACAGTGAAGCAATAGGGACAGGTTAGTATGTATTCAAAAAAATAAATACATTTCACTGCCCCCAGCTTATTTAAACTTTAAAAGGGTTGTCCATTTTTGTTGAACAACCCATTGATGCAAAGATCTTGGGAACCAGCACAGAATGCACATCAGTGTCACACTAAAGTGCCTAGGTCCCACCAGTAGAATTTATTCTGGGGGCATACCTCCCATTTCCAATTCATAAAACTGAACTGACATTTTTTTTTAAGTTATAGCTTGCCATTGCCTTAGACCATTCTTAGACTATGTCTTAGACTAGGTCCTCCTTAACTCTGTGAGAAAGTTGATTGATGATGGTGGCCTTGCAGTAACAGTAAGGAGATTGGACCCAGGAAGGAGGATAGTGTTCAGCCTGTCTCTGTATGTAGATGTCATCAGAGCCACCCAATGCACCTTTATATGATAAACTGGGTTATGAAATATTCCACTCAGTTTTTATATGAGAGCATAGACTTGATGAAATGTATGCTTCTTATCTGTATGTAGTGCATTGATTGTACTGTGCCATCCACCTCTCTTGCAGGGTTTGGTGGTCTAGTGGCCTGACACATAATTCATCTTCTCTCCTGTGGGCTAGTCCAAGCTTAATATGCACTGTGTGGTTTTGTAGATGTTTGTATTGTAATCTGGATAATCTGGATTTAATGTAGACCCACACACATCGATTTTGCTGTATGTCCATACACAGGTTTTCCTACACCAGACTTCCAAGATCTTAGACTAGGACCCTTTTTTTTTTTGCATAGCATATTGACCACTGCAATGTTTTCTAATTATTAAACTCATGTATCCTTTAGACGTACTGTTCAGACGGATGACACATAGACTTTAAGTTATGGCGTGTCTAACATGTTTGTTTTTTTCCTACAATTTATGAAGGTACATTAGGGAAAAATCTGTAAAAAAAAAAATGCAGTACATGAGAGATAGATTTGATGTTTTATCAAGTCAAATTGATCTACTCTTCAGTAAATGGTGAAGAAGACATCCAGCATGTGTTTGGCATACAGATATCAACACTAAAGTGTCCTTTGTTACCTTCAATTACCTTCAAGATTTAGAACACCTCTATTGACCAAGGACCACAGAAGCAAGAAAGCTTCTTAGGTATTTGTGTCACGTCTGAAAAAATGAATAAGCTCTAAGTTGACATTCACCCACTGTGCAATTGATTGACCCTCTCGCATTAATGCCAGCTTGGCTTTGTTCCTATGTGAAGGTAAATGAACGTGCAAAATGTCAGGCTAAGAAATAGCAACGAAATCCTTATCTTCTGCATCGCGTTTACCTTGGGGAGCCGCCAACAGAACAACTGGCATGTGAACCACACTACTAGAACTGTATTACATAACTTTTTCCACTGTCCATTGTCATTTTAAATCTCGTATGACACATAGAGCTACATCACAAGCCTGTGGATTTACAGTATTGATTTGCAGTGTTTAGGAGTTTCAATACAATACTGTATACGTTTAGTAATATGAATGTATAAGTTGTGCATGATAATAATGCATGGGGAAAATGTAAATTTACATTGTCTAAAATTTGGATAAATTCACAAATTCTATTTAATACTTTTAAGCTCCCCATTGGTTTTAATAGCATTGCGTGTGTCAGGATCATGATACCGAGACAGATCAGTATAGAAGTCCCAGGCTGCTTAGATTGCCTCAACTATATGTAGGGCTGTTCTTTGTGATAGTATCAAAAGGAGGAGGAAATGACCAAAATGTCAAGGTAAACTTAACAGAAAAAAGGAAATTCAATCCCTAGGGATTTCCGTTCTGGGATTGGTGCCGGTCAACGTCCTGTATGAATATACTTGGTATGAGCTACCATTTGGATTAATGGCACAAATATATAAAATTCTGTTTAATGCATTGGTCTCTCAATAGTCACAATAATATTGTGTTAAGATCATACATATTGTTAGAGTTAAGTCCTCCATCTTTGTATTTTGGCAGCCATCTTGTACTCTTTCACATAAGTATGTATTTTTCTGCTTAAGTCAAGGAGGCCCTTTGTTAGACTTTAAGGAATGTGATAATGAACGTTAATGCATAGGTTGCTAATCCTTATCTCTCAAGGGCCTCATTTTGAGAAGATGCAGCTGACTTTGTATATCTCTTATCTCCTTTACATGATGTATGGACACATAACCAACAAAAGTATTAATCTTATGGTATCTGGGCACTCTGTCATATTTTATGGTATATGAAGGTCACTTAGAGTGTATAGACACAGGGTCTATGGAACGTGTCATCTTATCTCTTTTGCCATGATATATACATATAGACATAGTCTGGGATGTTAGCTCACACATAAGTATTTTGAATCCTTCTTTGTTTCATGGGAAAGTCCATCCCAGTGTGGAAAGTTATAATGAGATGCAGATTATAATGAGCCTCAGCCAATAGCCATGTGCCAGGCTTGTCTTATATCTCTATAACCAATCATGATTGTACTAATTAGAATAGCCAAGCCAGCTCTTTGTCTGTAATGTATTTAAACTACCTTTTTCTTATAATAAAATCAGAACTCTTTTGATACACTACCATCTTGTGTCTTTAATCAGTTCTCCAGGCTTAAAGAAGATGGCTGCAGTCCATCAAGGCCTGTTAATTAATTATCTAATTAGGACCTCTACAACATACAGAGGGATCCATATGTCCCCATCAATATCATAGTGGACCATACTGGACCTGTAGAGAACCATGGGTGGTATTGAACCTACAAATGGCTACTGTACTGTAGCATAAAGAGAGGTGAATCTGGACAAAATCTTTTAGTCTCAGAGGGATGTAAGAAGATAAAAAAAAAACATCCATAAGCACTCCAATCCTGGGATCCATCGCGCCCCATTGTGTATAGACAATCACTAGGATTAATATCCCTTTATAAGGTCCAGGAAGCTAAGATTTGCTTGCATGTTCCTGTGGATTGTTGATGGACCCGGGGATTGGAACCAGGCTGGAATCTGGAATATGAAACACTGGAATGTGATTGGAACCAGCATTCTGACCCCAGGTCCATCATCATTCTTCCCTGACATGTGCTATGGGGCTGGCATTATTATACTCAGCCAACCCCCATAGTACTGATAATTACATGTGTGATCAGGGGAAGAGGGAAGACCAAAGTGACCCAGGGGTGAGAATGCTAGTTCTGATCATGTGACCTGGGGGTTAACTCCCTGGACAACCAGTTTAATATTAATGAAGATCTGTTCAGTCTCCTGAATTGTCTGCTGCAGTATATACTTACTCAGTATTTCAGTTTTTCATATTGTATAATACTGAGTCTTTTTTTTTTCTTATAAAATTGCTCTGCACTATTTCCCTGTTATTACTCCTAGAAATAAATGTATAAATAAGTTGCCTATTTGGTGAGTCCTTTAGATCAAACAGCGCCATACTATATATAATGGAAATAATAACATCCGAGTGTCAATTTTGCCACAATTTTCCAATAAGAATAACAGAGGAATCACAGTGCATAGTTCAAAGAAAATATTCTGCCTCTGTGTGATTTCATGTACTGAATAAACTACAACAAACATGTCAGGAGAGCTGACAGGTCTTTTTTCAATAAATCCCGTAGACCTCTGTGACCCTGCACATTGTAACTAATTCCACATTTAGAATTTTTATAGCTGCTTTTCTCCCTTTTCCACCAGCCACAGTATCAAGAACAGGAAAAACATGAAAGGGTGAAATAAATGTACAGTGAGAATGACAAAAGCAGGTCTGGAAAAAAATACACACACATGAAACTTAGAATAAGTATATTTAACAAAGGTTTTACAGCAGGATGCCAAAAACCAGTGGGAACACCATTGTAATGTACAATTTGACTTTTGCATTTTTGAAATGTTACATATTGGTTCTTTTGTGTTCCCAAGAGCACTAAAGTTCAGAAAATGTGTCCATTGTGAAAACACTAAGTGGGGTTGAAGCGATAAAACAATTATACAGCGTGCACACAAAGTAACTTTCAAGGCCTTTTCTTTCTAAAAGCCAAAACATACTCTATGGAATATAGTCTCTCCTCGCCAGCTGACAGTGCAGTTTGCTGCGGTCCTCGGACCACCCACCATATGGGCAAATCCTTTTATTGAACTCCCTGCCCTCAATTCTCTATCCCAAACTGTCTTCATGGACCAACCATGGAGCAGCAATTACAATGACATGTCACTGCAGATCCCCTTCAGTGTCTTACAAGTCCCAACCTTGATGGCAGGTAATAAAAAAAGTAGGACAGACACCGATCTCACTTGTTTAAGCAGATTCTTAGAATATCAGTGTCTCCAGAGGGTATTTTAATGCACTTCTCTTCTAATGCTGCTGTAGGTAAAACTTTCATTATGCACTTTTACTAATATCGTACAGTAGTCTATGTGTTTGGTAAAACACAATAAGTGATATAAAAAATATTATGTATATTGCCTCCATTAACTATATAGATTTTTCAGGAGCTAGAGATTCTCCTGCTGGCGGATGAGGCTTGTGTTTTCAATACAGTTCCTAAAGAAAATCTCAAGGGGCCAGAGACCTCATTCATGTAGTAAAACCATATCAAGACTAAGGGCCCATGCACAAGGAGTTAACACAAGCACATTTTAGCATAATACACGTGTTAAAATAATACTCCCATTGACTTCAATGAAATTTTTTAAACGTGTAAAAAACGTGTCACGTTTTTTGAAGTGTTTTTTTTTACACGTGTAAATGATTTCATTGAAGTCAATGGGAGTGTTATTTTAACACATGTATTCTATGCACGTGTATTATGCTAAAATGCGCTCGCGTAAACTCCGTGTGCATGGGCCCTTAGAGTGTTACAAATTCAATTGCAGTAATATGGTTAAATTGACTTATCAAGAATATTAGCCCTAAATAAGAAATTCTTGATTGCAAGTATATAACTTTTATGGATCCACTGTCTGTATAGGTCGTTTAGTGTGGACAAGGCAGTAAATAGGCTCATGGCGAATCTCATCCAATAGATTTGTCACCCTGAGCATTTTGGTGTTTTCTTTATGCAAATCTTTTCAGCCATTCCAAAGATAGAAGTCCTTTTATTGTTAATTCATCAGTCAAGTGGTCAGTAACAGTCCCTGCTATATAACACAAAGGGATCTAACCCCATAGTATACATAGGGTTACTGCACTTTGTTCCCTTTCCTCATCCAAATGGAGCGCCAGGCCAAGAACATGGTGCTTCATTTGATTTTGCTTCTAACAATATATTACAGAATTGCACACAATATTATTCCCAGTTTAATGTAATGGACCTAAACTCAGAAAGTGGTATTAGACATAAAGGCTTTGTCTGGAACTATGATATTTATCGCTGTGTCCTCTTTACTACTTACCTAGCACAACTTGACATTGTATAATGGCTTGGCTTGGTATTGTAGCTCAGCCAAATTCATGTAAATCGGACTAAGAGTTACAGCATTACCTTACAACCAATTGACATGATATGAAACCAAGGAAGTAAAGCTTAATGTCATAGTCCCAGATGACCCCTTTTAATAGGCTGTCCAACCAAATAAAAACTAAATTATGCAACCATTAGCATAAAATCTAAGTTTAATATTATCAATAAATAAAAAAGCACAAAAAATAATTTTACTATATTTTTTTCAATTACTAGTAGAGATGAGCGAACAGTAAAATGTTCAAGGTTTGCTATTCGTTATGAGTAGCCCCTCAATATTCGACTACTCAAATTGAATATCGAACCCTATTTTAGTCTATGGGGGGAAAATGCTTGTTTCAGGGGTAGGCAATGTTTGATCAAATTATACTTACCAAGTCCACGAGTGAGGGTCGGGCTGGATCCTCCGAGCAGTCTTCTCCTTGCAGCGTCCCCGCGGCGTCTTCCGGCTCTTCATTCACTCTGCCAGGCATTGGGCCTGGGCAGAGCCGACTGTGCATGCCCACACTACAAGCGGACATGCGCAGTCGGCTCTGCCCAGGCCCGATGTCTGGCAGAGTGAATGAAGAGCCGGAAGACGCCGCGGGGAAGCTGCACGGAGAAGATTTCTAAAGGTAGGAGAAGAACCAGCGTTGATTGGCCGACTGTATGTCATTCGGCCAATCAATGCTGGTTCTGCATTGAACTTTTACATTCCATGAGTGGTCTGCAGGTATTGGCAATGTAGCCCCGTCCTTCAGAAGCCATTCACACAGAGACACATAATAATGATCTATTGATCCTATATATGATTGGGCTCCACTTTGGAGCTTAGCGTGATAACATTTGAGTCCCAAATATGAGACTTCAACAGTGCTTGTGTGTGTTCATCTGAAGTTCTCAGAGGAGATATCAACTGTTTATGCTCTGCTTCTCCTCCAACAACAAGTAGAGAAGACATACATGCATCTCACATGGGTCACTTTACCAGACTGGAGTGGTGTACAGAACTACTGTACCAAAACTAAACAAACATTGTAAGGATAGCCATCACTACTTGATCTACTAGTTCAGGGGTAGGGAACGTATGGCTCTCCAGCTGCTGCAAAACTACAACTCCTAGCATGCATACTAGCTCTGCTGTTCTTGGAACTCCCATGGAAGTGAATAGAGCATGATGGGAGTTGTAGTTTCACAGCAGCTGGAGAGCCGAAGGTTCCCTACCCTTGTACTAGGTGAATACTGCTATCACAAGTCAAAGGTGGATCCACCAATAAAATCAACCAAAGTCATCTGAGCCAAACCAAACATTTCTGATTGATTGTAGAATGAGCTTCATTGGTATGAATGGGGATAGGACTCATCTGCAGTACCCCAGACAACAGGCATGATACATCTATCACAATCATTTCATGGTCTATAGACACAATATTACATCAAGGTCAAAAAACACTAGCTAGTGCTTAGGGACAAAGTGTTAGGCGTAACTACCAGAGAAAAGAACACACTCAGCAAAAGTTGTTTTATTCTATAAGAATATCATCTATGATAGCAAATGAAAGGTTAATGTATTTTGATCAAATAGCACCTTGTCAACCATGAAAATAAAATGCGAGAAACTGGCATTGACTATACGGCATTATCTCTGTGACTTTACAGTTATTACTACTGTATATTTCAGTGACCTTCATCTATTCCAAACAATTAATGAATACTTGACCTCTTCTTACTTATATTTTACTGTGAGACTCAGTGAAGTCTATACTTTGAAAACACAATGGAGGATTACATAAAACGAAAATTGGCCTTAAAAGGTGAAAACTTTTTTTTTCCAAGACGAAATATCCAGTTACACTAAGAAATACGGCATTAGGTGACTCCTTCAAGAATAATATAATAATATAATGGTTCAGTATTCTAGATGTTCTGACACTTATTCCTCCATAGCTGAATGATACAGATTTGTTAGGCTACTGTAATTTTCTTTCTAAAAAATTCCGTTACATTATGCCCCCCATAAAAAAAAAATATGGACTTACCCATGTGGGTACTATAGTCAATGGCATAACTACAGCAGTAGCAGCTGCCACAGGGACTAGGACATTAGGACTTCTTTTTATTAAATAGGCCATTACCTGCTGGAGTAACCCCAGCAGGTAACTGACCCTATTTACTTACCAATCCTCACTCCTGCTCATGGCTGACTGAGCTTCCCCTTCTGCGGATGGAGTGGGGATCGATATGTGAGGCCACGGGCCCACAAACACCAAAAAAACTGCTATCATTATACGCCAGGGGTTGTTTCAGTCCCCAGAGTATAACAATGGGAGGCCCAGGGGAGGTGATGCAATATAAAAAACATTGTTACTTACCTCTCCTTTGCATCGGCAAGCTTCAGGCCTGTTTGGTGACACCCCAGACATTAAGTGAGCTGGGCCTGCATCATTATGTGTCACAATGCAGGCCTGGATCACGTGATGTCTGCACCAACATTGAAGATAGCCAAAATCAGAGAGGAGTGTTCTGAAGCCAGGGAGAGGTAAGTAACAGTGTTTTTTTATGTTTCTATCCTTCCCTGTGTCTAGAATCATTATACTCTAGGGTCTGAAAAGACCCCAGAGTATAATAATTCATGGGTGGTTCACAATGGGGCATAATACTGTGTGTAGGGGCCACTACGGGGCATAATAGTATGTGCAGGGGCCACTATGGGACATGATAGTGTGTGGGGACCACTATGGGCCATAATGGTGTGTGCAGGGGTCATTATGGGATATAATAGAGTGTGTAGGGTCACTATGGGTCATAATAGTGTGTGCAGGAATGCGGTTTGTCCTGAGTGGGTGGTTGGGTTGTCGGTCAGGGTCAAGGAGGCGGCATGACAAATTTTCACCTTAGGGCCCAACCATTCCTAGTTACGCCACTTACTATAGTCTTTCTGTAAGTCATCTTCTTTAATGCATCTGAATTATAATTATATTTACTAGTCGATGTGCTGCAGTGGCCACATCAAATAAAGGGGAACCATCTAATATATTGTCAAAGATAGCACAAGAAGGAGCACTATTTGCAACAACTCTATGATCTGGCTCATACAGGTTGTTTCCCATTGATAAAATTCTACTTTCATGATCCTCATTATCATTGTCATTATCATAATAAGGAATATGGCCAACAGTTGTCCAGATTGCACAGGACGTTAAAATAAGTGAAAAGATGTATGAACATACCAGTCTGTATTTTCATATATTTTTATATATTTTACCTTTTTAGTTTGGCTCAACATTTTCAGATATGTGTGTCACGAGATTTCAAGCCAATTCTATTTTGTGATAATGTATGACAAAGTGATATCCTTTGTGTGGAAATAGACCGAATGTATAACTTTTTATGGTATGTGTTTTCACTTTGTAAAAATTCTAGTAAGTTCATGGAGAACACTGTTCACTTCCACTCCATTCCTATTGTGTATGTACATCCATAATTGCCTGCTAAACAAATGTTAGTAATTACATCAGGTCAAGTTGCTCCGATTTGAAAACCTCTTTAGTGTTATTCTGGTTCCTACATCATTGTTTCCATCAGTTTGTGTGACACCTCTGTATCTCTTGTCTGGGTTAATTTGCCTGTTTACTGACAACTATGTTTTGCATATCAGACAGGGGCAAATGTATAAAGGTGAATGGTTATACCTCATCTGTCTTCTTGGCCGGACATATCCAGATACTTATATTACAAGTGAAGCTTTTCTAAAGACATCAAGATTTTTTGGTATATAAACACAAAGGGATATGTTAACCTCTTAAGGACAGGGCCAAAAAGACAGATTTACAAAAAAATTTACATAACCCATTTTGTCAGGGACCACTTCAGATCTGACGGGGATTTTAAAAGCCTATGTATTAAAAGCCCCCTCCTCCCCCCAAAAAATAAACAAAACTATTTTTAAAAACTGCACCCCTCAAATAATTTAAAAGGTGATTTGGAGAGTTTATTAACCCCTTAAGCATCTCATGGGAAATATAACAATATGGAGGTGAAATTTAGACATTTAATTTATTTTCAATAATATATTCATTTAGCCCTAAAATTAGCACAAGAAGCTAAAGGATAAAATGCCTCTCTGTTTGTTATAATTTCTCTCCTGAGAATGGAAATACCCCACATGTGGGTGTAAACTGATGTTTGGGCACACAGCAGCCCGACAAAGGGAGGGAGCGCCAATAGGTGTTTGAAAAGCAGATTTTGCTGGAATAGTTTTCAGGTGCTATGTTTCATTTGCAGAGTCCATAAAGTACCAATACAATGTAGACCCATTTTGGAAACTGCAGAATTTATCAAGGGCTATAGTGAGCATTTTGACCCCACAGGTGTACATTGGGGTGTGTAAATGAAAAATTAGTAAAATGTCAAATTTCCGTATGGGACTTGAAAATGAAAAAAATACTCCCCCCCCCAATAAATCATCCCTTTAGCCCTAAATGTTTCTTGATTACAAGGGGCTAAAGAAGAAAAAGCACTACTTAGTTTGTTAAACAATTTCTCCTGAAATTGGCAATAGCCCATATTTGGTCTTAAAATATTGTATGGGTACATGTCAAGGCTTGGATTTGAAAGAGGGCTATTTGGATTTTGGAGGGCAGATTTTGCTGGAATAGTTTTTGCTTGCCCCTAGAGTTCCAATGCAATGGAAATCTCAAAAAAGTGACTCAATTTTAGAAACTATACCCTAAAGGAATTTCTCAAGAGGTATTATAATTTTGAGCTCAACAGTGCTTTCCAAAAATTAGTGTACAAAGTGAAAATAGAAATTTTTCAAAGAAATATACCATTTGTGTCCAATATGTTGAGCTCACTTTGTGTTATTAAAGACACATACTTCTAAAACTTCTTTGTGGGTTAGCCCAAGTACAAAAAAAAGTTGAATATATTGGTGTAAACTGCTATTTGGGCACACCGAAGGTCTTAGAAGAAAGCTAAAAGTTTTTAGCTTTTGAAGGGACTTTCTGGATGCCATATTGTTTATACATGGCCCTGAAGGTTCCAGTTAGTTGGAATTCCCCAAGAAGGGGCCCCATTTTGTAGAGGCAATTTTAGGGTCTTGCAAATGTGACATGGCATCCAAAAACCAACAATCTAAATCAGCACTGCCAAATTACATAGCGCTCCTTCACATCTGCACCCTGCTGTGTGCCCAAACAGCAGTTTATGTCAACATGTATGACACTGGTATACCCAGGATACTGTTTTTAACAGTTGTGTGTATAAACTGCTCTTTGGGCGAAGAATGGAAGGAGTGCTATTTTGGCTTTTGGACGTCATGCCACTTTTGTCAAGCTAATGAATTGCCAATAAAGGTGAATCCCTCAATTTAACTGGTGTAGTGGGCATTTTTAACCCTTGAGTGTTTCATTGATTTAATTTCCAGAAATGAATGTGCAGCTGGTAATGAAAAGTAGAGGAAAAAAGGCAATTTTCCATAGATACATCAATTTCAGTGCCGGAAATGTTGCGTCCAGCTTGTGTCAGCAGAGAAACACACCAAAAAACTGTTAAGCAGATATAACGGTCAAAGTTTTTGGAGTGTTGTTCTCTGATACAAACTGGGTACAGTTCATCAGCTGCATGTTCATGTCTAGAAAATAAATTAATACAACATTTGGGGGATTAAAATGTTCACTAAACCCATGGATCAATTCCTTCAGGAGTGAAGTTTCCAAAATGTTGGCATTTCAGGGGCTCTACAAAATTGGCAGAACATCCAAAAACCAAACTTTGTGCCAAAACCAAAAATTCATTCTATGCCCACCTCTGTGCCCAAACAGCGGTTTATACCCAGGGATTGATCCCATTTGTGTGGGTGGGGGGAGGGGGAGTTTAGGGGGGGGCATAGAGGTATCGGGTTGCTAGGGTAAACCCTTAAATACTGCGCTCATGATTAATCGGTTTTACATTGTTCTCTCATGATATGTCTATGGTTTATCTCTTTGTTGTATGTTTTAGTTAGTTCAGCATGAAGAGCTGGACTATTGCTATAGTTCCCAGTGACAGCTCCTACTTAAAGTGTCTTTTACCCACATCTACCATTTAAGTACAACCTCTCTTCTATTCAATAGTAGATTTTTTAGTATAAAAACCTGACTCTTAGTGCTAGTAAAGGGATACCATAATGTGTAGGATTCAATGACATTCTGGAAAATTGTATGCTTCCAAATTATGGCAATCTAGTTATGAGACAACTTGGTTTGGAAGAAAATATGGTCTTGCATTATTCTCTTATGACATGTCTATGGTTTGTGTTTTTGTTGTGTTTTTATTAGTTCAACATGAAGAGAGAGACTAGCGATATAGTTGCAGTGACAGCACCTATTTAAAGGGTGTCCCCCCCCATACAATTTAAGCACAGCCTTTCCTCTATTCTACAGTAGATTTTCTAAACCTGACTTTAAAGGGATGCCATAATGTTTGGGATTCAGTGACATATTAAGCTTCCAAATTATGGCAATAATGTATTTCTGTATTTTATTTTTTTAAGACTTTCTATCTATAGAAGTTGTGAACTGCTTTATTACCCTTCACTGCCCCTTCCATGTCCCTTGTAAGTTTTACTGTTCTGTTTTTATGTGAACTATTGCATTTCTTTTTGTATGTCCTTTAACTATATTGGATATAATTGTATACTTATTTTGTGTGCCCTTCCATCTGGGTTATAAAACCGTTTAAACTCATGCAATACCTTTCCAAATGACATGCAAATCCAAAAAGTGAGCCACGCTATATTTCTAGCTGTTGGTGCTTGGACACAATAATAATTTCTGTTATTAATTACAGATATCTATCTTTATCCTCAAACTCAAGCCATGAAGTAATATTAATTAACATCTCAGTTTCTCATCTTGATGGTATAATTTTTTGTAAAGGTCATATCTTTGCTGTGTTACTTCTTGACCTTTTAGCTGCCGCTGAACCTTTCAGTTTACACTTCCTTTCTCATATCAAAACATATACTTGTCGTCAGCAGTGAAGATTGTACAAGTTGGGCTGCAAGTTCTTCTAACACATCCAAACTGCACTGTAGCTATACAAGAAAACCGTATTTACGGACAAAACTGTAGGTTATATGGATATCAGAATATAGTTGATATTGGGGGCCAGATAAGCCAGAGTAGTAAAAAGTGGTGGGACAATACCCCAAATGATGTGTCAAACAAATGTGCATCACCTGCCACTATCCTCAAGTGATAAACATGTAGAAAAAAAAAACTATGCTTAGTATAAAAAGCAACTTCAATCTAGAATCGAACAAAAAGAGAAAAGAGAATACTTTAATAAGAACAAAAATGTACAAAAAGAAATGTCCCCATACGTATAGTCCAAAGAGTGTGTTTCCTTAGCGGTATCATTATTCCATATTTCCATATCTAAAACTGATATCATCTGCCCAGGTTACCTCTGAGACTTGTGATTGGACACTGCTTCTACTAAGGGAAAAGAAGACCCGGGGAAAAAGACCACGCGGAACCCAGGGAAGGTGAATATAACAGGTTTTTTTTTTATGTACACAAACCCTTCATGGCCACCAATTAATATACTTTGTGGCCTGGAGAGACCCCAGAGTATAATAATCAATCATGGGTGCACAACCCCAATTCATTTTTGGAGAATTCATAAGGAGCCCTGTTTTTTTATGATGGATTCACTCATCTCTACTCCAAATTTCTGTGTTATGAGACAACCTGGTTTGAAAAAAATCTGGTTTTTCTTCACTCTCTCGAGGTGTCTATGCTATGTGTCTCTATATGTGAACAGTTCACCCAGTGGTTCTGAAGTAACGTGTAGCCTGAATTATATTGTATTGGTATTGTGGCAAATTGAAGTTTTCAAGCAAAAGTAAGCATGAACACTAGAGATGAGCGAACACTAAAATGTTCGAGGTTCGAAATTCGATTCGAACAGCCGCTCACTGTTTGAGTGTTCGAATGGGTTTCGAACCCCATTATAGTCTATGGGGAACATAAACTCGTTAAGGGGGAAACCCAAATCTGTGTCTGGAGGGTCACCAAGTCCACTATGACACCCCAGGAAATGATACCAACACCCTGAAATGACACTGGGACAGCAGGGGTAGCATGTCTGGGGGCATAAAAGTCACTTTATTTCATGGAAATCCCTGTCAGTTTGCGATTTTCGCAAGCTAACTTTTCCCCATAGAAATGCATTGGCCAGTGCTGATTGGCCAGAGTACGGAACTCGACCAATCAGCGCTGGCTCTGCTGTAGGAGGCGGAGTCTAAGATCGCTCCACACCAGTCTCCATTCAGGTCCGACCTTAGACTCCACCTCCTCCGGCAGAGCCAGCGCTGATTGGCCGAAGGCTGGCCAATGCATTCCTATGCAAATGCAGAGACTTAGCAGTGCTGAGCCAGTTCTGCTCAACTACACATCTGATGCACACTCGGCACTGCTACATCAGATGTAGCAATCTGATGTAGCAGAGCCGAGGGTGCACTAGAACCCCTGTGCAAACTCAGTTCACGCTAATAGAATGCATTGGCCAGCGCTGATTGGCCAATGCATTCTATTAGCCCGATGAAGTAGAGCTGAATGTGTGTGCTAAGCACACACATTCAGCTCTACTTCATCGGGCTAATAGAATGCATTGGCCAGCGCTGATTGGACAGAGTATGGAACTCGACCAATCAGCGCTGGCTCTGCTGGAGGAGGCGGAGTCTAAGATCGCTCCACACCAGTCTCCATTCAGGTCCGACCTTAGACTCCGCCTCCTCCAGCAGAGCCAGCGCTGATTGGCCGAATTCCGTACTCTGGCCAATCAGTGCTGGCCAATGCATTCTGTTGGCGTGATGAAGCAGTGCTGAATGTGTGTGTTTAGCTCAACTACACCGGTGGAGTAGTTGAGCTAAGCACACAGATTCAGCTCTGCTTCAATCAGCGCTGGCCAATGCATTCTA
This sequence comes from Leptodactylus fuscus, assembly GCF_031893055.1. Lineage (NCBI taxonomy): Eukaryota > Metazoa > Chordata > Amphibia > Anura > Leptodactylidae > Leptodactylus > Leptodactylus fuscus. Next base: position 55,652,904 of record NC_134271.1, read on the forward strand.
TTAGCTTGATGAAGCAGAGTGTGCACAAGGGTTCAAGCGCACCCTCGGCTCTGATGTAGCAGAGCCCAGGGTGCACAAGGGTTCAAGCGCACCCTCGGCTCTGATGTAGCAGAGCCAAGGCTGCACAAGGGTTCAAGCGCACCCTCGGCTCTGATGTAGCAGAGCCAAGGCTGCACAAGGGTTCAAGCGCACCCTCGGCTCTGATGTAGCAGAGCCGAGGGTGCACAAGGGTTCAAGCGCACCCTCGGATCTGATGTAGCAGAGCCGAGGCTGCACAAGGGTTCAAGCGCACCCTCGGCTCTGATGTAGCAGAGCCGAGGGTGCACAAGGGTTCAAGTGCACCCTCGGCTCTGCTACATCAGAGCCGAGGGTGCGCTTGAACCCTTGTGCACACTCTGCTTCATCAAGCTAATAGAATGCATTGGCCAGCGCTGATTGAAGCAGAGCTGAATCTGTGTGTTTAGCTCAACTACTCCACCGGTGTAGTTGAGCTAAACACACACATTCAGCACTGCTTCATCATGCCAACAGAATGCATTGGCCAGCACTGATTGCCCAGAGTACGGAATTCGGCCAATCAGCGCTGGCTCTGCTGGAGGAGGCGGAGTCTAAGGTCGGACCTGAATGGAGACTGGTGTGGACCGATCTTAGACTCCGCCTCCTCCAGCAGAGCCAGCGCTGATTGGTCGAGTTCCGTACTCTGTCCAATCAGCGCTGGCCAATGCATTATATTAGCCCGATGAAGTAGAGCTGAATGTGTGTGCTTAGCACACACATTCAGCTCTACTTCATCGGGCTAATAGAATGCATTGGCCAATCAGCGCTGGCCAATGCATTCTATTAGCGTGAACTGAGTTTGCACAGGGGTTCTAGTGCACCCTCGGCTCTGCTACATCAGATTGCTACATCTGATGTAGCAGTGCCGAGTGTGCATCAGATGTGTAGTTGAGCAGAACTGGCTCAGCACTGCTAAGTCTCTGCATTCGCATAGGAATGCATTGGCCAGCCTTCGGCCAATCAGCGCTGGCTCTGCTGGAGGTGGCGGAGTCTAAGGTCGGACCTGAATGGAGACTGGTGTGGAGCGATCTTAGACTCCGCCTCCTCCAGCAGAGCCAGCGCTGATTGGCTGAATTCCGTACTCTGGCCAATTAGCACTGGCTAATGCATTGTATTGGCGTGATGAAGCAGTGCTGAATGTGTGTGCTTAGCACACACATTCAGCTCTACTTCATCGGGCTAATAGAATGCATTGGCCAATCAGCGCTGGCCAATGCATTCTATTAGCTTGATGAAGCAGAGTGTGCACAAGGGTTCAAGCGTACCCTCGGCTCTGATGTAGCAGAGCCGAGGGTGCACAAGGGTTCAAGTGCACCCTCGGCTCTGCTACATCAGAGCCGAGGGTGCGCTTGAACCCTTGTGCAGCCTCGGCTCTGCTACATCAGAGCCGAGGGTGCGCTTGAACCCTTGTGCACACTCTGCTTCATCAAGCTAATAGAATGCATTGGCCAGCGCTGATTGAAGCAGAGCTGAATCTGTGTGCTTAGCTCAACTACTCCACCGGTGTAGTTGAGCTAAACACACACATTCAGCACTGCTTCATCACGCCAATACAATGCATTAGCCAGTGCTGATTGGCCAGAGTACGGAATTCGGCCAATCAGCGCTGGCTCGGCTGGAGGAGGCGGAGTCTAAGGTCGGACCAGAATGGAGACTGGTGTGGAGCGATCTTAGACTCCGCCTCCTCCAGCAGAGCCAGCGCTGATTGGCCAAAGTACGGAATTCGGCCAATCAGCGCTGGCCAATGCATCCCTATGGGAAAAAGTTTATCTCACAAAAATCACAATTACACACCCGATAGAGCCCCAAAAAGTTATTTTTAATAACATTCCCCCCTAAATAAAGGTTATCCCTAGCTATCCTTGTCTGTACAGCTATCCCTGTCTCATAGTCACAAAGTTCACATTCTCATATGACCCGGATTTGAAATCCACTATTTGTCTAAAATGGAGGTCACCTGATTTCGGCAGCCAATGACTTTTTCCAATTTTTTTCAATGCCCCCGGTGTCGTAGTTGCTGTCCCACCTTCCCTGCGCTGTTATTGGTGCAAAAAAGGCGCCAGGGAAGGTGGGAGGGGAATCGAATTTTGGCGCACTTTACCACGCGGTGTTCGATTCGATTCGAACATGGCGAACACCCTGATATCCGATCGAACATGTGTTTGATAGAACACTGTTCGCTCATCTCTAATGAACACATCTGCAGGTACCAGTAACATTATCGACAATGACCTGAAATACCACGTGGTTTCTATTAGTTCAGTATGAAGAGGTGGACTATTGATATTGTTCCTGGTGACAGATCCTATTTATAATGTTTCCCACTCGTACAACCTCTCTTCTATTCAATACTAGAATATTTAGAGATGTATATTATTCCAATACTAGATTATATTGAATGCTTCATTGTAGCATAAGTGATGTGTATAAGATATAGAATTGTGTCAACCTTGCATATGTTTTTTTGCTAGTTTCTACAAATCTACATCTTTTTCTTTCTATGCCATCGGAGCGGCCCTTACGTTTGTATTGTCAGAACTTTAAAAAATGATATGAGCTGTAAACCAATCAGATCAATCTCTCTCCTTTGATGTGATGCTTCATCTGATAGACTACAGAAGAGAAAATGCAACTGCATATCATTGCTCTCCTTCTTCCTACTACACTTGTCAGGTTTTAGAGAATTAAGGAGGTTTCAGACCATTTAGGAGAGCCTGTAGACAGAGATTGAGGGTCCGGGACCTGCTAAAAGATGAAGAATGGCCTATCCTTGACTCCAGGTAACTACAGAAGTATTTACTGTAGACACCTGTGGTCTGAGTGGCAATTACCATCTCAACCCTCTGGGGCATGCTTTTCAAGAGTCCTTGTATGACAGCTAGTGGTATTTTATTCCATTCGGCTTGTAGAAGATAGGTAAGTTCTTTCACCAATTTTAGTCGGCTGCTGCACTCCTTAGTTCGGTGATACAACTTGTCCCAGAGGTGCTCGACAGGGTTCAAATCTGGGCTCTGGGCAGGCCAGTCCAGTCGGGTAACCTGATTATCACTGTACCAAGTCATGGTAGACCTCGCTACACGACAGCTGGTGTTGTCATCCTGGAAGTAACAATGGTCCAACCCATAGAACTGCCATAATGCAGGAAGCACACTGTTATCTAAAGTAGTGCAATAGGTGTCGGCGTTGAGTTTACCATGTACTGGGACCAAGGGTCCCAGTCCATACCAGGTGAAACACCCCCAGACCATAACTCCACCTCCGCAGAACTTTACTTGGTGTCCAAATACTTATTGGTAGACAATGTATACATGATGGGAGCTACACCACCTACTTTATGTGTTAGAAAATGGATAAGACCTTTAAGACATGGATAATATCTAATTCTGTGCTATGTTGGCACAAATCCATAGATATAAGTTTAGAAAAGAAAGTCTTTACCCCGCACACGTGACTACATTACCCAATAATTTGTTAAGATGCAGGAGAGGTAAATTTGTCATCCAGTTATTTCCTATGGGCACCACCATGACTTTTTCCGATACTGTACATTAATAGGTTTATGTCCAGTTCCTGCAGCTCTGTAAGGAACCACAAGTTATGTTGTGCCAAATGATAAACTGAGCTCTGCTACATCTGCATAAACATGGGAGATGACAGATGTGGAGATATATTAACAGCATATGAAATATATTTCCAGATATTTGGCAGCTCTCCTTCGAAACGCACAGAACTGGAAATTGCTTACAGAACAAGTTGCAAGTGTTAACATTTGTGTTTGATTATGAAGGCATATTAAGTGCTGTAAAATAGTTTTAAGGCCATTAAATTTTAACGAGAATAACTGTGAAAAAAATGTAATCAGATGTAAAATACTTTTCTGCTTATTCCCGTGTAAATGTTAATATGTCGAATGTAAATTATACATATAACAGATGGATTTTTATTTCAGATGCCTTAATTCTGTTCACAGAAAATGTTGGCATTGTGCTAAAGTTGCTATTAAGGCAATTAGCATTGCGGTGCATTATTAAAGCTAATTGTTTAAAGCTTAATGTTAGGGTGAAAGCCACTCTTTGACTTTTCGTCTTGAAAAATCTGAACTTTAGATAATTGTCTATATAATTACCAGCCTATTCCTATTTGAAGAAAATGAACTTTAGACAATACTGTGAACACTCTAAAACTTTGAGGTGACCTTTCTGAGCATACAGAAGCTATCCAACCTTGTCTGTTATATACGGCCAGTAATGCTTTCTGCATCATGTTGTTTAGGATCTCATATACATGACGGAGCCATGGTAAGAAGAAGCTGAGTGGCAGAACATAGAGGCACTTTACTGTGGACTGTTTAACTCTATAGCATATTATATATGCTATGTTTAATAAATATATATATATATATATATATATATATATATATATATATACAGTCCTATGAAAAAGTTTGGGCACCCCTATTAATCTTAATCATTTTTTGTTCTAAATATTTTGGTGTTTGCAACAGCCATTTCAGTTTGATATATCTAATAACTGATGGACACAGTAATATTTCAGGATTGAAATGAGGTTTATTGTACTAACAGAAAATGTGCAATATGCATTAAACCAAAATTTGACCGGTGCAAAAGTATGGGCACCCTTATCATTTTATTGATTTGAATTCCCCTAACTACTTTTTACTGACTTACTGAAGCACAAAATTGGTTTTGTAACCTCAGTGAGCTTTGAACTTCATAGCCAGATGTATCCAATCATAAGAAAAGGTATTTAAGGTGGCCAATTGCAAGTTGATCTCCTATTTGAATCTCCTCTGAAGAGTGGCATCATGGGCTACTCAAAACAACTCTCAAATGATCTGAAAACAAAGATTGTTCAACATAGTTGTTCAGGGGAAGGATACAAAAAGTTGTCTCAGAGATTTAACCTGTCAGTTTCCACTGTGAGGAACATAGTAAGGAAATGGAAGACCACAGGGACAGTTCTTGTTAAGCCCAGAAGTGGCAGGCCAAGAAAAATATCAGAAAGGCAGAGAAGAAGAATGGTGAGAACAGTCAAGGACAATCCACAGACCACCTCCAAAGAGCTGCAGCATCATCTTGCTGCAGATGGTGTCACTGTGCATCGGTCAACTATACAGCGCACTTTGCACAAATAGAAGCTGTATGGGAGAGTGATGAGAAAGAAGCCGTTTCTGCACGTACGCCACAAATAGAGTTGCCTGAGGTATGAAAAAGCACATTTGGACAAGGCAGCTTCATTTTGGAAACAAAAATTGAGTTGTTTGGTTATAAAAAAAGGCGTTATGCATGGCGTCCAAAAAGAAACAGCATTCCAAGAAAAACACATGCTACCCACTGTAAAATTTGGTGGAGGTTCCATCATGCTTTGGGGCTGTGTGGCCAATGCCGGCATCGGGAATCTTGTTAAAGTTGAGGGTCGCATGGATTCCACTCAGTATCAGCAGATTCTTGAGAATAATGTTCAAGAATCAGTGACGAAGTTGAAGTTACGCCGGGGATGGATATTTCAGCAAGACAATGATCCAAAACACTGCTCCAAATCCTCAGGCATTCATGCAGAGGAACAATTACAATGTTCTGGAATGGCCATCCCAGTCCCCAGACCTGAATATCATTGAATATCTGTGGGATGATTTGAAGCGGGCTGTCCATGCTCGGCGACCATCTAACTTAACTGAACTTGAATTGTTTGTCCAAAATACCTTTATCCAGGATCCAGGAACTGATTAAAAGCTACAGGAAGCGACTAGAGGCTGTTATCTTTGCAAAAGGAGGATGTACTAAATATTAATGTCACTTTTCTGTTGAGGTGCCCATACTTTTGCACCGGTCAAATTTTGGTTTAATGCATATTGCGCATTTTCTGTTAGTACAATAAACCTCATTTCAATCCTGAAATATTACTGTGTCCATCAGTTATTAGATATATCAAACTGAAATGGCTGTTGCAAATACCAAAATATTTAGAACTAAAAATTATTAAGATTAATAGGGGTGCCCAAACTTTTTCATAGGACTGTATATATATATATATATATATATATATATATATATATATATATATATATATATATACACTCACCGGCCACTTTATTAGGTGCACCTGTCCAACTGCTCGTTAACTCTTAATTTCTAATCAGCCAATCACATGGCGGCAATTCAGTGCATTTAGGCATGTAGACATGGTCAAGACAATCTCCTGCAGTTCAAACCGAGCATCAGTATGGGGAAGAAAGGTGATTTGAGTGCCTTTGAACGTGGCATGGTTGTTGGTGCCAGAAGGGCTGGTCTGAGTATTTCAGAAACTGCTGATCTACTGGGATTTTCACGCACAACCATCTCTAGGGTTTACAGAGAATGGTCCGAAAAAGAAAAAACATCCAGTGAGCGGCAGTTCTGTGGCCGGAAATGCGTTGTTGATGCCAGAGGTCAGAGGAGAATGGCCAGACTGGTTCGAGCTGATAGAAAGGCAACAGTGACTCAAATAGCCACCCGTTACAACCAAGGTAGCCAGAAGAGCATCTCTGAACGCACAGTACGTCGAACTTTGAGGCAGATGGGCTACAGCAGCAGAAGACCACACCGGGTGCCACTCCTTTCAGCTAAGAACAGGAAACTGAGGCTACAATTTGCACAAGCTCATCGAAATTGGACAATTGAAGATTGGAAAAACGTTGCCTGGTCTGATGAGTCTCGATTTCTGCTGTGACATTCGGATGGTAGGGTCAGAATTTGGCGTCAACAACATGAAAGCATGGATCCATCCTGCCTTGTATCAATGGTTCAGGCTGGTGGTGGTGGTGTCATGGTGTGGGGAATATTTTCTTGGCACTCTTTGGGCCCCTTGGTACCAATTGAGCATCGTTGCAACGCCAAAGCCTACCTGAGTATTGTTGCTGACCATGTCCATCCCTTTATGACCACAATGTACCCAACATCTGATGGCTACTTTCAGCAGGATAATGCGCCATGTCATAAAGCTGGAATCATCTCAGACTGGTTTCTTGAACATGACAATGAGTTCACTGTACTCCAATGGCCTCCACAGTCACCAGATCTCAATCCAATAGAGCATCTTTGGGATGTGGTGGAACGGGAGATTCGCATCATGGATGTGCAGCCGACAAATCTGCGGCAACTGTGTGATGCCATCATGTCAATATGGACCAAAATCTCTGAGGAATGCTTCCAGCACCTTGTTGAATCTATGCCACGAAGAATTGAGGCAGTTCTGAAGGCAAAAGGGGGTCCAACCCGTTACTAGCATGGTGTACCTAATAAAGTGGCCGGTGAGTGTATATATAATATATATATATATATATATATATATATATATATATATATATATATATATATAATTAAAAGAGATATCTAAATGAATTAATATTTGGTGTGACTGCCATTTGGAATCGTAGAATTGATGATGATATGGCTCGCAAAGAGCCATGTTCTCAAGATCATCCAGTCTGTCTTGGGTTACATGAAAAGACAGAAGGATTTGAGAGAGCCTACGTCCACAGAAGACCTATACTTAGTTCTCCAATATTATTATAACTGTATGGTTATCTAATCTAACCCCACAATAAGATAAAAAATAGGTTGCAAACTGCTGCCACTTTTATATAACATTATAAAATATGCATATTCAGTATATAAACTATATAGAGTTCTTGTTGTACCACAGCTGTAGACTCTATATGATGTCATGTGGTGGTACTATATTTTGAAATTATTCTCCTCCACAGACAAAACTATGGAAAAAGATCCTATACATATATCCAGTTATGCTAGAATGTGTAGTTTTACAACAATTCTAGATCATGAAAATAAAGTCATATATCATAAATGGGATATAGAAAAACAATCTGTTAAATAGCTTACATAAAATATATGAAATATAGTAGAATAATCTTTTATTCCCACATCCTTGTTATAATAGACTTGAAATAGACTTGACAGGCTGATCAGAAGGGCCAGCTCTGTCCTGGGGAGCCCCCTGGACCTAGTAATAGGTGGTGGGTGACAGAAGGATACTGTCCGTGGTGAGCTCCATGTGGGAGAATAAATCCCACCCCATGTATGGGACCTTGATGGCACTTGGCAGCACTGTAAGTGACCGTCTGCTTCACCCCAAGTGTGAGAAGGAGCACTATCACAATTTCTTCCTTCCAACCAAGATCAGGCTGTATAATGTACATCAGACCTAGCAAAGATCACTCCGCACAGAGAATTAAATGATCCTGAAGTCTTCCATAATATATTACTCTTTATTATCCTGTATCTGTATTCCTATGCTGCTGTAACATACTGAAACTTCCCTACTGTGGGCTTATTAAAGGATTACCTTATCTTATCTTATTATATAGCATTATGGTTCTGGTCTTTAACCAGTCACTATCCAGCTGTTGTGAAAAGAAGTTGGAGTTCGGTAATAACTGTGAAGTCACAGATTGGAGACCTCTTTCCAGACCACTGATGCTGTTGCCCTCTATGATGTTGATTTTCGCACCACCGTATACTATATGACACACCTATGAGCCAAGAGGACAACTAAGGTAGGACATGTCTGTATTAACAATCACGATCAAGGTGTTTTGTCCTATGGCATGGCTTTCTGCCCTTTGTTTTACCACGATAAATTCCACTTGGGACAAAGCATTATTTCTCCTATAACCATATAATAGACAACATTTTATAGTGTTACCTTCATTATTCTTGATAGTAAAGTTCGGATTGTTGGCCATTTCTGGTAGAAGACTGTAAAAGAAGTAGTGTCCATTTCTTGGGTCGTCCTTGTCAATGGCGCTGACTGTCTGGATAATCTGAAATAATATTGTATTATATTTTAGTATGACAAAATTGAAGAGGTTTAGAGTTAGGTTAAATACAAGATCTATCTATCTTGTATTTATTTATCTATTTATCTATCTAGCTATCTACTATTATGCTTTTGCAAAAGTCAAAGAGCTACCTTTCAAATGTTAGATTAGACCCAAGTTGAGATTTAAAAGCCCTCTTGAAATCCCATAGGCTTCTTCCTTTTGCTGCAGGAGGACTGAACACTAGAAGCCTAAAGGTGTTTTGAAAGCTCTGTAAGTCAACAATATAAACCTATTACGTCAGTCAGTACACTAAAAGGCACTACAACCTACTAAGTTCATAAAAAATGCAGTGCTCCAAGAAATGAAATGAGAGGTGGCGGATGTCAATACCTTGAACATCCACTGGTTTTAAAGCATTTAACCACAAAAACGATGTTAGCAAAGTATGTAGGGAATAAAAGAATGAGATTGAATTGTATGCTCATGGAATGTAAGTGAATTAAAAAATACAGAGTGCATGGACTAGAGCTAAAATACATAGTCGTTTTTTTTTTCATTTACCCTTCTCGAGCCACTGGAAAATAGGGGGTCACGTCACTTATAAGGACCACTTGTGCATACTGTGTTTGGTACAAGCAGCTTGAAAGCTCCTAAATGGAACATTCTCTGGTCCTTAAAAGCATCTTCTTTCCTTAAGAATGTATAGCTTTTATCCTAACTCTGTTTTGTTCTAGTTAACATGAAATTTTATTCTCCCCAAAGAAATTCAATGATGAGCGATGTACCCTTTAAATATAAGAACCAAGTGGAGAAAGTCTGACAATACAATCTTATTGCTGTATATGTAATTTGCAGATGTGGGAATTTTTTATCTATCAGATAGGGAAGCAAATTTCTAAACCTACCTAAATCCTTGAAAGCCTTTTGCTTGCCTGCTACCTTGCCTGCTATTTCCATCCTGTTTTGAAGGGACATGTTTTAAAGACTTAATGATTTCTTTTATACAGCTAAAAAGGTCACACAAACAGCAATATGGGAAAATATGTCATTTATCTGTCGTCGCAGTACATATAAACTGTTTCCTGGAGGTGGTAGGAGAGTAGAACATGATGTATCCAAGACAAGGAGGAAAATATACCATAGATACTGCGTGTCATAGGTGACATATTATATGTATGTGTATTGTGTATATAAACCATAGGTGTATACAATGTGCAGTATGGGAGTGAAAACATGTCGGTGCTGCATAACTATGTACATATACAGATACTGAGGATGGCATTTAACTCTTTGGGGATACGTTACTCACTAAGTAAGACCAGATTAAAGTAGGAGCAAAACCATCACCATCAAGTCCTCCACTCTCACTTTACTGCTGCCATCATTGAGCATCTTCAAGATTACAGAGTGAGATTCCTATAGTGGTACTAGATCCTGCTACCCTGCGATGCCACTAGTGCCTCCTGCCTCCAAAAAAGAGGAAAATGCTTTATAAAAAGCTACCAAAAGCCAAGTTACTGTAAGTAGCTAAGTTAGCGATATTATATCCAATCAACTCAATCAGTGCTTACAGTTAGCCAAATCCTATTGTGTCATCCGTGTTAATGCTGCTTTATACCATTAGGGGGGTGGGGGGGTTAACAATACCTCTACACTAGTTTTCTGGCATAGAGGGATGAAATTGAATTGAATGCAAGGCCCTTTCTTGCATAAAATGTGTATCACAATAACTCATTGTGTGCCTTGCTTGCTGCACTGGGGAAATGTGGCTGGAGTAAGAGAGGGCGCACGGCTGGGACACCTTGGTCCTACAGATTATTATAAGTAATAGCAGATTCTGGTTATAAAGGGCATTCACAGCAGTTTCTAACTGGTCTAGGTCTCCATTCAGACACATGGGAGTGCACCTGATTTATGTCTGGAGCCTCTTTAGAACTCAACCATGCAATGCGCCCGTCAGGGCCCTCATTAAGGCTGAGTGCACACGTGGATTTTTGATACGGAAACTGATGTGGAGGCTACCTCAGTTTCCAGTCCAAAAAATGGGTAGCTGTGACTGGATGCCGATGCAGTGCACCGGCATCCAGTCGCGCACTCCACTTCGGGTTAGGCCCAATGAATGGGCCTAGTCGGGAGAAGGGAGTGTCTTCAGGCGGATTTGCTAGGCAAATCGGCCTGAAGAATGAGCATGTCCATTCTTTTTTTCGGGAGCCGTTTGTTCCGGCTCCCATTGCTTTCAGTGGGAGCCGTCTTTTTGGTCAGGATTTTGAGGCGAATACGGCCTCGAAATCCTGACCAAAATACCCCGTGTAAACTCAGCCTGAGAATTGAGTCTGAAATGCCAGTCTTAATAAATGTTCCCCATTGTGTCTAAATGCATTGTCTCTTCCTTATCAATCTCATCTAAATACAAATTTGATAAACTTAATACAGATGTGAAAAAAATTCAATGATATGTTTCACATTATATGCAACATTATTTTTTCCATTCCTACAATTATTGACTTTAATGGTCAATAATTTGAACTTATACCCACAATGCATCTTTCCAATGACAGAGATACCACATGATGCAGTATAACGTAAAAGCACTTGAGAGAATAAAAAAAAACCCAAAAACATGAACTTCAGTTCTCCAGATGACAAACAGGAAAAAATATTCTGAATAACGATATTTTGCACTGCTCAGGAAATGAACCTTTTTTCTGAGATGTTGCATAACAAAATGATTAACTCCTACAATATGAAAACATATAAAATGACTTCGGGGAACACTATAGATCTAAAATAAACTAATGACAAATTGACATTTTTAGAGAGTTCAAGAAGTTGGATGACACAAGACTTAAGGTAGTAAAGGGTGCAGGGAGAGGTAAATAATGTCAGGAGATGAATCATACCCCGACTCCCGGAGATGAATCATACCCCGACTCCGTGCCCTTCATCACCTGCCTCATTTCATTATTTGTCAGGCTCGGTATTCAGGAAACAGGTAACTATAAAGAACATTCAGAAACAGGTAGTTCCCGTTATCGCCTGTACAAGGTGTATAGCTGTCTAAAAATTACAACAATAATCACAATAACACGCAATTAATGCAGCTAATTGGGACACAATTGAGTCACCTGCTAAGATGATTTCACAGATTTTTATTGCTTTTGGCTTCGCTAACTGTTGCAATGTGAGAATAAAATGTTCAGGTTATTAGAGATGTCTCCAGCTCTGTCAATTTTATTGGAGCTGGATTGAATGGTTACAAGTGGGTCTAAGTTTATTAGTACTGAAATGGTACATTAGGACGATGTGGACATCTTGGTCTGTACATTTGCATTCATGAGTTGTCCTACTAATTCACGATAACACAATATTTCACAATTGGATGCCCTAATAGCTGTAGACTGGTAGTATTAAAGACAGTTATATACATATGGATTGTTCACCCAAGGTACGTAAGCCATGTATATTACACAGTTCTTAAGAAATAAATATCAAAGAGGTTTGATGAGGGGTTAGAATAAATCAAATTAGGGTAATGCCATAAAAGAAGAAAAGAATCATGACTCACCTTTTAAACCCCCCACCATTGTAGAACTAATGGTCTTTGATTATCTGGCTGCGGGAATGTCATCCCCAAATAACCACTGAAGCCAATCACTGGCCAAAGGAGTCTAATGCCATACACTGCTGATGGAAATGTTTGGCTACAGCTGTCATATGGGTATAAAGGATACAGGTACATCATTGCTGCCACCAAATAAGCAAAGATCAGAAGGGAGCACCCGACGGTGTATAAATGTATTGTAGTATGCCATTTTTCCCTCTCCATCTGCCCCCCCCTTTAGAACACTAAAGTTTAGTATAGTTTTTTCTCACTAAATCCTGAATTCTTCTAAGGGGGAATTAAATATACACAAGGATTTTACATGTCAGAGAAATTTAATCTGTCGTATACAGGATAAAACATGCTTAACAACTATTAACACCCTGCCAGACCTTGGTGAGTAACACGGGCAAATCATTGAACACTCTACTGATTCTTAAAAATGTTTGATACACTGTTAATATGGAATTTGGTGAATTGATTCTAATATCTGAAAAGGACATCATCATCATGACATACACATAATATATATCTTACTTTTTCATTAATGGGAGTCCTAAATGTTTGAGCTGTGGAAACAAAGAGCTATATGTAGCTAGACAAGTTTTGACAGCACCCCACTGTGTATGGATATACTGTATATATATATATATATATATATATATATATATATATATATATATATATATATATATAAAGGTAAATGAGTAGAAGAGGAATTTGCTAGTATGAATATGCATCCTTTCACTTACCTGTCCAGGCTTGCCATTCTCACACAGAAAAGCTTCATAATCTGTCGCAAATTCCGGAGCATTGTCATTAACATCGAGGACCTTGATCGCAACTTGCACTCGAGATATTTGACTGTGGTTTCCTAAAATGATAAAAGACCAATAAAGTGTTAAACTGATAACATTACAAGAACTACAATAATATATATGCTGTATCCATGTTAAGAGTCACATTGGCTAGCAAATATCTGGAGTCAGTCATAATACGAGGGGGTACCCAAAAGTTTCCAGAAAAGTTGTTTTGGAAGCGTGTATATTTTTTTGTACAAAATTCCTTCAATCTCCTTCAAAGTACTCTCCTTTAGCGGCAATACACTTGTCAAATCTCGTCTAACAAGGCAATATTTTACATCCTCTGCATAAATCTTTAGTTAAAGAAAAATTCAATTGGGAAAGAACTGAGGAAGACCTTTTAAGAAACCATCAAGACAATGTTCAATGATGATATATACTTGCTGTTACTTAACTGCCATGATCCCCAATTGGGGATTTGGTATGTTAGCCCGTCTATGAATGCCATCTATTGAGGAATACAAACAGGACATTCATGTGTTCCAGCAGGATGTCGCCCATGGTAGGAATCCTAAACTTTGCAGTTCCCATATTACAGAATTTTTTTTTTAGCAGTTAATGGGATAATAGATAAGAGCAAAAGTACATTGGGGAATATCTATTAATCCATCCTTGTCAGTCCTCTGGCATGGAGGAATGATCTTGTGGCACACATTTGACACAATGCCCTTTCTTGCACCAAACATGCACCACAACACCCATTCTCTGCCACACTTGCCAATTGTGTGAATATGGGTGGCGTGGGGAGTGAGTCGGGCTGGGATGGGGATGCATATGCTCAATATATTCATTATAACTCTTACTGGTTGTCTGGCATCAGGTAAAATGGAAATCCTACCTGGCGTATATTTCTATACTATGCTATATTGTAGGACTGGGACACATGGGTGATTTATGAAGAGGCCAGAAAGTCTTCATAAGCCACTGGTTCCCTTCGCCAGTCGGGGCATTTATTAAGTCTTAAAAAATCTGTCCACTATTTCTAAATATAGAAAATTTCAACTATTTATTTACTAACCCAAAACTTATGGTGAAATACAGACTGTTTATCAAAATCTTTGAGGGATTGGATGTTAAAAATCTATGTTTTACATTTGCTGTTGGAGCCATTATTTAAATGTGGTGGAAAGTGGTACGTATAGTGATCATATATACTGTATATATATATATATATATATATATATATATATATATATATATACACACACACATATATACAGTCTCCCTCAAGACCACTATATGTGTTATTTTCTTATAATGAGAACAACGTCCTACCATTTATAGATCAAAACTAGAACTAAACCAAGAAATGTAAGTATAGAGTAATAGCGCATACAACGCATTTTATATCTACACAACTCTTTACCATGATTAATACTTTGCCTTTCCCCTAAACTGAAAGTAAACAACATGGCAGATCTGAGATTAATTCCCCAAGTACACTTTTATCAATCAAAATCTATCCCTTGAATGCAATTTCCTCTGACATACTCTACTAAAATAGAGAGACGAGTGATTCGGATCATTTTTGATCCTAGCCATGATTCATTCAATGATTAGATCCAAGGCCTGTTCGCTGAATGAATAGCGTCTAGGAGGAAAATCTGTTAGAGACTTTCCTCTCCATAATATAAGACACAAAATGTCAATAATAATGGGCACGACATATTTCTGCCATGATTTATGGAGCGTAAATAGAGTTTGATTAATGTAGGCTCTTTCGTTGGTCTATGCTATCACTTTTTTCCCTGGCTTATATGGTACATTTCATTTTGGTATTATTGATATGTTGTGTAGCATCTCTCCTGCTATCTGTCTTCATGGTATATCTCTGTTGTTTTAAGAGTTTTAGTTGTTCCCAAGCTTGGTCTGTGTATGGACAATCAATCAATTACATGAAGTATGGGCAGTGTGTACTCCTTGTAACTTCCACCGTTCACATCTCCTGAAAAGGTTCAGTTCTAGTTCAAAATACCCACACAAAAAAAAAAAAAAAAAAAAAATTACAAATATTGCTAAAGTGACTGTATCAACCTCAGGTGGTCAGAGGAATAAGTAAGTTTTACAGTTATAATATGAATTATAAAATGCAGCTGTATTACAACCATGTTTTTCTGCCATCTAGTACCAAATTAACTGATATTATAGTTGTACTACATCCAGTTATAAGCAACATATCCATGAGATTAACTAGAAAAGCAATTTCAAGTTCGAGCAAGTTCGTGAAGGAAGTTTATTTTATTACATCAAGTAAAAAAAGGCCAATTATATGACTCGAAAAGTCTCAGAGTATCTCATCAAGTGACCTTAGAATAGGTCAATCAATTGAGAATGTCCCAGAAAAACCCTTTTAGTTATTTTCCAATCATATTGATCAATTTTGTATTATACTAGCAATAAAGCCTATTGGAAGAAAAAAATGCAGTATGCTCTAAAAAGATCTAGAACTAATATACCATCAGGAATCCCATCCCTGTCCTCTGTATGCCATCACTCATGTCTCTTGTGTGTCACCAGAATGGGTTCTAGAAAACTTCCTTGGTCAATTCTTATTTTTTTCTGAAACTTTAAAGGGAACCTGTTGGCAGGATCATCCACTGTGTAATATTGAGCCATAATGGTATAGAGCAGAAGGAGCTTAGTAGTTTGATGTATAGGTTTGTAGGGAAATATTCAGAATAAATAATATTTTAATTATTGAAACCTCTAATTTTCCTTTGTCAAGGAGGTTGTCCTATCAGTAATTGACAGCTATCTCCGTAGGCACATAATTCATACTTTTTATGTTTTTTTTGTTTTTTTTTTTTAGTTTATGATATGATTCCCCCCCCCCATATCTACTATACTGACTGTATCCACTGTCCTACAGATAATGATAGACTCACAACATACTACTTGAAGAAGAAGGCACAAGGCAACACATTTTTTTAGCCACATAGGGAAAGTCCACTACTCAATACCCTTCTACTGGCACAAGATAACCCACTTTTCACCTATGTCAGGAGCTTGCACTATTCAATTTGCTTCTACTGGAACAAGACAACCAACCACCTACATTAGGAGCTTCTACTACTCAATAACCTTCTATTGGCACAAAATAGCCCATCCTTCACCTCCGTCAGGAGCTTCCACTACTCAATACCCTTCTACTGCCACATCGTAACACATGCTATATTAATGCTGAGCTCGGAGATTCCACTACTCAATATACCTCTGCTTGCAGAGGAGAAGTGGAGGGGAAGAGTAATGGACTCTACCAGCAATATTCATGTTACTATGGTCTCAATTCGTTCTGACAATCCTGAAGCTTAGCGTTTCATGTCTGCAGAGAATTGCTGCCACCTTGTTTTGTCATGACTGGCTGTTTGCATTTGGCACCACACACCATGTGACCGGTGTTTGAATTATTGCGGGGATGTATTTGTATTACATTGCCATCTCTAATGTAGGTGATGTTGTTGTGTTATAAGAACCAATCCGTAGCAGCTTTCTTAAGCTGTTCTGGTAAAAGGAAAGCTATCCTATGATTTGTTGCTGTAAAAAAAAAAAAAAAAAGCTTTTCTTTTAGAAAGTGGTGACAATTTTGGTCCACTAAATACAATTTTCATATGAAATAACACAATCCTAGTCCATATAGGGAGATGAGAGGCAGGTTGAGAAGTTTCACCTTAGTACTTACTGTTAGTACTATGTATACCTCCCGATCAGCGGCGGGGGGGGGGGGGGGGGGGGGTTACACCGCTGCCCATGTGATGGCTGCAGCCTATCAGAGAAGCAAGCCATTGATAACTCCGATTACCATTATTAGTATGATAATTCTATATTATTAAGCTTATTAGCTGGTCAATGGGATTATATTAGGTTGTAGATTAAAGAACTGTATAGTACAGGTCAATAAAAAATGTTGGATCATATATAACTTAAATTTTGAATTGCCCCCCAGATAGTCACCACTGGACTCTAGTAGTGTGTTAACTTCATGGGTAAAGGCACACTCCAGGTTTCTGCAGTTTTTCAAGCCAAAAACAGAAAAGAATTGCAAAAGAGATGTCTTATCTCTCCTTTCCTTATGATGCACTCCATACACATCAATGGGTCCTGAGTTACAGCTCCATACACTATATAGTGAAGGTCATATATTTTTCTTCCTGGCAATGTCAACCAATCATTGCAACTTTCTGAGGTCAATAAATCTTTTCCAAGCTTCCATTATTGTAGCGCTTCTTATTAATTATATATTTATCTGAAAGGAAACATCTATGGCAGTTCCTGAAATCTAACATTATATAGTCCATCAGTTTTTTATTGTTGATTTTTGTACTCCGATGATGGACTTTACAGGGCTGACTTTCCCATAATGCAGCAATAAAGATGCTTTTGAAATAATATTATGTTTAAAACCAATGCCTTATCTGATAGTTGTACTGTAGGACACATGCAATGTAATATGAATCATTCTGACTGCTCCGTTATGGGCTGCAAGCTTCTGCTAGTTGTTAAAATTTGAATGCCTGTTTAACCTTCGAAATGTAAAGGAGGAAGAGAAACTTCTGCAAGACAACATAATTTATAGTCAATATAAATCTATTGAGCTTGTTTGGCTGTATATCTTGTGCTTTTTCACCAGATCATTCATGTTTTACCTGGTGGAATAGAAGATTTCAGGTTTCAGAAACAAAATAGACCGCTGTAATTTTTTGGGGGATTATAAACACCACATTGTCTTACTTCTTTCATAATTTAGCATATTAAATAAATTAAAATGGAATAAAACAAATGCACAATATGAGAACACACACACACACACACACACACACACACACACACATATATATATATATATATATATATATATATATATATTAACCAGGGGAAATAGATTTTCCAATAATTATTTTGTATGTTAGTAGTAGTGGTTGATTACTGTACCTATGACCATCCAGCTATTGAAAAATAAAAAATAAAAATCCCAAAATTTCCATCATTCCCTAACAGTCAGTAATAACAGTATTGCAAAAGATGGAGATTAGACATAATATATTGATGATTATGATATATACCCCATGAATATATCACACATATTTTCTGTCTAAATGTGATACAATCACCAAGGTCCATTATCCGGCTTATTGCAATAACAGAATATATGAGGGTATGATGCTAAGCAGAGACATAACTTGAGGAGGTGCAGAGGGTGTAGTCACACCTTGGCCCAGGAGCCTTAGGGGGCCCATAAGCACTGGCATCAGTATTGTTTGCAGCTTCCATCTGGCCCATAAGCCAAGGAGTCCCACAGATTACCCTAACCACACTAAGGTTGACTAAACTCATTAGCTCCTGTGACCATCACTATCAAGAATTTGGTAGAGGGCCCCGGACAAAAGATTGCATCGGGGGCCAAAAGACTATAGTTACGTCACTGATGCTAAGCTTCATTATGATTTAGCTTTTTCTGTTTCATAAGAGGATAAAGTGTAGTGTACTTCAAGGGGCAACACAGTGGCTCAGTGGTTAGCACTGTAGCCTTGCAGCGCTGGAGTCCTGGTTTCGAATCCCACCAGGAACAACTGCAGAGAGTTTGTATGTTCTCCCCGTGTTTGTGTGGATTTCCTCCCATTCTACAAAAGACATACTGATAGGAAGAAAAAAAAAGTACATTGTTATCCCTATATGGGGCTCACAATCTACATTTAAAAAAAAAAAAAAGGTGTAGTGCACTTCCTACTTGTCTTCTTGGCAGGACATGTCTAGAAATGTGTATTAAAGGTAAACCTGATAGTGACCCCCTGGGGAAAGTTCAGGTGCTATGTCTGCATCCACATGTTTTGGTAATTCTCCTGCAATCTAGCAGGAACAGGTCAGATTCTTTGGCTGCAGAACCTAGGGAGAAGACAGTAGTAATGTATTACTGCTTCTGTCTTACACTTTTACATAGCACTGAATGAACAGTATGTAGTGAACAGTCAGCGGCAGGCCCATGGCTTCTAATAGAGCCAGCCATCACATGATGCCCAAAGTAGCAGAACTGCTAAGTCTTATAAGATCCAATCTAGATCTGCAAGTCACTTCTGTCCTTGTAAGAAGTTGTTTTCCCCTGTATGTGGGATTCTTCTAGATGCCCCAGTTGCAGTAGAAACCTGTACGGTTAGTTTCCCACTACCATTTTACAGTCCATTCTTTTGAACTTCAGAACAAGAAATTGAAAAACTGACAGAATGACTGATGCAAATGGAACACTTTAGTTGAAAGCATGCTGAGCATATGCTTCTTACAAAAAAAAAAAAAAAACAGATAGAAAGGACCTTCCCTCTGCTTTATCAACACGGCAGTCAATCATGACTGATAAAAGAAAAGAGAAAAAAAAATAAGTCCACGCTAAGCTTCCAAGTTTTCCCAAAACTATATCCATTATCTATCGAAATAACCATAACACAATAGGGAACATACTGTATTTTTAATGGGGTTTTTTTTCATGTAAATTTACAAATTTTAAAACAGTTAGGACCTATAAATTTTAAGACAATAATAATTTGCCCCAAATAAAAAAATAAATAAAAATCATTGTTAAAATGTAACATCAAGTAAAGGCAAAAATAAATAAATTCATCGTGTAACTCAGCAAATAAAAAAGTTACAGAAATATGAAAAAAAAATATATATATTTTATATTTTGTAAACAAGAGGATTTTTTCCCAGTTATTAGATCTCCTACAAACAATTGCTCTATTCGGCTCCAACATGTAGAATAGGTCATATCAAATATCAGAATGGAGGATCAGAAGCACGTCGGCCGCCACTTGGCTCTGTACATGAGGCCTTTGTGTAGCGATATATTTGTCCCATCCTTGAGGACACAATTCTACATAGAAGTTCAGATAAATTGTGTCCTTGTACAGCAGATTCATCAAACCTGAGATACTTCTGTAAGATAGCTGCTACATTTGTACACTTGTTATATTTATGGAGAAATGCATTGTGTGGGAGATTTCCGGGAGCTGCCAGCTAAATAAACCTTACATCAGCAGCACATACTGTCTAACAAACATAATAATCTCTCCCGCTCCTTAGTAATATGTGAACGTGGCGTCCTATAGCTGCAGAATGTTCTTTCTAAATGTTTAGGAGGAAGTTAAAATGTATTTAACTACACGGTTGCCAGAACACTGCTTATGTTTTCTGGACCCTCCAGCAAGAAATGGGCGAATCACTGGACCATGGAAGACTGCAGTAGTCTTTACCACTATGGGCAAGTTGATGAGTCCCTAAGAAGGATCAGGCTGAAGGTTTATTATAAATGACTACAATCCTCTGGTTTTGAATGCATTCGCTTTATGTGTCAGCAGTGCAGTCAGGCAGTAAATAGCTCTTCAGATTGAAAGTACAGAAAGTTGATGTGTTACTTAGTGTATTCTAGCTTTAGCAAGGCAACTGCTGGCTTTCTTACACGCAGAAGCTGTGGTTTGGAAGCTTGTAGTACCTATCAATTTTGAACAATGTCTCAAGGGAAACTTGATCATCCAGATA
Source organism: Leptodactylus fuscus (assembly GCF_031893055.1). NCBI lineage: Eukaryota > Metazoa > Chordata > Amphibia > Anura > Leptodactylidae > Leptodactylus > Leptodactylus fuscus. The sequence goes on from NC_134271.1 coordinate 55,673,791, forward strand.
TAAGTACTGAGTGAAGAACATGCAGAGCCTTATATAACACATTATATATAGCTAATGCACATAGCCACTTTACTATTTACAATTGTAAGACCCCATCAATACAATCAGGGATGCATTTAGTAAGTGTTTGGACCATGACTTCTCCATTATTGTATGTTTCTAATGGCTGATAAAGTACTAATCTATAGTAATGCATTAGTAGGGTTTTGAGTTTAGATATAATGAGGGGAATTTATCAATCCTTCTATCCCAGTTTTCCGATGTAAAGGAATGATATTGTGACCCAATCTTGCACCAAACAAGTGCCACAACACCAAATCATAGCAACTAAAAAGAAAAGAAGACTTCAGGATCATTTAGATCTCTGTGCGGAGTGATCTCCACTTAGCCTGATGTTGATTATACAGCCTGACCGCGGGTGGGAGGAAGGATCTCTGATAGCGCTCCTTCTCATACTTGGGGTGAAGCAGCCCGTCACTGACAGTACTGTCCCGAGCTATCACGGTCTCATACATAGGATGGGAGTTATACTCCAAAATGGAGCTCACCATGGACAGTATCATTCTGTCACCAACCACCTGTACTGGGTCCAGGGGGCTCCCCAGGACAGAGCTGGCCCTTCTAACCAGCCTGTCAAGTCTATTTCTGTCCCTGGCTGGTATGCTACTCCCCCAGCAGGCCACCTCAAAGATGATGGCTGATGCTGCCTCAGAGTTGAAAAAGGCCCTAAGAAGTGCCCCTTGGATTCCAAAGGTCCTCAGCCTCCTGAACAGGTGTACCTGCTGCGAATGAATGAATACAACACAAGTTATAATGAATATTTTCCTGAAATATTACAGCGTATCTCATCTCCTCCTGCTCTATAACAAACCATATTGCACTTTCCTTGTGATAGGTTTCCTTCAAAGCACTAGAACAAGTTGGAATATACAAATCACTCATCATGTTAGTCCTTTCTATAAGACTTACCTATCACTCCATGTTCATTGTTTTAGAATTTTGAAACTAACTCACATTATACAATAGAACAGAGGTCCCTATTTTATTTTTAGTGCCTCAAGACATTGTACAAAAAGTAAAGACAATATGCACTCATTACGAGTTCTGTACACTACAATAGAGAAGACATAATGATATGTCCATGGGAATCTCTCCCTTGTGTAAGAATACAGGAGTTGTAGTTACACCAGATCAGGTTCATGAAAGGACTCAATGGTTCTTGTGCTACCTAATAGGAAAGTGGTAGTACAAATATAATTTGACATTTAGCAGACAATACAGCTTTTCTACAGGACACAGCAGAATCAATAAATGCTTCAGAACGTGGAGATTTTGTCATTTACAGAAATTTCTGGACATTGTTGCAAAGAAGATATAACTGTACGAGTGTCAGCCATGTTACACTCTACATACTGGGGTCTGAAATTCTTGTTTCCTATACAATCAGTGGTCATTTTAACATAACTTGAATATAAATATATTTATTTATGAATATGCGGCATATAACTATATTTCTCATTATACAACCTAACATTGTAATATTTACTAGTGAGAAAAATTTTTGCACCCCTGTACATGTTTACAAACAATAATCTCCAACGTCTTATATCTTTTTATGCATTCAACCATATAGTTTATTGTGCACAAAGAAAAAAAAATAACATTATTTATGTGAAGTGTTTTCTCTCAAGTGTCAAAAGCCAGCACTTATTCTAAATTATGTTAATGTCACACATGCTAGAAACCGGTGAGAATACATTATCAGCTACTTGGCTGGTCGTAAAACATATCTTTATGTTTTTTCCCTATTATTTCCACAATTTAATTGTGTTAACCATGATATATTTGACACACGTGTAAGTTTCTTGACTAGTGTGTAGGTTTTAACCATTTTTACAGACTCTACTTCTCATTTATGATTGGATAGCTTACAGTAAATAACAATGAATGTTGTTTTATCCCATTAGCCCTGGTCTTGTGCCCAGTCAAGACTGTTTTACAGCTGACACTTTATTAGATCTAGTGACAAATAATCCTTAATTATTTATAGTGTATCCTATATGCACTTGACTCTACCCTGTGTCCTTTATAGAAAGAACAGTAAACCTAAAGGACAAGACTGCTTATAAAACCATACTTTATCACAACTGGATGTCTTTGTGAGAAAGTTCTGACTATGGGAGTAAAATTTCTCTTGAAAATCACATTGAAGAACCCTACAGTTGTGTTTTTTTCCAGTCTGAAATAGCAAATTGTAGTGTGTAATATGTAAAAAGGGATTGTCTGGCAAAGGTTTTTATTTTTTTAAAGCTCATCTGTGCAACCCATGAATAAGTGCAGCAGTCAAGTGTTCCTGTGTCAGGACATTATCATTGCAACAGGAGATAGTGACAGAAAGGGGACAGTTTGATGCCTGAAAAGGAGTGGCAGGAAAAGGGCAGTTGTGAGCCCAGTGAAAAGGTTTCATAAGCCCCCACCACCACCACCACCCCACCACCACCACCCCATACATACTGCTTAGCCATACATCCTATCTTTCAGGGGACACTAAGAACAACAAATGATGATGAAATGTTTGAACTAAGCCACATCTCTAACCCTGCCCATGCCCCCTTTGACCTATCTTGTTCTCACCCAGTTAATTTGTGCACCCACATGTTAAATGGGTATTCCCATCTTAAGGATCCTATCTATCCTGGTAGCTTATTTAAATTGAATTGTTTTCCTAAATATATTGCTTTAGTAATGTTGCTTTGTTTTCCTCCTATGTGAAATTATTTCTCCCATTTACACATTGTTTCCATAGAGCCAGACCTGTGTGATAAGACAGGACAGATGACATCAGTCACTGCTCTCACTGTTTTCTACAGGTCTGTGTTAAGCTAATTGCAGTTTGCTGATAAAGCCCTGTCTGTTATCTCTCTATGTAAACACACAGATAACAGAATCCTTCTCTACAAGAATGTGTATTATTTAATCTACATTGATATTAGATTTCTAGTAATCATAATAAGTATTGTGATACTTCATAGTGTCTTGTTCAGCAAGCTAGGGGGAGGAGGCTTTGACTGTTTGATAAGGAGTACAGAAAGTAAGATCAAAAGACAGAAGGCAAAGCTGCTGAAACAGGGAGAAGGGAAAACCCCTTTAATAATGTTTTTCATTGTGTAAGATAGTGATGATTTCACTTTGTGCTCACCCATAGTGTAATGCCCCCTTAGTACTCCACACACAGTATACTCCCCCTCTATGATCCCAAAGCTAATGATGCCCTATTAGTACCTCTCCCACAATATAATTCCCCTAAGTACCTTCCACACAGTATAATGGTCCTCACACAGTAACAAAGTAAACCAAGTATTTCCATCTCTTGATTTGTATTTCCTTGCATAGCTCTACTCTAATGATAATCAGAGGGTCACACATTCACATCTTATCTGTCCCAGTGGTAGCTAAAAATAATAGTTTTACAGATGTCATATCCATCAGATATGAATTTGGACTAAGGGCTTACTGTTCCTTTTAAGTTATTATTATTCACCTTTGTGTAATCAGGGGAGAGGAATTTAACTTTCCTCAGGGATGCATCTCAGTATGATACCTCTATCCTGAGGATAAGAAATGATACATTAAGATCCTCAGAAAAATTTTGAATACATGCTAAGAAACAACTGCAGAATATCATTATGTAATGTCTTTATGCTGGACTGTATGTGTTAAAGTTAAGTTACTAGGCAATCCTGACAGTTACTCAGAATCACATACTGTGTATGCAACGTTTAACTCAGAAAAATGCTACAAACATAGTAGAAAATAGGACAGTTACCTAAAATGTATGAGATTCGCTGATTTTCTTAAGGAAAACTGTCAGCATCCTAACCTACCAGCAGCTTATGGCTCACCTAACCCTGTCTTCAGGCCATTTGTAAATGTTCAAAAGTTTCTTTAGTCACCAAAATTGTTGCAATGTAACAAACTAAAAACTGAAACTGCAGTCCCTCTGCCTTACCATATGTATAAGGCAGAATGTCCCATATGGAGGAGAGGAGGAATAACGTGAGAGGGAAATATCTTATTGGCAGTATACAGCTTTTACACCACGCCAGGCAAAGACCGCTTACTCAAAATGTTGGAGGTCTTCTGTGTTTAATAGCCATCCATTAAAGGGATTCTATCATTAAAATCTAATTTTTAACAAGCCAACGTAGAAATAGCCTTAGGTATGGCTATTCTTCCCCTACCTTTAGAATTCTTCTCCGCGCCACCGTTCGGTAGATATCCCGGTTTTCTTTGTAATGCTAATGAGTCTCCAGACAGCACAGGGGGCGTTCCTTCATGTTCAAACAGCACTGGGGGCGTCCCTTGTGCTGCTTGAAAACTTTCCAGCGACGTCCTCCATCTTCTTCTCTGCCTCTTCTCCCGTGTCAACGCACGTCCTCATCCAAAAGCATCGACTCTGCATGTCTATCGGCCATTTTCCTGTGGTCTCTCCTATTTGTTCACAGGAAAATGGCCAACGGACATGCGCAGTCGGCACTTTTGGATGAAGATGTCTGTTGATGCTGGAGATGTGGCAGAGAAGAAGATGGAGGACGTCACTGAAGAGTTTTCAAGCAGCACAGGGATGCCCACAGTGCTGTTTGAGCACGAAAGAATGCCCCCTGTGCTGTCTGGAGACTCATTAGCATAACAAAGAAAACCAGGATATCTACTGAACAGCGGCACAGAGAAGAATTCTAAAGGGGGGAGAAGAATAGTCTTTCTTAAGGTTATTCCCACATGGGCTTAGTTAAAAATGGGATTTGAATTATAGAATTCCCTTAAGATCTTGGCCTTATGTGATTCTAATGACTACAAAATACAGCAGCCATGTTTAGTCGCTTGGGAGTTATATAGTCCCAGCCATTCAGCTTTTGATGGCGGTGCATACTCCCTGCTCTCTTCTCTCCTTTTACCTTACCTTCACATTTGCTAACTGTTAAAATAAATTTAAATCAATTCCAAATTTATTTTTTATTATTTAAGAACACAACCATGTTGTTCCATTACAACGCCCACAGGGTTATATCATCACTAGAGATGAGCGAACACTAAAATGTTCGAGGTTCGAAATTCGATTCGAACAGCCGCTCACTGTTCGAGTGTTCGAATGGGTTTCGAACCCCATTATAGTCTATGGGGAACATAAACTCGTTAAGGGGGAAACCCAAATTCGTGTCTGGAGGGTCACCAAGTCCACTATGACACCCCAGGAAATGATACCAACACCCTGGAATGACACTGGGACAGCAGGGGAAGCATGTCTGGGGGCATAAAAGTCACTTTATTTCATGGAAATCCCTGTCAGTTTGCGATTTTCGCAAGCTAACTTTTCCCCATAGAAATGCATTGGCCAGTGCTGATTGGCCAGAGTACGGAACTCGACCAATCAGCGCTGGCTCTGCTGGAGGAGGCGGAGTCTAAGATAGCTCCACACCAGTCTCCATTCAGGTCCGACCTTAGACTCCGCCTCCTCCGGCAGAGCCAGCGCTGATTGGCCGAAGGCTGGCCAATGCATTCCTATGCGAATGCAGACTTAGCAGTGCTGAGTCAGTTTTGCTCAACTACACATCTGATGCACACTCGGCACTGCTACATCAGATGTAGCAATCTGATGTAGCAGAGCCGAGGGTGCACTAGAACCCCTGTGCAAACTCAGTTCACGCTAATAGAATGCATTGGCCAGCGCTGATTGGCCAATGCATTCTATTAGCCCGATGAAGTAGAGCTGAATGTGTGTGCTAAGCACACTCATTCAGCACTGCTTCATCACACCAATACAATGCATTAGCCAGTGCTGATTGGCCAGAGTACGGAATTCGGCCAATCAGCGCTGGCCAATGCATTCTATTAGCCCGATGAAGTAGAGCTGAATGTGTGTGCTAAGCACACACATTCAGCACTGCTTCATCACGCCAATACAATGCATTAGCCAGTGCTGATTGGCCAGAGTACGGAATTCGGCCAATCAGCGCTGGCTCTGGTGGAGGAGGCGGAGTCTAAGATCGCTCCACACCAGTCTCCATTCAGGTCCGACCTTAGACTCCGCCTCCTCCGGCAGAGCCAGCGCTGATTGGCCGAAGGCTGGCCAATGCATTCCTATGCGAATGCAGACTTAGCAGTGCTGAGTCAGTTTTGCTCAACTACACATCTGATGCACACTCGGCACTGCTACATCAGATGTAGCAATCTGATGTAGCAGAGCCGAGGGTGCACTAGAACCCCTGTGCAAACTCAGTTCACGCTAATAGAATGCATTGGCCAGCGCTGATTGGCCAATGCATTCTATTAGCCCGATGAAGTAGAGCTGAATGTGTGTGCTAAGCACACACATTCAGCACTGCTTCATCACGCCAATACAATGCATTAGCCAGTGCTGATTGGCCAGAGTACGGAATTCGGCCAATCAGCGCTGGCTCTGCTGGAGGAGGCGGAGTCTAAGGTCGGACCTGAATGGAGACTGGTGTGGAGCGATCTTAGACTCTGCCTCCTCCAGCAGAGCCAGCGCTGATTGGCCGAATTCCGTACTCTGGCCAATCAGCGCTGGCCAATGCATTCTATTAGCTTGATGAAGCAGAGTGTGCACAAGGGTTCAAGCGCACCCTCGGCTCTGATGTAGCAGAGCTGAGGCTGCACAAGGGTTCAAGCGCACCCTCGGCTCTGATGTAGGAGAGCCGAGGGTGCACTTGAACCCTTGTGCACCCTCAGCTCTGCTACATCAGAGCCGAGGGTGCGCTTGAACCCTTGTGCACACTCTGCTTCATCAAGCTAATAGAATGCATTGGCCAGCGCTGATTGGCCAATGTATTCTATTAGCCTGATGAAGTAGAGCTGAATGTGTGTGCTAAGCACACACATTCAGCTCTACTTCATCGGGCTAATAGAATGCATTGGCCAGCGCTGATTGGCCAGAGTACGGAACTCGACCAATCAGCGCTGGCTCTGCTGGAGGAGGCGGAGTCTAAGATCGCTCCACACCAGTCTCCATTCAGGTCCGACCTTAGACTCCGCCTCCTCCAGCAGAGCCAGCGCTGATTGGCCGAATTCCGTACTCTGGCCAATCAGCACTGGCTAATGCATTGTATTGGCGTGATGAAGCAGTGCTGAATGTGTGTGCTTAGCACACACATTCAGCTCTACTTCATCGGGCTAATAGAATGCATTGGCCAATCAGCGCTGGCCAATGCATTCTATTAGCGTGAACTGAGTTTGCACAGGGGTTCTAGTGCACCCTCGGCTCTGCTACATCAGATTGCTACATCTGATGTAGCAGTGCCGAGTGTGCATCAGATGTGTAGTTGAGCAAAACTGACTCAGCACTGCTAAGTCTGCATTCGCATAGGAATGCATTGGCCAGCCTTCGGCCAATCAGCGCTGGCTCTGCCGGAGGAGGCGGAGTCTAAGGTCGGAGCTGAATGGAGACTGGTGTGGAGCGATCTTAGACTCCGCCTCCTCCAGCAGAGCCAGCGCTGATTGGTCGAGTTCCGTACTCTGGCCAATCAGCGCTGGCCAATGCATTCTATTAGCTTGATGAAGCATAGTGTGCACAAGGGTTCAAGCGCACCCTCGGCTCTGATGTAGCAGAGCTGAGGGTGCACAAGGGTTCAAGTGCACCCTCGGCTCTCCTACATCAGAGCCGAGGGTGCGCTTGAACCCTTGTGCAGCCTCGGCTCTGCTACATCAGAGCCGAGGGTGCGCTTGAACCCTTGTGCACACTCTGCTTCATCAAGCTAATAGAATGCATTGGCCAGCACTGATTGGCCAGAGTACGGAATTCGGCCAATCAGCGCTGGCCAATGCATCCCTATGGGAAAAAGTTTATCTCACAAAAATCACAATTACACACCCGATAGAGCCCCAAAAAGTTATTTTTAATAACATTCCCCCCTAAATAAAGGTTATCCCTAGCTATCCCTGCCTGTACAGCTATCCCTGTCTCATAGTCACAAAGTTCACATTCTCATATGACCCGGATTTGAAATCCACTATTCGTCTAAAATGGAGGTCACCTGATTTCGGCAGCCAATGACTTTTTCCAATTTTTTTCAATGCCCCCGGTGTCGTAGTTCCTGTCCCACCTCCCCTGCGCTGTTATTGGTGCAAAAAAGGCGCCAGGGAAGGTGGGAGGGGAATCGAATTTTGGCGCACTTTACCACGTGGTGTTCGATTCGATTCGAACATGGCGAACACCCTGATATCCGATCGAACATGTGTTCGATAGAACACTGTTCGCTCATCTCTAATCATCACAATCAGAGGTAATTTTTAGGTTACCTATTTCATGGCTATAAAATACATTATCACTAAACAAAAACCTTTGCTTCATTTTGGATACTTCATTCCCCCTGGAGTTTTGTAAGTACTACTTTTCTCAATTCATTTCCTCGGATATTATCAGGAAAAACATTAAAAATTTCAAAGCATGTCAAATATCTGTCAAAATTATTAGAAATGGTAATCGTCTGAAAATAATACATAATCCTTGGACCACTTAAGTTAATTGATATGCTTCCTAGGCCAGGAAATGGAATAGTGGGACCATTTTTCTAGTTCACTGAAACCTGTCCGAGAAGCACGGCAGTGCCCAAAATAATTAAGTATTTTAGCTACAAGATTAGTTTAATGCATATCCTGGTCCGTGAGCAATAGGAGAAAATGATGTGGAGATAGTGAGAGTAAATATGTATTCTCTAGTGATTTATAGGCCTGCATTACATTCTTCTGAGGATAACCCCAATTTTATCTAATTATGCTTTCACTAAGGCGCTAATGGCTGGTGATTTCAGATAATAGTGATGATGAGTCTTAAAAGGTTCTGTGACAAGAGGAATGTCTATTCAGTTGTTTCTATTCAGTTTTACTGTGCTCATTTATAAATTATAACAGTCCTCTATACAATATGTACGATTCTGTTGTACAAAGTAGATCTCATTTATATGTGATGTAGATAGAAATCAATCTATAGTATCTGTATATCTATGCAAGGTCTCCAGAGGTTTAGGGGTAAACCATAGTTTAAAGTCCCCTTACATTGCTTAGGAATGACCATTACAGAGATGATCTTCCTTATCTTTCCTTTTAACTCGATATCTTTGTCACAAGATGATGAGTTTTCCAAAAAACGTCATTTTGTAATATTCTGTCATGGGATGTATATATTCTACTCTATATGTGATTATGTTTACCCATCTAGTCTTGTAAGTTACAGCCAGTCAAGAGTTTTGAAAGCATCTCTCTCTATTGTATTGACTCAATATTATGAGAGATTTTGAGTCATTAATTCAAGCTACGGTAAGGACTGACATATCTGTATCTCTAATCCAGCTACAATAGTATAATGATTTACATAGTTGTCACAGCCGTAACCAGAACATGTGCGAATGGGAGTACCATGTAGTGTCCTAAAAATGCCATACATACGGTGATGTATCAAAAATACTAGCGGCAGCTATCTATCCTATCTATCTATCTATCTATCTATCTATCTATCACTCTCTCTCTCGTTCTCTTTATCTTTCTACTTTTATGGGTAATGAATAGAGATGAGCGAACACAAAAATGTTCGAGGTTCGAAATCCGATTCGAACAGCCGCACACTGTTCCACTGTTCAAACAGGTTTCGAACCTCATTATAGTCTATGGGGGGAAATGCTCGTTTCAGGGGTACGCAACATTCGATCAAATTCTACTTACAAAGTCCATGAGGGTCGGGCTGGATTCTTCTCCCTGCCCAGCGTCCCTGCGTCCTCTTCCGGCCTTGAATTCACTCTGCTAGGCATCGGGCCTAGACAGAGCCGACTGCGCATGCCCGCGCTACAAGAAAATGGCCGCTTACAGTGTAAGCGGCCATTTTCTTGTAGCGCGGACATGCGCAGTCGGCTCTGCCCAGGCCCGATGCCTAAGCAGAGTGAATGCAGAGCTGGAAGAGGACGCGGGGACGCTGCGCAGGCAGAAGACTTCTAAAGTTAAGATAAGAACTAGCGTTGATTGGCAGTGTAAAGCATTCTGCCAATCAACGCTGGTTCTGCATCGAATCTTAACTTCAAACAGCTAGTAGTATTCAATCGAGTACGAGTATTTCGAATACCGTAGTATTCGATCGAATACCTATTCGATTGAATACTACTTGCTCATCTCTAGTAATAAACAGTCAATATCTGTAACAGGGAAAACCCTTATACCCTCCTACACATTTCTGATACTCTCCTCTTTCTGTCTACTGTGATCATATTTTGTGACCCCTTTGTTTTACCCCTGTGTATCATTGATTTTTTACTATCCTGTGGCCATGGCATGTGGGAACAACTTCAGCCCTGTCGGCATCACTGGTCACCAGGAAAGTGTTTTGAGGCTGCCAGTTCACAGGAGGAGGGTCTAGATGTTATTGTGGGTCTTTACAGGACTCAGCAGAAGTATTATGGGAAGTCTACCACACTTAGTGCTGAGTTGTGGTATTGCCAAATGGGCTGGACAGGACCAGTAATTTACCAGAGTATATTATGCAGAGAAAGTTAAAAGGAGTGTGGGAGTGACTGGAGTGAGTAGGAACCTACTATGAGTGCTGAAGTGCACAGGCTTATTTTCAGCCATTGTGGAACATATCAGTGGACTAATAGTAAGAGAGAAAAGAACACTGGAAGACTTGAATAATAAGTTTATTCAGAATGTAGATCTGACAAGAGAGAGACTGGATTTTGCACTGAATGAATAGCTGCCCTAGAACCAAGCACAAGGCCTTCTGTCTATACAGCAAGCCTAGACAAACAGGCCAAGTTCAAGAGTATAGTATGTTTTCCTTCTGTATACCAAAGTGAAGTAAACAAGATAATGTTGTGTTCAACAAACACCTAGACAAACAAGCTATTGTTATACTATTGCCAAGGAGCAAAGCTATTACTAGAGATGAGCGAGTAGTGAAATATTCGAGATTCAATATTCGTTTCGAGTAGAGCCTCAATATTCAACTACTTGATCGAATATCGAATCCCATTATAGTCTATGGGAAAAAATGCAAATTTCTGGAGAAACCACTATTCGACTAAAGGAGAGTCACCAAGTCCATGAGTAGCAGGAGGAGAGTGTTTAGGAGGAGCGCTGTGCAGTTAAAGTGCATTGACCCTTTTATAGTCTATGGGATCTGTGCACTTTAACTGCACAGCGCTTGCAGTTTCGCTGATATTCCGTTTGGGAGGGTCCTCCTGCGGACTCCTTCTGGACGCGAGGCCAGCGCTAATGTGAACCGGACATTACTCGTCCTGCAGAACCAGCATTGATGGCTGAATGCTATACACTGTGTATAGCATTCGGCAAATCAACAATGGTTCTGAATCGAATCTTTACTGCGAATATGGTATTCAAATGATATTCGAACGAGTATGAGTATTTCGAATACCGTAGTTGATTGAATACTACTCGCCCATCTCTAGCTATTACCATCTCTAGCTATTACCCTACTACATAGATGACTGGAGCAACCCCATGAGTTACATATATAAGCAGGAAGCATTGTAGTAGATAGTAACCTCTCAGAGATCTATTTTAATGCCAGCTCTCTGTATTGACTTGCATTCTACCTTCCCAACAGACCATGCTGTCTGGCTTACCTCTGTGTCTTTCTAGATCTTTAATTAGATCTTATTAGTGTTTGCACTTTACTTACTTCTTCTAGTCAATCCGAGTGTCTATTTGTATTTAAGTCTGCCCCCTTAGCCTCACTTGGGCTGAACAATGTGTGATCTTATTCTGTTTGTACACATATGTCTGTGTCTGTTATACCTGTCTGTCCTATTTGCTTTTAGTCCTAGTCTTCCTGATACCTGTAGTATCTGGGATTTCTGTAATATCTCTAATACCTGTAATCTCCTGACTTCCTGCAATATCTGTGATACCTTTTGTTTGTTCTGTTATGATTCCTGTCCCTGTTGTGTAATTTATTATTCAGTCCGGCACCCCTGTCTGTTGTTAGCCTGTACACATGTCCGTCCTGATTTTAGACTATTTTCACATTATTCTGTTTCTGTGCTGCTCCATATCACAGTTCTGACTTGTTTGGTCAACTGCTACCAAACCTAATGAAGACCAGATCCCCATATGGGAGCATAACACTCTTAGAGGTGTCACTATGCTAAATCGGTACAGTGGGTCCACAATCCATTGCCTGCCCATGTTACATATATAGTGGTTCTATCAAACTGACTGACAGCCAACAGACAATATGGTTTTGAACAAGTCTTCCTCATGGAGTCTCTAGTGGAAACTGACATCCCTGGTTTAAAGGGCTATTACAACCAGAAAAAATAGTTGCCTAACCTCAGGAAATTTAGATTGGGGGGGAGTATGACTCTTGTCACCCCTGCTGATCAGTTGCTTGAATGAGCCTCAAAACTGCAAGTTTTGTAGTTTCTTCCATGATCACCTTTGCACAATAACATCACAGTCTGCTCAGTGCTTTGACAGCTTCCTTATTTACTTCACCATGGAAACTATACTACTGTGCACAACCACTAACGATTGGGATATATATGTGTATATCTATATCTATATCTATCTATCTATCTATCTATCTATCTATCTATCTATCTATCTATCTATCTATAGTATTTTTTTTTATTTTTAGAATCCATAGATACAGTATAATCCTATAGCTTTCCTGGAATGTAGAGAAATATGCTCTATTCCTATATATCATGACATAACTAGGCATATATGTTTTCAGGAATACATAATAGTTTGGTATCAACCACGACAGACGGTGCCACATACTGTCACATGTACAACACATATGTACAAACAGATAATTAAAACTTTTAATAACTTAATCGATGAGAAGAACTGAAGGACTATTTTTATTCTAGATACATTACTATTAAAACCTTTCACCCTGATTGATATAAAATCATTCTATGATAGTGAGGAGCTGGAGGTTGCAAATAAATATGGCTCACCTTTTCATGAAAGATGCAAGCTTATATCTTCCTAAAGGTATCTAAGAGAAAAAGTTGACATGACAGAGACTCTTAACTAAATCCTGTGTCCCAAAGGGACTTTATTCTTCAGCACTAAAAATACCATGCAATAGTGGTCTCATATAGAGATGAGCGAACACTAAAAGGTCCGAGGTTCGAAATCCGATTCGAACAGCCGCACACTGTTCGACTGTTCGAATGGATTTCGAACCCCATTATAGTCTATGGGGGGGAAATGCTCGTTTCAGGGGTACGCAAAATTCGATAAAATTATACTTACCGAGTCCTCGAGTGACGGTCGGGCTGGATTCTCCTTGAAGTCTTCTCCCGGCGCAGCGACCCCGCATCTTCTTCCGGCTGGAATTCACTCTGCTTCAATGGCCAATGATCCTGGTCATTTAATGCTTTAGATGCTGCCAAGTGACTGTAGCAGATCGTTCACACTGAGTTTTTTGGTCAGGAAACGGACTCAAATTCCTCCTCCTAAAAACGCCTCACCATAGGACTGTATCTCCACTACCTGAGATAACAGCTAGTGGCCATAGTATGGAGCCTAAAATAGTCCGTTACTTCAACAATGCTGTCATTAACATGAACTTACTACTTACTTCATGTGATTCCCTTACCAATATGATGTAACCTTATAGATAAATCCTAAAAAAACACTTTAAGTCCTAACATATGTCCAGTCTAGGGGGATAAGGACATTTCATTTCATTCTTGCGCAGGGGTATATATACATTATTTTGAGGGTGTGAACCTAGAGGGTGCTGTAGACAAGGTTAAAAAGGACCTGGACCACACCCATACCGGAGAAAAAAGGGCTCAACTCCAAGAGATGTGCACACAGCAGGTGAGTGCTGTTAGTGACCTGAGGGAGCAGGTGGACTGGACCAGTTAGAGACAGACAGGAGGTCTGTCCCAAGAGGACTGGATTCCATAAAGGACTTGGTTAAGCTGAGTGTGAGCTGGACTGGTGAGCTGAAACCTCAGAAAAGTATCTTGAGCTCAGTAGCTTAGTATGGGTTCAAGAAGTGAGTTAGTGCCCTGTGCGTGGGCTAGGTTGTTTGTTGTTTTTCTTGTTCCTGTTTAAATCTGAATAAAGCCACTTATTTTGGATTGTACCACCTGATCTGCTGTTTATTTGGCACCCAGCACCACCCACACCTCTGTAAATCCAGGTACACCACTTACCTTTGATGCTAAATTACCCCCAATTGTTTTATATATATATATATATATATATATATATATATATATATATATATATATCGTGATCAAAATTTCACTCTATGTATTGTTGAAAAGCCAGAACATTAATCCAGTAAAAGACTGCAAAATAGTTTCTTTGTTGCACACTACACAAAGGTTAATTCCGACTCCATCCAAGTCCCTGGAGAGTCGTCATACAGTAGACTGCAGAGTGCTATATGGTTTTATTAATGGGCAAATTCCTGTGCTCTCAGCCACTGCTTTAGCATCCAAGAAAGAGCAGGTTGGCTTGTGGTGGAGTCTTCTATGTTATCAGGAAAGGTAAATGGGTTTTAGCCAAAATGGGAATTAACAATTAATGGATTCTCGTATTTTCTCACCTCTCTATCTCTCTTATATTCCACAAGCCTGACTGCAAAATTGAAATTGGTTTCACAGGGACTATTTTCATGCTGAATCCTATTTTTCAAATGTCAGAAAGGTAAGTAGATAGTGAGGATCTGAACAAAGTATCACCTATCATAGAAAACCCTCGGAATAAAGTTTCAATTACATTTGGGCTATATGAATGGATAGGCTGAAAATTCCATTTTACAGAAAGGTATTACACTAAATTTAGAGGTTGAACCTTTTTGTTACCCTCCAGCTTGTCTTTTATTTTCATTAAATTGAATAAAGATATCATACAAAAGGTTCAACAGCATTCAATCTTCAGTTCTATTTAGACTCAAATGATAAAAGTCGAATATAACATTACTTGGAAAATCCAAAGATGAAATATGTGCTAATAGATGTATCACCGCGTTCAAGAGTTACAATAAAATACTTTGTGCCTGAAAATTTGACATTATAATTCCTTTATGCCTCTTTATAACCAATATTGTGTGGCCGGTCAGCTAGAACACCCACCATCTGTACCCCACTTTTCCAGATCTGCTGATCTTTTCTTCTTATCCATATTTATTGTCATTCTTTTGCAGAATCCCCGTACATATAGCTGTGATATTTCACTAGTTATGGTAACAGTGGAAGTCGTAACATCTAACAAAAGGCAGATATACAGTAGCACCTGTCTCTTTCTCTATTCACATCTTATAATGTATTCTAGCTACAATACAGTACTGAACAGTCAATGACAAGTAAGGCACTGCAATATCAGCTACAAAGATATATGAAGCATTGTAGATGCTCTTCTGTGGATATAGGCATGGGCGTAACAACTAGCCTATACAGACAAATGTGTGTGGTATCCGTATTCTGTAAGGAGTTAAAGAAGTGGGAATGCTATAAGTATCATAGCTATAAGGATGTCAACCGTAATGGTACACACTCCATTTAAGACAGTCTCTCACTGACACCTTGGGTACTTCTAAGACTCCTCAGCAATAGGGTCCTATAGTTACTGTTACTCCTGTTGCTACCCTGGAAGTTAAATCCATGGACAGATGAAATAACTGAGTTACAACCTGGATTCTCAACCTCTGATACATGCGTTTAAAGGGATACATACTATGCACGGCTCCAAAGGGTACTTGTGTTCATTCACTAAATGCTTGTTCCCTCACTGTTAGGGTGAGTTCACACGAAGTAAAGTGCCGCGTGATGTGGCACATAGACACCGCATGAGCAAAATCACGGCCGCAAAATAGCGCCGCGTATACGATCCACGCTCCCATTGAAATCAATAGGAGCGTATACGGACCGCAAAAGCTCACGCGGCATCTACGTGCCACTTCACACGGCACTTTACTCTGTGTGAACTCACCCTTATATGTCTTCTGAAATGGAACAAACAAGTTCCAGGCCACTGGTCTGTAAAAGGAAACGTTACTTGGCTAGGGCCACCATTATTCTCAATCCTGATCTATGCATTTCTGAGATATTATAACCTGTATCATAAAAAAAAGTGGCTCTTAAAAAAAAAAAAAAAATAGATGGCTATGTATGATGCTCTATTCACAATGACATCCTGCCATTTTGTAAGCCATGAGATATCAATTGTGAAACTGACATTGATGGATCCCATTGACCTGCAATGGGTCTGTCAAATGTTTCTTTTCCCAGAAAGAATAGCACAGCAGACAACACTATACTGCTCTACTACTATACTTCCAATACATTTTAAGGATGTCATAATATTATTATTATTATTATTATTATTATTATTATTATTATTATTATTATTATTCCAATTATCACACATGACTAGCATCAGGTTTAATGAACACTACAGCATTTTATTTTACATGCACAGTACAACTAAGGCTATTATTAAAGAATAACATAGAGACTCTTATGTTCGCCTTGTATTTTATTGGTTGCGCCATTCATGTTGTGTTTGCTATTTTCGCTCATTCTTCCCTTGCCATCATACCAGTGCTTTTAGGAGACATAGACGCTGAAGTCCTATCACAATCCACTTGCTGCATCCTATGTGATGCCACTTCAGCTTGTGATAGTATTTGGTCAGCTCTTACAAAATAGAGGGGGAGCATCTCATAGGAATAAACTGAAGATCTAGCATTATATAATTGCATGATTGCTCCCCCATATATGGCACTACTGATATTTTCAGCAATGCTCTATGCAAGGAGGGGTCTGTGATGCAAAGATGGCGTTTAGTGTGAGGGTTGTGAGAGCTGCCAGGGGGCTTTGATAGGTGATAATGTAAATCTGTAGGAAGGCTGTTACACAAAGGGGAGACTAATATCTTGCCTACACAGGAAAGAATGTGGACCTGTATTGGGTATTTGCATTGGGAATTAAATGAGCCAGTTACCCATAATACAAGTGATCAAAATGTATGAATGCAACAGAGCTAGCAATATACAATATGTTTTTAAAAAAAATCCTAAAGTGCTCCTTTTACAATTTAGTGGTTAACTGTCCTTTTTAAGGACAATTTTAATTGACCTGCAATAATTCTTTACCATCTTAGAATTATTATTATGGTTTTGAAATGAAATTCCTCAAACATCATGCAAGTCTTATAATATCACAGTCTCTACGGTGCCATTTACTAAGACCCATCAGTTAACATAGCAGAAGCCCATGAAAGTGTAGCCATTCTCAGTACAGCCATCCGTCTGCAGCTACTCTGCCTCATTACAGTTAAGTTTTGCATTTCTAAATTACCTTTTTTCCATCTTTTTTTCCATCTTTCCATTTCTTAGTCACCTCTTCTTATTTTATTTTTTTTTATTTCTCTAAAGGTTCATGGAAAGACTTCCGAACAAAATCACAAATTTTCTTCTCGCTACTTGAAATGCAGTATAATGAGCATAATCTAGTCTTACTTTTCATCCAAGCTGAATTTCAACCTGAGCTTCCTGTTATTATAATATTTTCTTTATCTGTTATCTGTGCGAAAGTCTAATTCTTAGACTCATGATATCTACAAATCTGCTCTGTCAATGAGAGAACAAAGCACTGCGTCCCTTGACTAATTGTCTAACAGGGAAATCTAAATTTACCAAGCGAGACGCAAATAATAGAAAACAAACACAAACACTACAAGCCACAGTAAAAAGACAAAGGACAGAAAAAAGCTGTTCAGCCATTCCTTATGTCATTTGTTCTTCTTCATAAGTTAACAACAAATAAGCCGGCCAGATTGCTGTGTATACCATAGCAGACAACACAAATGAATAAACAGCCCATGCTAGGGAAGGATATGCTCAGTAACTAGATGGTGTAACAGAAGGTGCGATTATCAATTCACCATTTAAAGAGTCTTTGCCATGAAAATGCTGTTTTTCTATATTGCTGCACAAATTATTTCCTATACTAAGCAGATATATACACTATGTGATCAAAAGTATCCAGACACCCCCAAAAACATACGTTTTTCATATGAGGTGCATTGTGCTGCCCCCTACTTCCAGGTACTCCACAACAGCGACCTCAGTAGACATTAGACATCATGAGAGAGCAGAATGGGGTGCTCTGCGGAACTCACAGACTTCGAACGTGGTCAGGTGATTGGGTGCCACACATCATGCAGGTCAATGCCAAACGACGCCTCGCTCGGTGTAAGGAGCGTAAACATTGGATGATTGAACAGTGGAAAAACGTTGTGTGGAGTGACGAATCACGGTACACAATGTGGCGATCCGATGGCAGGGTGTGGGTATGGCGAATGCCCGGTGAACATCATCTACCAGCGTGTGTAGTGCCAACAGTAAAATTTGGAAGCGGTGGTGTTATGGTGTGGTCGTGTTTTCCATGGAGGGGGCTTGCACCCCTTGTTGTTTTGCATGGCACTATCACAGCACAGGCCTACATTGATGTTTTAAACACCTTCTTGCTTCCCACTGTTGAAGAGCAATTCGGGGATGGCGATTGCATCTTTCAACACGATGGAGCACCTGTTCATACTGCACGGCCTGTGGCGGAGTGGTTACACGACAATAACATCTCTGTAATGGACTGGCCTGCACAGAGTCCTGACTTGAATCCTATAGAACACCTTTGGGATGTTTTGGAACGCCAACTTCGTGCCAGGCCTCACCGACCTACATTGATACCTCTTCTCAGTGCAGCACTCCGTGAAAAATGAGCTGCCATTCCCCAAGAAACCTTCCAGCACCTGATTGAACGTATGCCTGCGAGAGTGGAAGCTGTCATCAAGGCTAAGGGTGGGCCAACACCATATTGAATTCCAGCATTACCGATGGAGGGTGCCACGAACAAGCCATTTTCAGCCAGGTGTCTGGATACTTTTGATCACATAGTGTGTGTGTGTGTGTATATATATATATATATATATATATATATATATATATATATATATACAGTCCTATGAAAAAGTTTGGGCACCCCTATTAATCTTAATCATTTTTAGTTCTAAATATTATGGTGCATACAACAGCCATTTCAGTTTGATATATCTAATAACTGATGGACACAGTAATATTTCAGGATTGAAATGAGGTTTATTGTACTAACAGAAAATGTGCAATATGCATTAAACCAAAATTTGACCGGTGCAAAAGTATGGGCACCTCAACAGAAAAGTGACATTAATATTTAGTAGATCCTCCTTTTGCAAAGATAACTGCCTCTAGTCGCTTCCTGTAGCTTTTAATCAGTTCCTGGATCCAGGATGAAGGGATTTTAGACCATTCCTCTTTACAAAACAATTCAAGTTCAGTTAAATTTGATGGTCGCCGAGCATGGACAGCCCGCTTCAAATCATCCCACAGATGTTCAATGATATTCAGGTCTGGGGACTGGGATGGCCATTCCAGAACATTGTAATTGTTCCTCTGCATGAATGCTTGAGTCGATTTGGAGCGGTGTTTTGGATCATTGTCTTGCTGAAATATCCATCCCCGGCGTAACTTCAAATTCGTCACTGATTCTTGAATATTATTCTCAAGAATCTGCTGATACTGAGTGGAATCCATGCGACCCTCAACTTTAACAAGATTCCCGGTGCCGGCATTGGCCACACAGCCCCAAAGCATGATGGAACCTCCACCAAATTTTACAGTGGGTAGCAAGTGTTTTTCTTGGAATGCTGTTTTTTTTTTTTAACACCATGCATAACGCCTTTTTGTATGACCAAACAACTCAATCTTTGTTTCATCAGTCCACAGGACCTTCTTCCAAAATGAAGCTGGCTTGTCCAAATGTGCTTTTGCATACCTCAGGCGACTCTGTTTGTGGTGTGCTTGCAGAAACGGCTTCTTTCTCATCACTCTCCCATACAGCTTCTCCTTGTGCAAAGTGCGCTGTATTGTTGACCGATGCACAGTGACACCATCTGCAGCAACATGATGCTGCAGCTCTTTGGAGGTGGTCTGTGGATTGTCCTTGACTGTTCTCACCATTCTTCTTCTCTGCCTTTCTGATATTTTTCTTGGCCTGCCACTTCTGGGCTTAATAAGAACTGTCCCTGTGGTCTTCCATTTCCTTACTATGTTCCTCACAGTGGAAACTGACAGGTTAAATCTCTGAGACAACTTTTTATATCCTTCCCCTGAACAACTGTGTTGAACAATCTTTGTTTTCAGATCATTTGAGAGTTGTTTTGAGTAGCCCATGATGCCACTCTTCAGAGGAGATTCAAATAGGAGAACAACTTGCAATTGGCCACCTTAAATGCCTTTTCTCATGATTGGATACACCTGGCTATGAAGTTCAAAGCTCACTGAGGTTAAAAAACCAATTTTGTGCTTCAGTAAGTCAGTAAAAAGTAGTTAGGAGTATTCAAATCAATAAAATGATAAGGGTGCCCATACTTTTGCACCGGTCAAATTTTGGTTCAATGCATATTGCGCATTTTCTGTTAGTACAATAAACCTCATTTCAATCCTGAAATATTACTGTGTCCATCAGTTATTTGATATATGAAACTGAAATGGCTGTTGCAAACACCAAAATATTTAGAACTAAAAATGATTAAGATTAATAGGGGTGCCCAAACTTTTTCATAGGACTGTATATATATATATATATATATATATTGTGAGAAGGTGACAGGCAAAAGTGCTGGAGTCACATTATATCAGTCTCAGGTTTCTGACCTATGTGTGGCCCAGAGCAGGTCTGGAATAGGCTCGTTGCTGGCCCATAAAAGACTGAAGAGCCTGCACTTCAGGTCAGATCCAGGGAGTGAGAGGAGTCATCTGGGTCTGTCTTGATATTCTGAGTTTGAGGAGACTGTGTCATGCTTGTTGGTTTGTGTGTGTGGCTGTTAGTAAGCTACACGTATAGTTAGTTTATTTTGACTGTTTAGTTAGTTGCTCAGACGAGCAGGATTTTGTTTAGTTTTGCCTGAAATTAAGGCTGTATTTTATTTTGCTAATTCTGTGCCCATAGTGAAGGTTTATTTATTTTCTTGTTTCCTGCATATTTTGTGTCCCTGTCTTTGACTGGTTGGGTCCGCACTACTGCTGCTACCGAGACACCTTCCCAACAATACTTTGTGTTGGTTATTCATCTAATATTACAATGTCATGGTCTTGACTTTTTATAACATTTTTATCAATCATCTCAGTCCCCAATTCAGAAAGCATTTCTAGCTTATACTTGTTAACCTGTATATTCGATGCATATCTCTCACTCTGGACTTGACATGTCCATGTGTTACACAGACCACCAACTTATTTCAATAAGAACTGTATTATATTTTATTGTGGTGGCATCTTAGCATTGCCTAAATGCATATTACTGCAGCAAGACACCCTAAAATCAATGTAACATCTAATAAGCTCATATTAAAAAGAAAAAATCAAGGACTTTCCAAAGCATTTCTAAGTAATTTTTTAAGGATATAAAGTAAGAGAAATACTGTCATAATATTGTAGAAATAATGGCACAGTGTTACCACTATAAAATACCAAATGGCAGCCAGTGGATAATGTTTGGCATGGTGCAAGTATAAGGGAGCCTTCACACAATGTAACGCTGCACTCATTCTAATCCTAAAAAGACGTTCAGAATGAGCGCGTAAAAAGCAGCTCCCATTGACTTAAATGGGAGCCGGCATACGTGCGCTCCCCATTGAAATCAATGGGAGGCTTTTTCCCCTATGCTTTCAATGTATTACGCGCGTATCACATTGAAAGCATAGGGAAAAAAGTCCCCCCATTGATTTCAATGGTTAGTGCACATATGCCGGCTCCCATTCAAGTCAATGGGAGCTGCTTTTTACGCGCTCATTCTGAACGTCTTTTTATGATCAGAATAAGCGCAGCGTTACATCGTGTGAAGGCTCCCTAACATTACTATAGGTGCCAATGCAAATATCAAAAAATTCAAGAGAATATAA
This sequence comes from Leptodactylus fuscus, assembly GCF_031893055.1. NCBI lineage: Eukaryota > Metazoa > Chordata > Amphibia > Anura > Leptodactylidae > Leptodactylus > Leptodactylus fuscus. Next base: position 55,695,784 of record NC_134271.1, read on the forward strand.
TGTAAGATAAAATTGATTCTAACTTAAAACCAGGGACAGATGTCATATAATTCTTGTAGGGCTGTAGGGATCCATGTGTTATTTCACCATCAGCAACAGGTTCAGACACCAGTAGTTAATGTCATAAAGAAACACGAACAAAAATCAGGCATCTAATTATCCGGTATGTATACTTAACCATACATTAACCCTCGGTACAGAATACAGTCACTCACATTCAAAAGATACTGAGAAGACAACACAAATTAGCAGGGCTCAGTGTGATGTTAAGTTGATAGATATGGACATATAAAAGCCATACATTTCAAGGCAATTTACAATAATTATATAGCTTTAGAGAGTGTGATTCATTTTAAAGATTACCACTGAGATTCAGAAAAAGGGAAAGCACTTTCAGAGTTTGCATTCGCTCACAAGACTAGCAGAAGGTCTACCTGACATTTTAGGGAAGAGGTGTGAAGGAGTAGCATTTTCTGGCATTTTCCAAAGAGGAATGGAAGTAACGACTTTTTCTATATACGATTAGGTGAAATGAGGCAAAGAAAGAAGAAGCACATTTAGTGTATTTGTTTCTTCTACCTGGATTATCATCGATGTAAACATATATGGCAGGATATAATGATATGTACGTTTTCACAACTTAACATAGTTATTGTCACCCATTTATATTTGGATGCAACTAGCCTTCATGTTTATTACCCTTTTCTGCCCTTAAACATGTTTGCAGAAATTCTTAAAGAGGTTGTCCACCTTTGCAATATCTATTAGGGTAAGTTCACACAGAGATTTTTGGTCAGGATTTTGAGGCCGTATCTGTCTCAAAATACTGACCAAAAAGACATCCTGAAGACACTCTCGACTAGGCCCATTCACTGGGCCTAATCCGGAGCAGAGTGCGCGACTGGATTCCGGTGCAATGCACCAGCATTCAGTGGCGGCTACCTGTATTTTGGACCTCCACCTCAGGTTCCGCTCAAAAAAAACCCATGTGAACTCACCCTTATAGAGTATAAAATGATAACAGAATATCCTTGTCCTGGGACTCTCAGGTGCAATGTGTTGGCGAACCTGAAAGTGCGATGCAATGTTGGAATAGAGATCAATGGACAGTCTGTGGACTTCATGTAGATTCTACGTGAGATACTCTATTGTAGCTGCTCTATCCTTTGGCGCAGGTTTGGAATTAGACTACCCTCTCTATTAATTCAGGATTCTCTAATAAGGTGTGTACACAGCTTTTTCTGTTGCAGTTTTTTGCTGCGTTTTTTTTTAGCTAAAGCCAAGAATGGCTACAAAAGGACTGGGAAATATATAGAAAGTTCTTATACTTTTCCTTTCTTCTCAGTCCATTCCTGGCTCTGGCTCTAAAAACTGCAACTGAACCTGCATAAAAAAAGCTGCATTTCCGCAACATGGGGCATTAGCATTAAGGCTAAAGCCCCACATAATGAGCCACAGCCAAAAAGCCCTGCAGAAAAGACCATGGCCAAAAAACATTGCGTTTTTTCCACAACGCTTTTCACAAAGTCAGCAGAATTCACCTCTGCAGACTTTCTGCTTCTAACTTCCCTTAATTTTAACCACCAGCGTTTCTGTAGGTATAATTGGCATGTTGTGATTTATCAAAAACACAATGGTTTTGAAATCTCATCATTTCAACTGTGAATATTTTTATGTAATGCGATGATGGAAATAGCCAGAATCCCATTTACTTTGCAGGTACTATAATATGTAGTGTTTTTTGCTCTAGTGTTTCCCTCCGTGGCCAATATGCTGCATATCCACAATGTGGGGCCGCAGCATAAGACTAAAGCCCTATGTAGCACAACATTGTTACAAAACACAGCAAAAGCATTTTTTAGCAGTTTTTGTTCATAAAGTTTTTGCTGTGTATATATATATATATATATATATATATATATATATATATATATTGCATTTTTGCATTTCGGCAGCTAAAATTAATAGAGATGAGCGAACAGTAAAATGTTTGAGGTTCGATGTTCGTTTCGAGTAGCTCCTCAATATTCGACTACTCAAATCGAATATCTAATCCTATTATAGTCTATGGGGGGAAAATGCTCATTTCAGGGGTAGGCAATGTTCGAACAAATTATACTTACCAAGTCCACGAGTGAGGGTCGGGCTGGATTCTCCGAGAAGTCTTCTCCATGCAGCTTCCCTGCGGCGTCTTCTGGCTCTTCATTCACTCTGCCAGGCATCGGGACTGGGCAGAGCCGACTGCGCATGCGCGCACTACAAGCGGACATCCACAGTCGGCTCTGCCCAGGCCCGATGCCTGGCAGAGTGAATGAAGAGCCGGAAGACGCCGCGGGGATGCTGCACAGAGAAGACTTCTAAAGGTAGGAGAAGAACCAGCGTTGATTGGCCGACTGTATAGCATTCGGCCAATCAATGCTGGTTCTGCATCAAACTTTTACATTCGAATAGCGAGTGGTACTCGATCGAGTACGAGTATTTCGAATACCGTAGTATTCGATCGAATACCTACTCAATCGAGTACTACTCGCTCATCTCTAAAAATTAACATTCTGCTTTTTTCAGAATGCAGCTTTTCCAAAATTTTTGGAAGAATATTAAGTAAAATCTCATTCACTTTGGCGCTGTAAAACACGGATTTCTCCTCCTGCTGTGTTTTCAGACCACTCTGACAGGGAGTGACCCGGTGGTCTCCACACAGCAAAGACCAGATGCTCAGATAGGGGAAAAAGGGTGAAGACCAGGAACACTACTTAAATAATGCCCTTTGGATTGGCGCAAAGTCAAATCGGTTAGGTGGCACGAGGTCCACGTCTGCTTTCCGTTATAGGGTTGGAATTGGGATTTAGAATTTAGGAATAACAGGTTATAAGGAGAGGAACAATATGTAATATAATATGAGGGAGAGTAGTAGTAAAAGTAATTCATAATAATAAAAAGGGAAAAGAAGTCAATCCCTTTCCTAGCCTAAAATGGCTGCTACCTTGGAGAGATAGATGGCTTTACACTGCATAACAGAGAGAAGATAAAGCTCAGTCTCTCTTTAACTGCATAATATACCAGCAAAATGGAATAAAGCACTCAATAAATAGGAAGAATCCACCAGATTGGACACATAGATTGAATCAAATGGACATGAAGCTGTCTTCTGAATGAACTCTGAATCAGTCACATTAGGATTCCACAAAGGATATTCCTATCCATTTCTAATAACCTGACTTGAGCTTCCGCTTTCTAAAAAATAAGTATCTCCATCATGATCTCCTTCAAGCAACATTACTTGTACAAATACGTATGATGTCTAAATTAAAATTCAAAGCATTCAACCTCTCCATCTAAATAAAACAGCTTTTTTGAAACGATTGTATTGACATGCAAAGATGTTCTCCGGTATATTGTAAGGTGAACTGAATTGTAAATCAAGCATGCTCAATCATGATTCATCTACAGCGCATCTTAAGCTGGGGTTCAGACATAGAGGCGCTAAATGTATTCAGCACTGAAGTCATTTTTAAGTAAAACTTTGCAGCACAAAATCTCGCCAGTTAATTAATTCTGACCCATATCAACACTCTGACATAGAAAAAAGTATTTCCTTCCCCACTTCGTACAACATCCTAAAATACTCTAAGTACTGCTAACTAGCCTCAGGCACCCTCTTGGTTGTTGCCCATTTGAACACAGTGAGAATATAAAATTGGTTGTTGCAGACAAGATTTTAACCTCTTAGGCACAAATGTAATATGAAACAGGCTAAATAGAATAAGATCAGGACAGATCAAGAGAGCTGGGATGCGTCGTACGGCTACAGTGGATTCTAGCCCTTGACTTACATATACTGTATATAGACGCTGCAAACGGATATATGTCGGCAACTCATAATGACCTTCACTAAAGCAGATTTACCAGGCACTCTGAATTACAGATACATGTATAAGCTAGCCATACTTTATGATATTTTGTCCAGTGGGATGGTGAGTTTAAGAATCTTATGTATTAGAAGCTAACATAGAATTGTATCTAGTCTGTGTTTCACCTAGGGCAAAGATTGAGTTTGCGGCTTTAACCCTTTACATTATTAGCCTACTCAACCCCCGCATTGTTATCATGATCAAAAAGAGCTTGATATCGTACAATGAGAATTTTTAATATGTTGGAAATTTTTCTTGCAGCAGTAAAATCCTTTCCTATCTCTACAGAAGGGAATTACCTGACCGTGATCGCCATCAGCACAAAAACTTCTATATGTCAAAGGTTAAAGGTGTGAGATCCCTCACCATGTATGACTGGCTTTATACTTCCAGTACATCTAGGTAACTTCTAGAATTTTTACCAATTTTACTTGTCCAGAAATATAGCAGATAAAGGTGAGATGGAAAAGTCCCAAGGAGATACATTACAATATTTCACTACTGTATAGGAGTTCTACCTCCTCAAAATATATCTGTGTCTCCCAAAACCACATTTCAACAGCTGAACTGCATTAAAACTCAAATCTACACCTGCTAGCATAGATCTGATATTCAGGCACAAAGAGGGCAGGAGATCTGTCCATTTTATTAAGACGCATGACTTTTTTAATAAGTTACTCCAATGTAGGAAATACTAGTCTTGGAAAATCTCCCCCATTCCCCCATTGTTGCAAAGAGACTATGGTAAGAAAGGACACATCTTTATTCATGTTCTCAGATGTAGCAGTGCTGGCTGTGTGCTGAGCTCGGCTGCATCTCCGGAGTAGCTGAGCTCAGCGTACGGCCAGCACTGCTTCATTTCCAATGTAGAAGTGTTGGCCATGCACTGAGCTTGGCGGCATCTTCGAAGCAGTCTCCATACTGGTCCGATCTTAGACTCCACCTCCTCACAGACTAGCCTCCGGCAGAACCAGCGTTGATTGGCCGAATGCTGTACACTGGCCAAACAATGCTGGTCAATGCATTCCTATGGGAAAAAGTCAGCTCCCGCATATCGCAAGCTGACAGGGATCCCGACATAATACAGTGACTTGGGCATGTTAGATGCTCCCAGTCATGCTTCCCCTGCTGTCCCAGTTGCATTCCAGGGTGTTGGCATAATTTCCTGGGGTGTCATAGTGGACTTGGTGACTCTCCTTAAACGAAGCATTTTTCCCCATGGACTATAATTGGGTTTGATATTCGATCGAAAAATCGAATATAGAGCAGCTGTTCGAAATGAATATTGAATATTGAATATTTTACTGTTTGCTCTTCTCTACTTACTACCCCTCTTTATGATGCCATCACTCAAAACTTACTGGGGTGAATGCCTCCAGTACTAGTCTATGGACAAGTACAGTCATGTGGGGCGTTCCTCACAGGTTAGCACCATTGCTGGGTGTAAGGAGCACCCCATCTGGCCATATGGATCAGTACTGTAAGGAAGGGGGGGGCATTGTCAGAACGCCCTTTTGACAATGGGCAGAGATCAGTGCCGTTATTACAGCACCAATATCTCCATCTCCCGGACACATAATTTAAAATATAAAACCACATGTACCTGACGACATTAAAGGTCCTCTTTAACCCATCCACTGAAATAGACCACCCAGAATGTTCCATCATCCATCATACTTACCAAATGATCTGGCCCTGGCCCTGCACTGAAGTGAACTTAGTATTTTATTTAACAAAAAGTTAAGGTCCACTAGAAATTGAAGAAATAAGGTGGATATAAGTCCACAACTCTTCTCTGCATTACCATACCTTGACAACCTTTACCAATAATAGATTTTCAAAGGTCATCCCTTATAAATAATCATATCTCTTTAATTGTACACGAACATCACAGAAGCCTTCAAAAAGATTATTGTCTGGAACAAAAGCAATGTGCAAGAAAATTCTAATACCGTAGACATATCCTTACAGGCACTTTCCTTTTCACTTTATTTTTATTTATTTTTACTTAATTATGTTTCAGAATGACACAAAATTTATTCCTAAAGCCAATTACAACTTTCAGACAAAGTTAACTAATATTTTTTTTTCTTCCTTGGCAACAAATTCAGGGTAGAAGTAGCTGCTTGGTATGCGCTTAAATATCAACATAGGCTAATTTGTCCAAGCAGCACATTGCTAGAGGTGACTCTTCTAATGATCTCACTAGTTCTTCACATAATTGGATTGTATTGATTGTTTTAGTGAAATTATAGAATCTCAAAAATTACCATCTTGTTCTAATTATGTGGAACTGCAATGATATGTTTGATCATGACTGTAAATAAAATGCATAGTGATATTACCTATGTGAACCCATAGCGCAAACAACATATTCCCACTCTATAAAACTCTTATTTTCTTGTTTAAACATGTTTTTTTTTTTTTAGGATTTTCAACGCATGGACCACCATATAATCCTCCATAATTGGAGTTTTTAATTGGACAACTTCTAATTAAAAAGTAAAAAATAAAAATAAACAAGCCTTCTGGTACGTATTTTAAAAAAAGATCATGTATGTATGCAGAATGCTTTCTTGTGCTGCCAATTAAAATCATAGCATAGGAAGCAGCCCAAAACCTAATTAACTATTACTTTCACCTTCAACAATACCATAGTCATAGTAATAAAAGGCGCTCAATCCTTTGCTGCTCACTATCTTAAATTGTTGGATAATCAGTGATTGTATCAATAGGTCAGATCCAGGAGGAACATTCTCATACCGGAGTAAACATAAATTATGTTGCACATTTTTTAGGTGTCAAATAAGGTAAAAGCTGAAAACTTGGGCTGGTTTAGCATGGAATAAAGACAATTTGGACAAAATCTTAACATGTAGATGTTAAGCGATATCGAGGTTATATGAACTGTTCATTCCAATAATGGAGATTTACTGAATGCATATGAAAAATAATACTGTGAGCAACTTGCAGTACAGAGGATTCTTTAGACTAAGAGCAGCCAAACTACAAATAGTCCTAACACCAGGCTAATATATTTTGTTAAGGGCAGTGAATGGTAAAAAATAAAGAACTAGCCAATACTCACATCTTTTGTTCTGCTGCAGCTCCACTGCATTGGTGGTCCCCGCCACTCCTGCAGCTAAGATGCAACTTGCATCCTTTACTTGATCATGGTAGCCAACCATTGTCCTTAATGGTCTTGTTCTGTATTTGTAAATGTCACTGGTGACATGAATTATGTGCTATACATGATAGCATTGCTGTAGAGCTCAAACATCAGAGCAGTGATGCTAAAGCAGTGGCAAAATTAGGGTACAGGATAGGGGATCTAAATGAGCCGACTGCAAGACTGAGATCCATTGATAACTTGGACCTCACAGGAACTCACTGGGGTAAGTGAAAAGTGGATGATAGCATGGAGATGCAAGAACGGGAGGCAGCTAGCTGGGTGACAGAAATCAGCGAGGTAGAAGAAAAAGTGAACTGACACACCCCAACAAGCTTGAAGATGAGAGGTTTTAGTACAAGGTAACACTCTCAACCATCCTGGATTTAGCTGGACAGTCCCTAATTCTGGTTTCTGGCTCACTGTCCTCATAGATGGGAGGTATATTCCCATGTCAACTCATACAGATGAGTTGAATACAGTGGTGAAGTAGGAGCCATCCATTCCTTGCGTTACCATTACCGTTACTGCTTACACAGTAACTCGGCGGGCATGCACAGTCGGCTTTGCCCTAGGTCCGAGGACAAGAATTTTGAAGCCAACCCATGGAAGAAGACACAAAGAAGATCCGTTCCTGAATAAGATGGAGGAGGCATTGGAGAGTTCTCTTGCAGCATTGGGGAGGCCCCCAGTGCTGCTTGAACACTGGGGCCTGCCCCCCAGTGCTACGAGCGAAATCATTTGCAAACGGATTATATACTGAACAGTGGTGCCGAGAAGACATCTAAAGGTAGGAGACAAATAGCCTTTCTTAAAGCTATTCCTACGTGATAGGCAGAAAAATTTGAATTTAAATGATAGGATCCTTTTAACACAATGCATAACCCCTGTAACTTTCTAGGGAACAGGTGGTAAAAATTGTTGATGAAGTTCTAACCTTTAAGGGGGGGGGGAGTCTAATGGAAATGGATAAATATTCCTTACATATTCTATACATAAGACCTTACATATTGAAACACACCTGAAAAACACTATCATTGAGTTTTTGATCAATTTTTCTCTGTTTTTGAATTCCTTTATTAAACCTATAGGGAAAGCACTCATGACTCCTGAGGCTAACACCCTGTGTTGCAGGAACGCTGTTACCCCCACACACACACACACACACACACACACACTCTGCTTTTTACAATAGTAGCAAATTGGATAAAATTTTGGGTATGTTTTTCTAGATTGCACCTCAGCATCAAGGAAACCTATGTAAATACATTTTTTCAGCTGATACTGAGCTGAGCTTGAGATATTTTATCTGACCCCATTATAAGACCACATTCATATGGCCGAGTTTCAGCTATGGATTTACCAGTGTTAGGATTGGGTCCAGCAGGTTGCTATCATAGCGCACAGCGCCACCTGCGGGTCAGTTTAACCATCCAGCTTTAACCCTACTGAGCATGCTCAGACTTTTGTAGCCGCTCACAAGCTAAGTGCCATTTCTCCCCTACTGAGCATGAGCGGTGAGGTCATCACCACTGCCAACTATTGGGCGGGGACTTTCCTTTAAATAGTGTGAGCCGACGCCCACCGGGGGCTCACACTTCCACTAAAATGTCCTCAAAGTCCACGGAGTGAATGACAGTAGTTTTCAGGGATAGGCTCCAGTACTCAGGCAGGTTTCAGACTAGGCCTCTGTGTGGGGTTCCTCTGCTTCTCCTGGGTGCTGTTAGGTAGGACCTGTAAACCCTAAATTGCTAGATCTACACCAGGGCTAGGAGGGGTAGACGCCGTTCCAGCTTGTAGATCTGCGGCAGATATGGTCTTTGAGATAGCTATGTGTACTGTCTGACTTCATGTATGGCTCCCAGCTGTGTGCGGGAACATGGGTGTTTGATGGCTCCAAGCTGTGTGCTGGAGCATGCAAACTCCTCTGGTAACTCCAAGCTGGGTGCAGGAGAATGTTCTAAAAGTTCCGTGGTGGCCCCTAGCTGTTGCAGGGGTAAGTGTGTGTGTTTTCTGGCCTGGGGTGAGTGTTAACCCTTGGCAGCCGTGTGTGTTTCACTTGTACTGGTGCATCTGGCCAGTGAGCTAAACTGGCAGGGTTTTAGTTGCACCTATATTCACATTGAGTTCAGACATACAGTCGCCCACCATTGGGCCTGTGGACCTCGCTGTAGTGTTCTACAGCTAAAAGGTTCTGTAGTTTAAAAAAAATATTTATATATATATAATATATATACAGAACCGTAACAACCAGTCTGCACTTTATTCCATGAGAAGGATTACCGTATTTTTTGGACTATAAGACGCACCGGACCATAAGATGCACTAAGGTTTTAGAGGAGGAAAATAGGGGGAAAAAAAATTAAGCAAAAATATTTGTAAAATATTTAATAACATAATATAATATTTCACCAATGCAAATAGAATCAGGGGTTTTCGGACACAAGAATACCAAATGTGTATGTGTTTCAACAGTAATGTTTTTGTTTTATATGTATTCTAAGGATATGGGGGTGATTTGAATATATATATATATATATATATATATATATATATATATATATATACACACACACACACACCATATTTTTCGGCGTATAAGACGACCCCCGACTATTCCAGTTAAAATATAGAATTTGGGATATACTTGCCGCATAAGTAATTAATCATTGGTCTCAGCTTGGTGCCATCAGCTGTACATGCTAATACCAGTGTAAAACTGGACTTCTCATGCCCTGTTGTTTTAATTAAAATTGTTTGATGCACTTTGTGCAACATTCTGATGTTAGGAAGCATTCAGGGTCTAAACTAATGTGATGGATGTCAGAAGAAATACTATAGAAAGAAATAGGATCAACTCTAATTTCAGATCTCGCTTCTGCAGTGGAAGTCATGGTCTTCAAAGCAAACTTGAAAACACACCTCCTAGGGGCCACACGGTGGCTCAGTGGTTAGCAGTGCAGCCTTGCAGCGCTGGAGTCCTGGTGTTCAAATCCCACCAAGGGCAAAAAACCATCTGCAAGGAGTTTGTATGTTCTCCCCGTGTTTGCATGGAATCCATCCCATATTCCAAAAAAAAACATACTAATAGGGAAAAATGTACGTTGTGAGCTGTATGTGGGGCTCACAATCTACATTTAAAAAAAAAAAAAAAAAACACCTCCTTCACCCTCATGACCCACCCCTCCTTTCCTGCATGTGTGTCTACATTGCAGGAGCGAGATCTGAGAGGCAGTGAAGGAGGTGCGGACAAGAAGGAGGCGTGGTTTTCTCGGCAAGCTTGAAACCACACCTCCTTCACCCATCTGGCCCACCCCTCCTTCCCTGCCTCTCACATCTCGCTCCTGCAATGAGCAGCACTGGGGGCATCCCCAATGCTGCAAGAGAACTCTCCACCTCACCACCTCCATCTTATTCAGGAATGGGTATCCAAGACGGGAGAAGGAGGCATGGTTTTCTCAGCAAGCTTGAAACCACACCTCCTTCACCTGTCTGGCCTGCCCCTCCTTCCCTGCCTCTCATATCTTGCTCCTGCAATGAAGCAACACAGGATGGAAGGAGGAGTGGACCAGAAAGTTGAAGGAGGTGTGTTTTTCTCGGCACAGCGCTGCTCTCCTTTTGCTTCGCACAGACTGGACAAGGATGGGACACAGACGCACAGCGGCTGCACACACATTCGGACTATGAGACGCACCCATATTTGGAAGAAAAAGTGCGTCTTATAGTCCGAAAAATACGGACTAGCCGTATAGTAAGACACTGTTTCGTACTATTCCAGTATGTCTCAGGGACTCCAGATAGAGAGATAACTATACTACTAGGGGTAGGTATAGGCTGGTAAATTTGGCCAAGACATAGAAATTGAAGGAAAGTTGTACAGGCAAAATAAACCAATGGCCACAGATATAATGGACAAATACAGAGCTTGAAATTTTAAGTGCAAAACCTATAACTGGGTTTTTTGACTATCCTGTGCCAGTAATAGCACTTGTATCATCCTATGAGGCAGAGACACCTATGGGGGCCCCCTTAGGCACTCGGAATAAGGCACAAAGGCTACCGCTACCCTCCCTATTTCTACGTCCCTGGATTTATTTATGTTCCCATGCAACCTGTTCACAAAGTACAACTGTGCAATATGAAATACAGTAAAGTGTTAAACAGAGTTGTTTTAGCATCTATACCATGTACAACAGAAAATGCTGAAAATGTAAATGTTCATTTAAAGGAATGCTTTAGGCAAAGTTGATACACTATGTTATGTCTGCACAGGGTCTGAAAGGGTGGTGCAGGCCACATGGATTTTATCTCCAATATTCATTGAATGTTATGCATCAACCCCTCAGGCCCTGCACTAGACATATCACAATGAATTTTGTATGCCTGGAGTTTTCCTTCTGTTTCTTCTGCACACTGAAATTCTATAGTCATATGGAAAAATTCCAGGGACCACATTGTAATAATGCAGCATTGTATGCCAAGTAACAAGCTCAACTCTACTTCATCTGTATACATGTACATCATACAAGCTTCATTGCAACTTATGTCAAGTTGGGACAATTTTTATATCATTTACAACTATGTTAGATAATAGATTTGAAAACATCACTTGGAAATAAGAAACCAACAGATATAACTTGTAATAAACACCACAAATATTCCTTAAAAAAACTTAGGCAAACTTACTAGTTTCTGTTGCCACCACTGTGATGTTATGCCACATAGTCGTCTCTCTGTCTAATGCCGTAGCCAATGTTATTTTTCCATCATCTGCATTAATATTAAATTGGCGGTCCAGGTCTGTATGGCGATCAATAGAGAACCTATAATAAATAAATAAATAACCATTATTTGTTTCGATGCACTAATAGAATTTGTACGTTTGTAAAGTAACATCAGCTATTTACTCAGTGGCACCATATGTTACATGTCTCACAAACACTCAGTAAATCAGCTGCCGCATGATAAATAGACATCGTCAATAAGGAAATTATGAGCCAGATTCAAGTTTGGCTGATGACACGTTTAAACCTGTTATTAATCAAGCTATAAATATGCAATCTACGACATTTATCGTGATACAATATATCAACCCGGCTGCATGCCATGCAAATTAATTACACTCGTGTCTCAGTGGTATAATATTTAACGCTGTGATTTATTGGTAGATTATTTCAGTTAATTCATATTAGAAAGCAAGAAAAGGATTTCCAGTTTTCCCGGAAGATTGGTCTCAATTAGAGACTGTTTTGTAGGGAGACTTAATATTATATCTCTTATTCCTATCATACCTCTAGATGGATGACTTTTATTCAACGCTCAGGGCTTGCCCTGCTCACTTTGGGAATTGGGGGAAGAAAAAGCGTTATCCTACTTGAACCTTTGGTATTTCTGGAGAAGAGAAGTGGCTTTAATTTAAGTTTCTGCCACTAGCCACTAGATCAATGTATTATAGAGACAAGAATATGGATCTTGTTCATAGAATTTTCTTCATGAACAAGATGTATTGGAGCAAATGCGCCCTTCCGATTCCATTTCATTTTCCATACAATGCACTGGGAAGATGGCTGGGAAAAAAAGTCAGGATGGGGTGGAGTTTGATTCATTTTCTTATAAGTGTTGTGTTAAAGGAACTCACTATGCAGCCATTTTGACATGTTACCTGTATTCTGTGTGACAAGACCATCACAATAATACTAAATTTGTGTAGTTTTTATGTTTCAACACATTTCCAAAAATGCAAAAGTTGAGTTACGCCTCACCCAGAAGAATAACTATTAGAAGTGCAGAGGTAGCAGTTCCTACTGGATCCTTGAAACTCTAAGACTCTGAAGATGGTTCTACCACAGAAATTACACCAGAATTCTAAGTCTAAGGCTCCACATTGTGGAAACGCAGCTTCTTTTGCTGAAGATTTTGGTTCGGTCTCTTTAGCGAAAGACAGGAGTGGATTGTACAGAAGGGAAAAGTATAAGAACTTCCTATATATTTCCCATTCCGTGTGTGTGGCCATTCTTGGCTTTGGCTCAAAAAAAAAAAAAAAACGCAGCAAAATCTGCAGCAAAATAAGTTGCATTTCTGCAATGTGGTTCCTCAGCCTCAATGGGACATAGTAGGCAGGGGCAACGTTGCAAATTTTACATTGGTGACCAGGAGCTTTAAAGGGGTATTCCCATGTCGCATACTCACCAGTCTTCGTTGCTGTAAAGTCTTCTTTCTTCCGGCTTTGTTGCGTCATTGGTGGGCGGGGTTACATATGCAAAGTCAGTGGTGAGATGCCGCTAGCCCTGCGTGCACGCTCATAGACCAGTCTAGCCTTCACAATGCGAATACAGACCCGGCATCCGCCTCTCTCTATTACAGCGGATGCCGGGTCTGTATTCGCATTGTGAAGGCTAGACTGGTCTATGAGCGTGCACGCAGGGCCAGCGGCATCTCACTGCTTGGCTTTGCATATGTGAATACAGACCCGGCATCCGCTGTAATAGAGAGGCGGATTCCGGGGAGTGTAGACGCCAGCACAGATGCCTGCAAGATCGCTATGCTCCTGCCCTGCATGAAGCCAGCAGCGGCAGAAGCACTGCTGTTATTCCGCTCCTCCGCCCCCCCCCCCCCCCCCCCCGGAATAGCAGCATCGCTCCTGCTGCTGCTGGCTTCATGCAGGGCAGGAGCATAGCGATGTTGCAGGCACCTGTGCCGGCGTCTAACCCTCCCCAGAATCCGCCTCTCTATTACAGCGGATGCCGGGTCTGTATTGGCGGCCCCTTCCCGCCAAAGTACAAACTACCCCCCCACCCCCTTCCAGGCTCGCTCCCGTGCACTTAGCCCCTCCTCCCTCCCCCCTCAGAGCAGCAGATACATCACTTGACTTATGACCAGATAAGTCAAGGGATGTGTAAAAAAAAATGAATAAAGTAAGATAGTGGACAAACAAAGCAGTTTTGATGAAGCAGTGTATTTAGGAAAAGTCTTACATTCACATTAACAAGCAGTATAGGTAGGATCCTTGTGATGGGACAACCCCTTTAAGTTACTCCTCTGGAGCCATCATTTTCTGACATCTGTACTTTTTCTTTTTTTCTTTTATAAAGCAGTGTAAGGCATTTTGGTTTTGCGAGGCAACTTGTAGCTTTTATTAACATCAATAAGGAATTGTCTGATCTTTTGATTGCTTTTTATTCAATTTTTTAGATTAAAAGATATTGACCATATGGGATAAATCTTTTATATACTTATTATATAAACTTATAATAGTTTGAACATCTCCAGATTTGGTGATACCTAATGTGTTTATGTTTATATATTGACAGCCTGTAATAGAAATATAGTAATGACAGGTCTTGGGAAATTCAGTAGACGATCACATGACATGGAGACAAATCTCGGCCCCCAGAATTCACTCTGACAACCAAGAGAAAATCCATCGGCAATCCGAGAAAACAGCTCTACACTAAACTGATCTTCAGATGCCTCTTTCAACTTTTTGGGTGAGTGCCCTGTTTAATGATCCAACATCTGCCATACTACTAATAGAGTCACAAAAGTGAAGTTGATTTCTAAACCATTACATAATAGATAGCTATGGATATACCAAAGGTGAATTATAGTGGAATAATAAGGCTTATCACTGTAATGGATGGTTTAAAGACCATTCATCGAATTTGAGGTGTATCATCATGTAAGATGGCTTGAACATATCATATGTGGAAGGGGAGACCAGCAGCTACCTCTCCAGGTGGTACAAGGTTCACAGTCCTTACTTCGGTCTCAGAGAAAGGACACCATCTACAGACACTCAAGTCATATCTTGTTTTAAGTGAGTAAATAGAAGCATAAAGTGGATTTAGTCCATGTGGTGAGATGGTCAGACTTCAACAATTTAAAGGGATCCTATAATTAATATCACATTTTTTCTCGATCACACGTAGGAATAACCTTAAGAAAGGCTATTCTTCTTCTACCTTTAGATGTTTCTCCGCACTGCTGTTCAGTAGAAATCCTGGTTTTGTATGCAAATGAGTTATTTTGCAGCACTGGGGGCGTCCCCAATGCTGCAAGAGAACTCTCCAGCGATGCCAGCGATGCCACAAGAAAATGGCCACTTACACCAGCTTACTGTGTAAGCGGCCACAAGAAAATGTCTACTTACACAGCTTACTTTCTTAAGGCTATTCCTACGTTTGATCGAGAAAAAAAATGTGATTTTAATGATAGAATCCCTTTAAGCTTATCACTTGTGGTACCAACTGTGTTAAATATATATATGCCACCCTAGTTTGTTTTTCAATATAACACTTTACTACAAAAACACATTTGTGTCCGGACACTACTTGTATAGTTGAGCAGCCTTAACACTGACTTGTCCTTCAATTTCACTTGCAGCCAAACATCAAAGTAAGATCAAACACCTTTTTGAGGGCAATGTCCGTGCCCAAGTTTCCCTTGATTATGGCACTGTAGAGGACACAACAGCCTCGGGTGTTGTTTTAATAAGACGATAGAATGGAACTGACTATAGACTGGATAGAACACAGTCCAACATATCATAGACTTACAAAGGAAAGGTGAACACAAACACTTTGAAGAATGAAGCCATGCTATGTTGTTAAAAACTTTCCTGTGATTATCTTATTAATGACAAAACTATGCATCAACATCTGACATGATAATATCAAAGAAAAAATGAGCAACTATTTGCTACCAAAACATCATGATTCCACATACTCAATCAATGTGGCTATCAAGAACAGTACATTAGGCATATGCTATTTTTTCACACATTCTAGGATTAGCAGAAAGCATATGCTTTGGCAATGTTCTGTGAAAAAATCACCATATTGTTTCCTTAAACCAAGGAATATATGTTTATCCATCAGAGCAAATTACATCAACATGGTTCTCATTTTATAATTATGTATTAAATATGTTCTTAGTTTAAGAAATTAATGTAATACCTTCTTGTCCAAATTTACTTGTTTATACAATAGACATGCGATTTACAACTGAGCAATGGCCTTAGTGGTCATGTGATCACTTATTCCTTACACGTTGCAGCAAAATATACACATTATTGTTAGAAGGGGCTTCATGTTTCAATTCATACATTGAGCCAAGTACCCCTTGGTAGACATTTGATTGTCTGAACCCAAATAAGGAACCTATTTCATTGAAACATGTTCTAAATAGAGATGAGCGAGTAGTACTCGATCGAGTAGGTATTCGATCGAATACTACGGTATTCAAAATACTCGTACTCGATCGAGTACCACTCGCTGTTCGAATGTAAAAGTTCGATGCAGAACCAGCATTGATTGACTGAATGCTATACAGTCGGCCAATCAATGCTGGTTCTTCTCCTACCTTTAGAAGTCTTCTCCGTGCAGCCTACCTGTGGTGTTTTCTGGCTCTGAATTCACTCTGCCAGGCATCGGGCCTGGGCAGAGCCGACTGTGCATGTCCGCTTGTAGTGCGGGCATGCGCAGTCGGCTCTGCCCAGGCCCGATGCCTGGCAGAGTGAATTCAGAGCCGGAAGACGCCGCGGGGATGCTGCACGGAGAAGACTTCTCGGAGGATCCAGCCCGACCCTCACTTGTGGACTTGGTAAGTATAATTTGATCGAACGTTGCCTACCCCTGAAATGAGCATTTTCCCCCCATAGACTATAATAGGGTTCGATATTCGATTTGAGTAGTCGAATATTGAGGGGCTACTCGAAACAAATATTGAACCTTTAACATTTTACTGTTCACTCATCTCTTGTTCTGAACAGTAAAAGTAAAATAATTTGAACTATCATATTAAATATGAGGAGAGATTTATCATTCTCATTTGTGTACAGGTGTAAAAAAAGATGCCACAAACCAGGGTTGTGCCAATAAAATGTTTGTTACATTTGCTACTTTCTGAAAAGTTTTCTGGAGTAAATGATGACTGAAACCAGATAAGAGCTGGCATATATTCCAGTTTAGGTGCAAAAGGACTACTTAAGGATGTACTTAGTATATGATGAGGCTTGCATTTTATCATAGCTTAATGGTGTTATTCAGTTATTGTAAGATCAGTGGAGGTCTGACATCCTGGACTCCTGGAAGCTGACTTTTTCCCATAGGAATGCATTTACCAGCGTTGATTGGCCAAATGCCATAAAGAGTACAGCATTCGGCCAATCAATGCTGGTTCTGCTGGAGGCTCATCTGTGACGAGGCGGAGTCTAAGATTGGACCAGAATGGAGACTGCTGTGGACCGATCTTAGACTCTGCCTCCTCCGGCAGAACCAACGTTGATTGACCGAATGCTGTACTCTGTATGGCATTCGTCCAGTTAACGCTGTTCTATGCATTCCTATGCCGAGATGTAGCAGTGCTGGCTTTGTGCTCAGCACTGCTACACCGGAGATGAAGCAGAGCTAAGTGTGCGCTGAACCCTGCTGCACACTCAGCTCTGCTGTAATGCAGCAGAGCTGAGTGTGCAGCAGGGTTCAGCACACACTCAGCTCTGCTACATCTCTGATGCAGCAGAGCTGAGTGTACAGCAGGGTTCAGTGCATCTCTGATGCCGCAGAGCTGAGTGTGCAGGAGAGTTCATCACACACTCATCACTGCTACATCTCTGATGCAGCAGTGCTGAGTGTGCAGCAGGGTTCACATCTCTGGTGTAGCAGTGCTGGTCGTGCACGGCATAGGAATGCATTGACCATCGTTGATTGGCCGAATGCCATACAGAGTACAGCATTCGGCCAATCAACGCTGGTTCTGCCGGAGGAGGCGGAGTCTAAGATCAGTCCTCAGCAGCCTCCATTCTGGTCCGATCTTAGACTCCGCCTCCTCACAGACGAGCCTTTGGTAGAACCAGCGTTGATTGGCCGAATGCTGTACTCTGTATGGCATTCGGCCAATCAACGCTGGTCAATGCATTTCTATGGGAAAAAGTCAGCTCGCGCATATCACAAGCTGACAGGGATCCTGATGTAATACAGTGATTTGGGCATGTTAGATGCCCCCAGACATGCTTCCCTTGCTGTCCCAGTTGCATTCCAGGGTGTTTTCATCATTTCCTGGGGAGTCATAGTGGACTTGGTGACCCTCCTGAGTCGAATAGTGGTTTCCCCCTAAACGAGTATTTATTCCCCATAGACTATAATGGGGTTCGATGTTTGATCGAACAGTCGAGTATTGAGCAGCTACTCGAATCGAACTTTGAATTTCGAACATTTCACTGTTCGCTCATCTCTAGTGATGATAACAGATCATAATTAATAATATAAAAGAAAACTGGACAGCCCTGTTTAGCGCATCATTAGCTGGCCAGGGGTTATCAAGATTGGCTTTCAAAACATGGTCTTGATAAATGTACCCCATAGTGCACTGATGTAAGTTAATCCTATAGTACACATACAGAAAAGTGTATTTTGCAACAAAAATCAAAATAGGGTCCCTTTATTGGGTCACTTTGTTGCACATCTCTTTCTTATGAATAAGGATTGGCAGTAGTTTCTCTTCCTATTACTATTACATGTAAAATATGTTACCCCTCCCTTTATTTCAGATGTAAGAGTACATTCATATGGAGGAAAATGGTGAGGAATAAGGTGTGGAATTTCAGCGCTGAAAAAAAGCCTCCCATTGACTTCAATGGGTTCCTTTTTCTGCTAGCAAAAAAAAAAGAAACTCATTTAAAGGGATTGCCCCATCACAAGGATCCTATCTATACTGCTTTTTAATGTGGATGTAAGACTTTTCCTAAATACATTGCTTCAGCAAAACTGCTTTGTTTGTCCACTATCTTACTTTATTCAATTCTTTGTGGCCACAGCCCTGACTTAGCTGCTCATGAGTCAAGTGATGTATCTGCTGCTCTCAGGGGGGAGGGAGGAGGGGCTAAGTGCAGGGAGCGAGCCTGTGTATCTAGCTATTCCTGTGTCTACACCACGTGACCTAGCTTCCTGCTGTCAGATAGGGGAGAGGAGCTGCTTTCATTTCTTCTGTTCTCCCAGTTATCAGGCTAGCTAATTCAATTGTGTTCATTATGGCAGAGACAGGCAGTCTCTGTATGTAACACAGAATGGAGTTGCTGCTGCCTGTACTTCATAGTCCAATGTGGGTGGGCGGAGCTACACGCGAATTTGGGGGTGGAGCTAAACGGCAGGTTGCCTGTGAAACCCCGCCCACCAAATGATGCAAGAAAGCAGGAAGAAAGAAGATTTTACAGCAGTAAAGACTGATGAGTATGTGAGGTGGGAATACCCCTTTAAGTCAATGGGAGGCTTTTTTTTTTCAGAATTGAAATTCCACACCAAATTCCTCACCATTTTCCTCTGTGTGAATGGACCCTTAATGTATAGCTCTTGTAGAGAATGTTGTAGGTTACATGAGGCAAGTAGATAGGGACCACCTAAAAGGGGCCACACATGGGTCTACAATAAATCATGTAAAGATATGATTGATACATACAAGATACTATACTCTTGTTTTACTCTCTTTCTTCTAAAAGAAAGGGTTTTAATACATATGCAGTAGATTATTCATTCCTCTTCATGCTGGACATCTGAAGCAGTTGTGTGTATAGATCATGCTTCGTGATATTTCTCATATCTCACAACAGTTTGCAAACAATGAAATATCTTCCCATAAGCGACACTTGAAATACTCAGCTAATATTGAATTTCCATTCCCTGAGAAACTGACAAATGCATATAATGTAGATCAAATGTCACCTTAGTTTTACAGTATCTTACAGTTCTACACAATGGCTAGATATACTGTACTTGAGATATTCTCTAGAATAAATGCTTGGAATATTCTACTTGTGTATTGCTACTAAACACAATACCTTATAGGACTTGATGTTGAATCAGGGTCTCGCGCTGTAACCTGGCCTATGACACCATTGATGGCAGCATTTTCATGTACTTCCAGAAGATAAGTAGGTGATGAGAATACTGGTGGCTCATCTGCATCCTCCACGGTAACTTTCACTGTTGCGGTATCTTTGAAGGGTACCCCACCGATGAAATGTGGATCGATATGAGTATTGACGGCTTCTACCTTCAGTATATAGGATTTTTTGCTCTCGAAGTCCAGAGGCTGTTAAGCGTGACAAAGATAAATGTCTTTCACTAATGACCACAGAAGCAAGAACAAATGAATTTAATGCTGATGGATGAAAGTTATGTTCATTTAAGCACATTGACTGAGTTTTAATGCAACCACGGTATCAGCCATCTACTCGCTCAGGCCGAGCCTGTAAATTGTGTGGGCATTTATTGATATCTGTTTATGTTGCCTCAATGAAGTCAATCTTTTTGTTCCCTGTCCTCTTTACCTTTCTCTTTTAATTCAAAATTTGCAAAATGTTCTTTGTGGCTTGAGAATCGCAACAGATAGATAGTAAAACTTTATCAGCGATAGGACTAGCTGCATATTGTTGAAATTCCTAATCAGGGACTCGGTAGTAAAAAAAAAAAATAAAATAAAATAAACGAGGTGATTTCTAATACAGCCTCAAGGTGCGATAAATATTTTAGTATTTCTTAGACAATGCATAAAATACAAGGGAATATGTGCAGCCGAGGTAGTATTATGCATAGCAATAAACCATTATCTATCACGTGCATTATTTTTTTAACAGTATAGTACTTTTTTTTGTTTATTACTCTCCTAAAATCAATTTTAATGATGGCATTACTTGGGCTTTCATTGTTTCTGCATTTTTTTACAAGGAACTTGTAGAAACATTTTGTATCACTGTATAATAACTGGCTAGTGTAATAGACTCCCACACACAATAGTATGCAATATATACTCATTTATAGCAAACTATCCTAAACATAATGCACACTACCGCTTTTCATCATCGCTTTTGCTCTATGAACTATTGTCTATACACATTTTATGTAACTTTTTAATATGCGTTGCAAACCAGCAAAAAAAAAAAAAAAAAAACTGGCATAAAGATACAAGTGAAATTAAAAAAAGCTAAAACCGTAGCATGTGCACATTTTAATGAGAAATGTCAATCACCCATCAGCTGTCACAAATTGCCTTAAATCTCCTAATCTATGAGGATGTCCCTGTCAAGAAACTTTGCTTCAAATATAGAAACATACTTGTTACATTTCACGAAGACGTGAACAGGACTGCTTAATAATCACCATTCACTTCCATATGGCGTGATGAAAATGGTGGTTGGCTTGGCAGCGGAACATGACGACAAACTTTCAATAAGATAACTGTAATTTAGAAATTTGGTCTAATTTCTCATTATGGGGGTTGGCTAAACAATCTATTTCTCCATTCAGAATGGACCAAAATGGGTCTCTTGCTCTAGAGGAAATATAGGTTTCTGCATTGCACTGACATCCCATTAATTTCAGTAGCGACTGTGATATGCTGTTCTTTCCCTGTGGTGGCCCAGTAGGTGAATTTAACAAAAAGGTTACTCCACATATTGCAGCTGATCTCCAGGGGCTGCAACAATAAGAAATCCTGTGATCAAATCTGCAAAGGTACACTCCAGGCAAAACTGATTCACGTTGTTATACCTGGTGCAGGGCATGAGGGGGCAGAGCAAGACATAGGGTAACAAAGAGCACCAAAGAGAGACACGCTGTTTCATTTTTTTCCCCCACAAACCCTTGGCCTGATAAGTGGTTGGTAGACTTCTCAAGATTTGCTTTGCAAATATTCTCAAAGTTCACCTTCAAGTTTTGGTTCATACCAAACAAGTGTTGTTATTAATCTCAGAAGTAACTTCAGAGCCCAGAATATAATAAGCAGAGGGCAAAAGTGGGGTGCGGACAAAATAATACTAATACTCACCTTTCCTGGACATCCAGTCTTCTCTAGGGTTGAGCCGATCTTGAGATTTCAAGATCGATTTTAAAATCCAATTTCCGATCATTTTCCAGCCGATCTCTATCCTGATAGCAATCGCGAAATTTGCTCTAACGCTGATCGGAATCCGATCCTTTCCGAACCCGATCCTCAACCCTAGTCAATGCTTTTCTATGGGAAAAGTCACTTTTAGGGTTGAGCCGATCTTGAGATAACCCAAGTCTTCTCTCACAAACTCTTGTGGCCTCTTTAAGCATCTTCACTGATTTTACACATGTGGAGGTCACTACTGAGGCCTTTGATTGTGCTTTAGATGTCACGTTGGTGAACCAATGTCATGGCACTAGGTCAGCATGACATTGGTGAAGATGCCGAAAGAGGCCAAGAGGCCACAGGAACCCGTGGGTGAAGACCAAATGTCGGGAAAGATCTGATGCCCAAGATTTGTGCATAGTGAACTACAAAAATTTTGGATTCTGCCAAACCCAAAATTTTGGGGGTAAATTCATTACCAACCCAGCTTGTTATGAATCAGTTCAGTACCTGACAGATTCCTTTTAAAATGGGAACAACCTCAAGTTCCTACTGTTAACTGCTGATGCTAAATTGGGAAAAAAAAAAAAAAACATATCTGTATAGCATAAATCCACCTTCAAACACTTATTTTCTACTGATACAGACTTACAGCCTGTATATTCCATATGTTAGGAGTATTTAGGTTCATTGCTTTCTTTCCTGGTTGATTAGTCTGTCCTCCCATTTGCACCTGGGAGGAGTGGTCTCTACTCTGTATTTAAACCCATGCCTCCCATGGTTCTGTGCTGAGTGTCGCTTTTACAGAGCTAGGCCTTATCAGGAGGAGTAGGTGGTTATCTTGGATAGAGGAAGTTCCGTGGTTGGTTTTTGGGAGGTTTTGGGTGAATGAGTTGGTTTGTGTTTTCCCTTCTGTGTTCACCAATCCTCCCTCTGTGTATAATTGACTGTGTGAGTGAATTGCCTTATCCTTTGATTTCTACTCAGTTTCCCTGTGTTTGTTTCCTAGTGTATGGTTCCTTCCCATATTGGTTTGGGGAATTCTTTCCTACATGTTTCCTGTGTGCTGCTTGTGTTGTTAGTCAGCGCACACCCTTGTCAGTCCCTGTCAGTAGCAGCTTCACTTGCTCGTTAGGGGTGACCCCCTTTAGTCTCCAGTCCCTAGAGATCTTATAGGGCATTCCTTCTCCCACTTCCCTCTAGGCCTACGGTGTCAGTGAGAGAGGAGCTGTCGGGGTCAGGCTTAGCCTGAGAACAGCCGACCTACACCCGTGAGGCAGGGACCGGGTTAGCTAGTGGGAGTAGTGCAGGGCGAGATTTCCTACTGGTATTCCTTAGCCCCGTTGCAGCTATCTGGACTGACATAACAGTACACTCAGCCGGTAAAAAAAAAAAAAAAAAAAAAAGGTTTGTTTGTATTATGACGGACCTGAAACAGTTGTACCAGGCGGTGCAGCAGATCTCCACTGAGATGGAGGGGATCAAGCTACGAATGGATGCCATCCAAGCTTCTGGCGTATCTCAAGTACAGCAGTTGGCTCAACACACAGCCTCTCAGGTGGAGGGCATACAGAGGCAGGTGAGTAGCGCCCCTGTGGGTCGGCCTCTGGAGCCAAAAGTCAGCTTACCTGAGACCTTCCGAGGTAAGAGGTCAGATTTTTTCCGATTTCAAAAGGACTGTCTTTTGTATTTCCGGCTACGGCCGTTTTCCTCCGGTTCTGAGGTACAGAGAGTTGGGATTATTATTACTTTATTGAGAGATGATCCCCTCATCTGGGCACATTCGTTACCAGCCGACTCAGCTTGCTTACTAACTGTAGAGGCGTTTTTCTCCACAATGGGGTTACTGTATGACGACCCAGACAGGGTACGCACGGCTGAGTATAACCTACGACGTGTGGTGCAAGGGGATCACGCTATAGAGAAATATTGCACAGAGTTTCGTAGGTGGGCAGCAGAAGTACACTGGAATGACCCCGCTCTACTTAGTCAGTTTGAGACAGGGCTCTCAGACCAGGTTAAAGACCATCTAGTTTCTCACCCTGTTCCGGGAGATCTAGATGAGGCCATGCAGCTGGCAATTAGAGTTGGACGGCGCCTCCGGGAGCGTGGAGACAAGAGTCCTGGGGGGCTTAACCCTCCTCAATTCTCCGTTTTTAGAGAGGACCCGGGGGACCAACCCATGCAGATTGGGGCCACTGTGCGAAGTGCTAGACCCAAGAGTGAAGGGTCCCGCACAGTACGCTGTTTTGTGTGTGGAGGGATGGGACATGTAGCAAGGGTATGCCCCTCCAGAGAATGGTTCGCCAAGGAGAGTAATAACCCCAGGTCTATTGAGGGTAAAGGGAGAAAACCTACTAAGGAGGGAGGTGTGCATATTTCCTATACTCAGACTGCCGGGTTGACCCTTGAAGGATGGGTAAATGGGCAGAAGTGCCGGATTTTGGTTGATTGTGGTTCGGCAGTCAACCTTATTGACTCAGAGTTTTGTGAGCAATTAAGGGTGAGTCCTTTGGTCTTGAAGTCTCAGATACCGGTGTGGGCTATTGATAAGACCCCTCTACAGCAAGCTGTCATCTCCAAACAGGTGGAGGGTCTGGAGTTTGTTGTGGGTGGCCACCGGGAAGAGATTGACTTGTTCTTGTTGTCTAAATTACCAGCACAAGTAGTGTTGGGGTGGCCCTGGCTGAAGCAGCATAACCCTATTATCAACTGGGAGACCGAGGCAGTAGTTTCTTGGGGGCAGGGGTGTAATGGTCGATGTCTGCCCATATCCGTTATGTCTTTGTCTATAGACAATTTGCCTCAAGAAATATGTGAGTTCAGGGAGGTCTTTGAGGAAAGGGCAGCCAAGACATTACCACCACATCGCACCTATGATTGCTCGATTAAATTTATACCAAATGCAGTGCTACCCAAGACACGATTGTACAATCTCACTATTCCGGAGAGGGAGGCGCTCAAAGAGTATATTGAGGGGAGTCTAGAGGTGGGGCATATTCGCCCATCTAAGTCCCCAGTAGCAGTGGGGTTTTTCTTTGTAAAGAAGAAAGATGGAGGGTTGCGCCCTTGTTTGGATTTTAGGGAGATTAACAAAATCACGGTGCGGAATCCCTATCCCATTCCGTTGATCTCGGATCTATTCAGCCAGATTACGGGAGCCCGCTGGTTTAGTAAAATAGATTTACGTGGGGCATATAACTTGCTGAGAATCAAGAAGGGGGATGAGTGGAAAACAGCGTTTAACACACCCCTAGGACACTTTGAGAATCTTGTGATGCCTTTCGGTCTAACCAATGCGCCTGCGTTTTTTCAGAATTTTATTAATGATGTACTAAGTGCCGTCATAGGGAGGGGGGTTGTGGTCTATCTGGACGATATACTCATTTACACCCCGGATTTGGAGACTCATTGGGAGAGAGTGAGAGAGGTTTTAGATCTCCTGAGGGTTAACCAATTAAGTGCTAAGCTGGAGAAATGTGTGTTCGCGGTCAATAAGTTATGTTTCCTTGGCTATATCCTATCGGACAAGGGGTTCGAGATGGACCCTGAGAAGGTCAGGGCAGTCTTGGAGTGGCCGCGACCCGAGAACCTAAAGGCGGTCCAACGGTTCTTGGGGTTCTCCAACTATTATCGCCAGTTTATCAAGGGATTTTCTGAGGTTGTGAAACCTATCTCGGACTTGACTAAGAAGGGGGCTGACTGTGCTAAGTGGTCGCCAGAGGCGCTAGCTGCGTTTGAAGAACTGAAGAAGCGATTCTCGTCCGCTCCCATTTTGAGACAGCCGGATGAGAGGTTGGCCTTCCGAGTGGAGGTGGATGCCTCCTCGGTGGGGGTGGGAGCAGTACTTTCTCAGGAGTTCGAGGAGGGTACGCATCCCTGTGCCTTCTTTTCTAAGAAATTCTCTGCCTCTGAACGGAATTATGACATCGGAGATAGGGAACTACTGGCAATAAAACTAGCGTTCGAACATTGGCGTCATTTCCTGGAGGGGGCCAGAAGGCCAGTCCAGGTATTTACTGACCACAAGAATTTGGTTTATCTTGGGTCGGCGAAGAGATTAAATGCACGGCAGGCCAGATGGGCTCTATTTTTTGCGCGGTTCCATTTTACCGTGACTTATGTGCCGGGTTCAAAGAATGCCAAGGCTGATGCTTTATCCCGGTATATGTCGACTGAGGAGGAACGAGAGGCGCCTGCCACTATTCTTGGGGATGGAGTGGTGGTAGCAGTATTGGGCGCGAAATTGGAGAAGGCCTTGATCGAAGCGCAACACGCTGCACCTTCCAAGATACCTAGAAACAAGCTTTTTGTCCCAACGACTCTCCGACAAAGTCTCCTGAGGGAGTGTCACGAGTCGGTTCTTGCTGGTCACCCGGGGGTTTCAGAGACCATGAGATTGGTGTCTAGGAATTTTTGGTGGCCAGGGTGGAGTAAGGATGTCTTGCAGTTTGTTCAAAATTGTTCGGTCTGTGCAAGAGCCAAGGCGTCGCATACCCGTCCCCACGGTCTTCTACATCCATTGGAACCTCCTAAGGCACCTTGGACTCATCTGTCTATGGATTTCATCACGGGCCTTCCGGTGTCTAAGGGTTTCACGGTCATTTGGGTAGTCGTTGACCGCTTCACGAAAATGTGCCATTTGATCCCGTTTTCCAGGCTGCCATGTGCCAAGACACTATCTGAGGCGTTTATTAAAGAAATTGTAAGGTTGCATGGTCTTCCTGAGGATATCGTTTCGGACAGGGGACCGCAATTTGTGGCTAAATTCTGGCGGGCTTTTTGCAGCAGGTTGGGAGTTACACTGTCGTTTTCCTCCGGGTTTCACCCAGAGTCTAACGGACAAACAGAGAGGAAGAATCAGGATGTGGAACAGTTTTTGAGGTGTTTTGTTCGAGAGAACCAGAATAATTGGGCTGCCTTTCTCCCCCTGGCAGAATTTTCCCTAAACAACCATGATTCCAATGCCACAGGTACCACACCTTTTTTTTGCTCCGGTGGTAGACATCCTGTTTTCGGAGTATTTTCTTCCATTTCTTCCCCAGTTCCGGAGGAGGAGCTATTTTCTAAAAAGCTGCAAGGGGTATGGTCCCGTATCCGAGAGAATCTGGTGCGGGCGTCGCACCAGGCTAAGGTCCAGGCGGATCGGAAGAGAGGAGAGTTGCAGTTCTTCCCTGGTGAGATGGTTTGGTTGTCCACCAAGAATATCAGGTTGAAGGTTCCTTGCAAGAAGCTGGGTCCCAGGTTTGTGGGTCCTTTTAAGATCATCAAGATGGTAAATGAAGTGGCGGCGCAGCTGCAACTACCTAAAAGGTGGAAGATAAACCGGGTGTTCCATGTCTCCTTGTTAAAGAAGGCCAAGAAGGGAACGTCTCCTGTTAAGGTTCCACCAGTTTCTGAGTCCGGGGAGTATGAGATATCCCGAGTTCTGGATAGCAAATATGTTCGGGGGAAGCTACGGTATCTGGTGGCATGGAAGGGATACGGTCCTGAGGATAATTCTTGGGTTCTGGAGTCGGATATGTCAGCCCCCAGACTCGTGGAGAAATTCCACAAGGAGTTCCCGAAGAAGGATGCTCCTAGAGAATCCGGAGTCTTCTCCTTGAGGGGAGGATCCTGTTAGGAGTATTTAGGTTCATTGCTTTCTTTCCTGGTTGATTAGTCTGTCCTCCCATTTGCACCTGGGAGGAGTGGTCTCTACTCTGTATT
The DNA here is from genome assembly GCF_031893055.1 of Leptodactylus fuscus. Classification (NCBI taxonomy): domain Eukaryota; kingdom Metazoa; phylum Chordata; class Amphibia; order Anura; family Leptodactylidae; genus Leptodactylus; species Leptodactylus fuscus. Next base: position 55,723,438 of record NC_134271.1, read on the forward strand.
TAAACCCATGCCTCCCATGGTTCTGTGCTGAGTGTCGCTTTTACAGAGCTAGGCCTTATCAGGAGGAGTAGGTGGTTATCTTGGATAGAGGAAGTTCCGTGGTTGGTTTTTGGGAGGTTTTGGGTGAACGAGTTGGTTTGTGTTTTCCCTTCTGTGTTCACCAATCCTCCCTCTGTGTATAATTGACTGTGTGAGTGAATTGCCTTATCCTTTGATTTCTACTCAGTTTCCCTGTGTTTGTTTCCTAGTGTATGGTTCCTTCCCATATTGGTTTGGGGAATTCTTTCCTACATGTTTCCTGTGTGCTGCTTGTGTTGTTAGTCAGCGCACACCCTTGTCAGTCCCTGTCAGTAGCAGCTTCACTTGCTCGTTAGGGGTGACCCCCTTTAGTCTCCAGTCCCTAGAGATCTTATAGGGCATTCCTTCTCCCACTTCCCTCTAGGCCTACGGTGTCAGTGAGAGAGGAGCTGTCGGGGTCAGGCTTAGCCTGAGAACAGCCGACCTACACCCGTGAGGCAGGGACCGGGTTAGCTAGTGGGAGTAGTGCAGGGCGAGATTTCCTACTGGTATTCCTTAGCCCCGTTGCAGCTATCTGGACTGACATAACACCATATATGTCTCCCCCCATTAGCTGGTTGTCATTGAAAACAGTTAACATGTTTCAGAGCCCAATTCCACAAATTTGCTAATGATGAGGCTACTCAAATTTGTATATAGATTAATTCTATATGCAAAGTATGAAATGACTCACGAGGAGTATGTGGGCCCACAGGATTACCATATGAACACTGATCTAAAGCATGAGCGAGCTAAAGGAGTTGGAGTATTCACATTCAGCCATAAGCAATGCACACATAATACTGCATAAAATATGAAGTTGTGAACATGTTCTCAATGCTAAATAGTCTGTACAAGCTAGAACTCTCAAGTAGAGCCTTAATTTTCCGTATCCTTATGAGAATTTCTCTACCCTACTATAACATATCGACCAGAAAAGTTTTACTAAACAGATTGGCTTACCTCCAACCAAATAAGGATAATGCAACAAGACTTACAGATCTATTTCCAATTTCTCAAGCACCTTTCCTTGTCTTCAAACAACTCATTCTCATGATTAGAATGTGGAACATTTCAACAGATCTCCTGCTCACTATTCAGTTACCTTTCCCCTGTTTAGAATCCAAACTAAACTGTTAGTGAGGTTTTCTTTTTCAAATACTGTTAAAGGGTTTTCCAGGTTCACACGAGTGATGAATTCAACTCAAGACTATCAAGATCAGATCGGCGGGTGTCTGATATTTGGAAGGTTTATGGTACTACCATCTGCATAGTAGAGACAGTGCATGGTATTGAAACTTTGACCTGTTCACTGAAATGTGACAAGGCTGCATCATCATGCACTAGCACTACTGTGATGATGGGCATGTAGACAGGGCAGAGTGAACACTGAATATGCTGCATTACTGGCAACTTGCATGAGCTTTACAGCTCCTCACATAGCCAATAGCTGAGAGGCCAAGAGTTGGACCTCTATTGATCTGATTTTGATGACTTATCCTGAGGAAATACTATCAATATCATGTGATGTGATCATGTGATAGCTTACACTTAAAGCTCCTCAGTTAGCCCTAACCTTAGAGTGTGACTGTTGTTGTTTTTTGTTTGTTGCATCTCTGGTGTAGCAAAGCTCAGCACACACTCAGCTCTACTACTTCTCTGGTGTAGCAGAGCTCAGCGCACACTCAGCTCTGCTTCATCAAGGGTGTAGCAAAGTTCAGCGCACGGCCATCTCTGCTACATCTGTGCGCTCAACACTGCTACATCTGAGATCGGACCACAATGGAGACTGCTGTGGACCGATCTTAGACTCTGCCTCCTCCGGCAGAACCAGCGTTGATTGGCCGCATGCTGTACTCTGTATGGCATTCGGCCAATCAACGCTGGTCAATACATTCTTATGAGAAAAAGTCAGCTCTTGCATATCACAAGCTGACAGGGATCCCGACGAGAAAGTGGTACTTGGGCATGTTAGATACCCCCAGGCATGCTTCCCCTGCTGTCCGCTGCTGTCCCAGTTGCATTCCAGGGTGTTGGCATAATTTCCTTGGGGTGTCATAGTGGACTTGGTGACGCTCCTGAGTCGAAGTGTGGCTTCCCCTGAAACGAAGCATTTTTCCCCATAGACTATAATGGGGTTTGAATAGTCGAATATTGAGGAGCTATTCGAAACGAATATCAAATCTCGAATATTTCACTGTTTGCTCATCTGTAATGAGAATCAAACAAGATTTTGTAACACAGTCCTTTTGGAACTATTTTATATCTTAAATATAAGCTGTTTCTTCATACAAACCATTTTATACCATTAGTTATATTCAGATCTTACTTTGATCCTACTTGAGAAGCTCTTATGTTATAGAATTCCAGAACATGTCATGTGTACAAAGAGAGCCCTCTATAATCCCAAACAGAGATGAGCAGCGTAAGCCCGGGGCCGTACAAGGAAGTCAGTGAGACACTGACTCTTGACATTTTTAATCAATTGTAATGGTAAATTGGAAATAATTCTCTTTATATAGATGTGGGGTTTCCTGCCAGTTTCCGTGCTCATTTTGTCAGTTGCTGGCATAAAATGGAATGTATTTAGTGGTACACAAAGGCACTTTCAATCGTCAAGACGGCTTTTAAGAACAGCAAAATTGAGACAAAAATAATAACAAAATAATGGATTTGGCATACTAGCCTCCTAGGAGAGTTTACACATCCCTGGAAATAGAGAGATGTTAATGACTCAGTGCTATTCTAGGTCACTGACATCTACAGATTGTTGATAGAAAACTAACAACTGTTCCATATTCTTTTATGAAATATTATCATATCCTAACTGTTTTAGAAAAATAAATAAATAATTGAAAATCATGAAACAATGTAACAAAAACATTAACTTTGGTAATAAGATTTTATGTCTCCAATTTTCAACCAAAAATGAACAACCGATGCTGCAAGTGCCCACCTTACAGGCAACTGACAAACTGCCAAATAATAGCAAAGGCAAAAAAAATATGGTATATTTAGTTGTGTTTTTTTTTTTTTTTAATGTAAATTGTGAGCCCCATGTAGGGAGAAAATCCATGCAAACACAGGGAGAACATACAAGCTCCTTGCAGATCTTGTTCCTGGCGGGATTCAAACCCAGGACTTCAGTGCTGAAGGCTGCAGTGCTAACCACTGAGCCACTGTGTTGCCCCGTATTTACTTATTTTTGCAGCAGCTATTCATGTAAATATGACAACAGGAAGGGCAGCCATATTGAATGTCACTTTTTATTTAGCATCTCATAAACTAGTGAAAGCTGAAAAGGGTTAATAATGGCAAGAGTGTTCCAGGACAAGCCATTACATTACAGGGGATCTTTATGCTGACAAGGTCCAAAAATGTCTATTTGTAATTGGAATCCTTAACCAAATTGGAGAACAGTTGATATGTGGACATATCTGTGTGCACCATTAAATTTCCTTAATTTTGTAAAGGACTACAATTTCTTGATGCAAACTGAATACAATGGAGGAATTTGTGAAGACAATCTTAAATCATTCTCTAACAGGTGCAAAACCTGTCAGAATAACAATAAGACTCTGATATTAGGGGTTAATAGGTTCCAACCCTATTGTCAGAATCCTGTATTTCGCTAGTCTTCCACTAGTGTCCACTATTCCTCTTACTCCCACTCTTCATCAATGGAGGCTGCTGTGTTCTTCTTAGGAACTGCTTTAACAAAGAGGAGTGATCTGTACCAGTGTGAAGCCTTCTTGCTTTATGTTTGGGCCTATTTATACCCATAAGGCACTAAAGCCTCTGCTCAAGTATTGTGTCTGAAAAAGACAGTTCTGAGAGCAGAAGACTGTTCACACTGGTACTGATCGGTCCTCTTTGTTAAGGCAATTCCTAAGAAGAACACAGCAGCCTCCAGTGGTGAGGAGTAGAAGTGCAACAATATTTCAAAGTAAGAAGAATAGCAGCCACTAGTGGAAGACTAGCAAAATACAGGATACTGACATCTATCCATGGATACAGGAAAATGTGGTTTGCATCAAAAACTATGTACAATGTACAGAGCCACAAGTAAATGGCTCAGTGCACTGTGCAGTGGTTGGTTCGCTCTGTTACAGGTCCAGTAACTGCACAGTGTATGGAGCCATCTGCTTCTGGCTCAGTACACTACTCAGAGAACAGCTGATCAGTGCTGGGGCAAATGTTGGTTACCTACTAACTTACATTAATAAGTTATCCAAAGGATAGGTCATTAATTTAATGTTTTGCATAACTTCTTACTACTAACCACGATTAGATGAAACCATTGTTACTGAAACCGCACATACTGAGAATTTACTATAGTAAGAAGTTTTGGCCTGTCAATAATTCTTGCAAATGTGGGTGCATCTGAACCTATATCTACACCAGCCAGATCTGTGGTACAATTCATGCCCTGCTCTGCCCACTGTCTAAAAAAGTAGGGATTAGCGCACAGTTGCCCTTATGCATCAAAAATGAGCCAAGATTTTTGCCAACTTTTTAGGCATAACAGGATAAGTAAATCTGGGCCAATGCTACTATATATTAACAAAACCATAGCAAAGCCCTTGACCAAGGCTACAAGTAACAACATGACAAAGAGACAAATAACAGCATGTACAGTACGTCTCTTGATAGAGTATCACAAAATAATTTTTGTGATGATTTTTTTTTTTTTTCTCAAAGCTGGTGAACTTATGTCAAACACCCAGGATATGTCAATCCAAGAGGTAAAGTAAAGAATAAGGTTGAGCCGATCTTGACTTTTCAGGATCGATTTTAAAATATGATTTCCGATCATTTTTCATTCGAACCCGATCTCGATCCCAATTCCGATCCCAATGCAAGTCAGTGGGATTTTTTTTATTAATTGGAGATTGGATTTTAAAAGCAATCCTATTCACTATACAGCATGGAATCTAACAATAGAACGCTTTAATTGTTAGAATCCACGCTGTGTAGTGAATCACTAAGTAGCCAGAGGATTTTTTTTAATCCTCTGGCTACTTAGTCCCCCCTGGTGTCCACTTACCTGAAGAGATGGCTTGTCTGGTGCTCGGTGTTCTTCTTCGCTTCGCTGCCGCTCCACGCTGCTCTTCTCGCCTTGCGAGGCGAGAAGAGCAGCGTGGAGCGGCAGCGAGGTGAAGAATAACACCAGGCACTGCAGACCAGCTATCTCTGGAGGTAAGTAGCTACTAGAGATGTTAGTTTAGTCTCCCATTAGAATGAATGGAGGCAGCCGGCGTGCAGGGGGTTAAGGCTGTGTGCTGGCTGCTTCCATTCATTCCTATGGAACCGCAGCGGAGCCTTCACATTGAGTATACACTCTGCTCAGAATGAGCGGAGCGTATACTCAGTGCGAAGGCTAAGCAAAGCATTGTGGGAAATAGTACCGATCTCGATCCCACCTAAAAAGATCGTGTTCGGTATTCCGATTGCGATCGTGAAATTTTCTCGATCGCCGATCGGAATCTGATTTTTTCCGAACACGATCACTCAACACTAGTAAAGAAGCATACTCCTGTATTACTAGGTGAACAGTTATTCAACTGGTAGTTGTTCTATTTATTTGTATGTACTATTTTTGCATTATTAAATCATCCTCTAGATATTATCATATGGGTGGCCTATTCTGAAGACACGTTCTATGAACCCAATGACATATTATTTACCTAATTTTAGAAGGTACTGAGCAGAATGTTTATACTTAAACATATACTAGCTCACGGTTCTTCATTTTAAATGAAAAATCCGGTAGATAGGCCAAAATCCTTCCTTTCTTTACACAAGCTTGGGTGATGTGTATCAAGGTTTAGCGAAAATGGGAACTTGAAGTACAACAATACAAATCCCCACTGGGATTCACATAAGAGAGTAAGTTAATGTGCTTTAATCCACCAAATTTTCAGGATATTGCAGACTAGAGACAATGAGCTGTAAAATGCCAGAACTAATGAATATGCAAATATCAGGCTTACATGGAACATATTGCAGAATAAAGATATTAACTGTCTTGCATAGTTCTTACTGAACAAGTCTACACCTGTTATGTAATGAGATTGTATGATGCAGAGTCTGACATAGCTTTATTGTTTAAAGGAGTAGAAGTAAGTACCTGCCAGGATTTAGGAGAGAAATCTTATTAATATGCAACAGACATTAGCAAAGAATTCCACCCAGAACTTCAGGTTTAGCTTTATCTGGAACTTATTATTTTCAGTCCAAAATTTACAAGTTTTATGTATTTTCCCGATCAATTAAGTCATTGAACTTTGCCAGTGGTCCAGTGTTGATTCTTACAGTATCACTATTTTTGTAGTCAACGAGTGGTCAGAAGAAGCCAGAGCTGGTAGGAACTATTGTACAAAACAGAATAATAGCTTTCAAGTTTAAGGCTGAGGCCCAATGGTGTGGTAACGCAGATTTTTTTGTTGCAGATTTTGTTGCATTTTTTGGTGCCAAAGCCAAGAATGGCTACAAAAGGAATGGGAACTCTGTAAAAAGTTCTTATACTTCTCCCTTCTGCTCAATCCACTCCTGACTATGAGATCCAGTTTATTGCCACCATGGGCCTGCTGTGAAGCATATCACAAAGACAAGATAAAATACAATTAAAAAATCTATAATTAGAAAATAAAGTCAGATTATAAAAAGATCATAGATCTCACTCTTCTGGTTGTACTACTACTAATAATAATAATATTCGTACTCAATCGAATACTACTCGCTATTCGAATGGAAAAATTTGATGCAGAACCAGCGTTGATTGGCCGAATGCTATACAATCGGTCAATCAATGCTGGTTCTTCTCCTACCTTTAGAAGTCTTCTCCGCGCAGCGTCCCCGCAGCATCTTCCGGCTCTGAATTCACTCTGCCAGGCATCGGGCCTGGGCAGAGCCGACTGCGCATGCCTGCACTACAAGAAAATGGCCGCTTTGACTGTAAGCGGACATTTTCTTGTAGTCCGGACATGCACAGTAGGCTCTGCCCAGGCCCGGTGCCTGGCAGAGTGAATTCAGAGCTGGAAGACGCCGCGGAGACACTGCACGGAGAAGACTTCTCGGAGGATCCAGCCCGACACTCTCTCGTGGACTTGGTAAGTTCAATTTGATCGAATGTTGCCTAACCCTGAAACGAGCATTTTTCCCCCATAGAGTATAATAGGATTCAATATTCGATTCGAGTAGTCGAATATTGAGGGGCTACTCAAAACGAATATCGAATCTCGAATATTTCACTACTCGCTCATCTCTAATAATATTAATAATAATAATACTTTCCCCTTTTTCCAATTATAACAAGTGAAGATAATAAATTTTTAATATATCTTAGATATTTTTACTTTTTATATAATAGTCTATGGAGAAGGGAGGAGATGGATGTTGGAAAAGACATACAAATAACTGCAGCTGCTATTCTCCGGGAACTCTTTAAAAACTCCTAATGCCCTGTTCACATCTGTCTGCAAGATTCGTGCGGGAAGTGCGCAGCAAGCACATGGACCCCATTATAGTCTATGGGGTCCGTGTGCTTTTACAGCACAGAACTTGCAATTTTGTTTGTATTCTATTCGGGGGGGGGGGGGGGGGGTCTCCATGTGAACTCTCCCTGGACAGAATGCAAAAACAGATGTGAACAGGGCATAAGCTTCCAGAGTGTACTAGTTCACAGAATGATGTGATAAATCAATGAACAGTCCTCCTCCTCAACACAGATATACATATGTCAGGATTTTTTTAACAGATCATTATGAATAGAACATACTCAGTTTTTGTTCATTCATCTCAGGTTGTTCAATACAAGTGAATAGATCCATTTCATATCTGTTAAAAACAGATAAGTGGATTTAAAAAAAAAAAAAAAAAGTAATTGTTTTTTTTTTTTTTTTTTTTTTTTTTTAAAGAGTGACAAACACAAGCAAAATGGACATCAAAAACAGACAAACCTATTCTCAGTGTATCTAGTGAAGACGTATTTATAAATACAGGATTTTTGTTCATGTTTAAGATCTGCTATTTTTCCTTTCAATTAATAATATGATTATAAAGCAGATTCTTTAATAATATTAATTAAAACTCCTGTAAAATCTGTTATAATTTCGAACAGCACATTGTTCGTAATAATTATTTTTCGACATTCTATATAAAATGACAGATGCGTCCAGTGTTATCCATAAAAGCGGATGTTACTTTGTTAGAGTCATTTTCCCCTAATTACACCTGACGGTGCACCAACCAAATAGCTTGGACCAGCTCTAGCTACATCTGTAAAACTTATTGAGCTGTTGCACTATATTTCATTAAACACACATTTTAATTAAATTTGCTACAGGCTATTTAAAGCTGGGACGTAACTAAATATAGACAGAAAGCAAGTAGTGTCCTTTAGTCCTGCCTTGCGGATCATCGGCGACAGCCCACCTGCAGCTCGCGCTTCACTCTACAGTCTGTTAGGGCCCCTGAGGGCGAACTAGGAGATGACTTCAGAGTGAATTTATTCAACTACTGCCCAAGCTGGCAAAGATCAATTATTAAGTCATGTCTGCCAACCTTACAGAGACTTACTGACTGACAGAAAGCTCTGGAGAGTACGGTAACTAAATAGCGATAGCGACTTTAGGAAGTCATCCACATGGCTGAAGATGTTGGGAAATATTTCAATTTTTGTTTTCTTGAATGTGGTCACTGAATATATAGAAGTTTCACCGCTTACAGTATAGCCTTGTAAAGAGACTGTCATACAATACATTGAATGCTTGCTGTCTTTTACTAGCATGAGTTCTTTTCTGCTATAGATAATACTAATATAGATAACATAAAAATAATACTGTATCTTCAGTATAAACTGCCATATTGGATCATTTCTGTGAGAGACGTCAAAATATCTTCTCAACCTTAACCTAGCATCCACAGTGATTCAATAATGGTTACTTAGATCACTTTTCATCCATATTCCTTATCAAACAGTCAAAGCCGCCTCCCCTCAGCTTGCTGAACAGGGCACTATGAAGTATCACAATATATGTTAGAAACCTAAGATAAATGCAGATCAAATAATATGCACATGCTTCTAGAGAAGGGACTCAGTGTTAGCTGTTTATTTACATAGAGAGATAAAAGACAGGGCTTTATCAGCAAACTGCAATTAGCTGCACACAGAGCTGTGTGAGTGATGTCATCTGTCCTGCTGATCACACAGGTCCAGTTCTATGCTAATGATGTGGGAGGAATAAGTTCACATAGCAGTTAAACAAAGCAGCATTGCTAAAGCAATATATTTAGGAGTACCTAAACTAGGAGCATAGATAGGATCCTTGAGATGGGAATATCCCTTTATGGTGTATGGATTTACTAAGACAACCTATTTCTTGATACTTTTCTATGCTGCAATACAAGAAGACACTGCAAAGAGTGTTACTCCTTCTGGAAGAGTTGGAGCCCCTGTTTATTATATGGTCACTCACTTTCTTGAACAAGTAGCATGCACTACCTCTTTAGACTACAGTGACGGCTGCAGGACAAATTGATAATATCAGATGAAATGTTCTACAGCAAAAAAGACTGAAATATAACTTCAATGTGAACCTATTTCTTTTATGAACATAATTCATAATTTTCTTACTACAGCTTTTGTCTTTTATTCTGGGGCTGGAGTAGATGTGATAATATTCTTAATTGATTTCAAATCAAGGTTTCACTAAAAGTATATTCTGTATTCTGAAAGCATGAAAATAATAAGAAGTGAGAAGGTCATTGTTAATGAGGTTCATTTCTTCTAATTTCCTGATGTCAAGTTCTGTAAATGAATGCTACTTTATTGGCAATGGACTCTCAGCTTAACTATGAAATCTATTTCTAGGCAGTAAAATTAGTGATAGCAGCTTGTTATATGATAAGAGGAATGTTTTTAACTCATTGATCTTTTGTATGTAAAATACAGGAACATTCCAGGTAAAACTACTATACTGTGTTAGGCCAAGTGTAGGGGGTGGTGCATGACACGAGGATTCAAAAAGTAAAGACAAATGATCTGTGTCCATTGACTTCAACCAGGCGTAGCTCTTCACAAGGTGCTATGCAAATGTCAGAAGATGGGAAGACTTCTGAGTGGTCTGTTTAAGTGGTGTGGTCTTTTAAAAAGGACAAATATACATATATTCATACCCCATTTAAAAAAATTAGACCCAAGAGCTATAATGGTTGTAGACTAGCAATAGAAACTAATTGTTCTGGTTCTATTCATGTGACCTTAGGAAAGGCCACCAATATCCGCAAATGTCTGAGACCCAGGGATCCCCAGAGATCACTGATACTGGAACAGCACTGAAAAGCCACACTACTCCATTGCCATACAATGGAGTAGTGCTGCTTTCCCAGTATGTGCTTCAGTGGTAGAGATATCGGTGCCATTAGTTTCGGCACCATTACTTTCGGCCATTAGTTTCGGCACATCCCCACTGTCAGAAGGGTGTTCCGTGTTCCTGATAGCTCAGCATTATTGCTCGGCCGTGAGGAATGCCCCCCCATGACTGTACTCTAACATAGCTTCGTACTGTCAGAGAGGGTGTTACTTACCACCCAGTGATAATGCAGAGTTGTGAGGAACACCCTTCTGACAGTGGGGACATATCGGTGCCGAAACTAATGGCACTGATACCAAGTCATATACCAGGAAAGCCGATAATGGGCTGAATTCACCACAATATTGGACATGAAAGGTCCTCTTTCATGTAAGTTGCTATCAGCTCCCAATGAACGGGGATGATCAGCTGAGCATCTTGTGCCATGGGTTCTGTGACTAATAAGCTGTGAAATCTGCAGCAACATTGATCAGGACACTTATTTTTTCACTGTCCTGTTTTGATCTTTGCATTCAATTGAAAACAATGGTGACCAAAATAAGTGTGGAGGTAGACGTTGATTTTGGGTCCGGAAACCGTAAACTTACTGCATATCAATGGGGAATAATTCAGAAGACTTGGAGCTATATAATAGGAAGAAAAGAGTCCTGAGTTTGATAGAGATATATTATAAAATGACTTAACACAGAGCCTATTTAAACTGAAAAAAAAATAAAATATTGATCAAAGGAGAACACTCACTTTAGGGATGAGCAGTGAGTAAATGTTTAATACCCACTGTTTTTTGACTTCAACATGCTTGACGGCTCAACCTTAACACAAGCAAGAACGACCACTACATGGTTTCTGTTATTTGAGACTTCTTTGTATCAAACTAGTGAGCTGCATTATTTGAAAGCAAAGGTGCAATGGAATTGTGAAATGAACATGTCTCAGAGCAGGTAATTATTAACTTCATTATAGGAAAGCCTCCGCTAAACCTTTGTGAAAGTAGCAAAAACACAAGGAATAATTTATTGAGCTTGATAGATTGCAGACTACCATGTATTCCTATTGAATATCAACCAGGGAAGGTCCTTTGTTTTAACTTGACTGTGTAATGATCCTTCTGCAGTGATTTAGGGTATGTGTATGCTTACTAACCTTCTGTAGCCTACAGCTCCTTCCCTGGACCACTAGATTTATGTTCTTGTTTTATCTCTCCAGGTATACAGCTCTTCTTTCTCTGATAGTGTTTTACTACTCTTAAGATTGTGTTTGTATACACATGGTAAGGCTAATGATAAAACCGGCCAATGCTTAGTATATTGAAGAGAAGCTACAACTGCAATTTCAATTTTCCGCATCCTCTGTATTAGTAATCTCAAGAGAAAGTGAAATATTAATAGAAAAATAAATTATGCAAAACTTTTATGAAGATCAATATAAAAAATGTTCTTATTCTTCAAGTTCCTCTGATAAATCAATTTTAGAATATCATGTTGAAAACAGAATATGATGGTTCATGTTTGTGCGACTTTTTCTTTTTCTTTTGAAAGGCGTTATCTACTATTGTATCAGATCTGTACATGTACATCTTCCCTTATCTTTCCTCTTGGCTTGACATACCTAGATATGTGTCATGGGATGAGCAGCCTTTTGTGATGTGATATCACAAAGTGATCTATCTGTCTTCTATTAGAGATCAGCGAATAGTATTCAAAACTATGGTTTTGAATAGAGATGAGCGAGTAGTACTCGATCGAGTAGGTGTTCGATCGAATACTACGGTATTCGAAATACTCGTACTCGATCGAGTACTACTAGCTGTTCGAAGTTAAGATTCGATGCAGAACCAGCGTTGATTGGCAGAATGCTATACATTGCCAATGAACGCTGGTTCGTCTCTTACCTTTAGAAGTCTTCTCCCTGCGCAGCATCCCGCATCCTCTTCCGGCTCTGAATTCACTCTGCCAGACATCGAGCCTGGGCAGAGCCGACTGCGCATGTCCACTTGTAGTGCGGGCATGCGCAGTTGGCTCTGCCCAGGCCCGGTGCCTAGCAGAGTGAATTCAAGGCCGGAAGAGGACACGGGGACAGTGCGCAGGGAGAAGAATCCAGCCCGACCCTCACTCATGTACTTGGTAAGTAGAATTTGATCGAATGTTGCATACCTCTGAAACAAGCCTTTCCCCCTATAGACTATAATGGGGTTCAAAACCCGTTCGAACAATGTGCGGCTGTTTGAATCGGATTTCGAACCCCGAACATTTTAGTGTCCGCTCATCTCTAGTTTTGAATACCTCACTCCCATAGGAATGCATGGGATCGCCCGTATAGCAAGGGGTTAAGCTTTTGAATTGTAGCTTATTAAAGGTTTTGTTCATTATGTGACTATATTTTGCTGTGTTTCATGAGGAAACCACAGTGTTACCGCCCACTTGGCTGGTACACTCTAATTTGCATAAATATTAACAGGACTTCTATGTTTAATACAGCTAAATGGTCTTGGATAAACAAAAACTCTAAATTTTCAGGGTGACAGCACCTATCACATGAGGTATGACTTAGCAGCAGGTTCTTTTTATGTTTTATTCTAAAACTTGCAGAGATAAATGGTAATGGAGACCCATAAGTTCATTAAGTAAAAAAAAAAAAAAAAAACTTAACAATTTCCAAAAGTAGATGCCCCAATAATGATGTGTATAAACATAGAAGGATTAGTGACTATTAGAGATGAGCGAACAGTGTTCTATCGAACACATGTTCGATCGGATATCAGGGTGTTCGCCATGTTCGAATCGAATCGAACACCACGTGGTAAAGTGCGCCAAAATTCGATTCCCCTCCCACCTTCCCTGGCGCCTTTTTTGCACCAATAACAGCGCAGGGGAGGTGGGACAGGAACTACGACACTGGGGGCATTGAAAAAAATTGGAAAAAGTCATTGGCTGCCGAAATCAGGTGACCTCCATTTTAGACGAATAGTGGATTTCAAATCCGGGTCATATGAGAATGTGAACTTTGTGACTATGAGACAGGGATAGCTGTACAGGCAGGGATAGCTAGGGATAACCTTTATTTAGGGGGGAATGTTATTAAAAATAACTTTTTGGGGCTCTATCGGGTGTGTAATTGTGATTTTTGTGAGATAAACTTTTTCCCATAGGGATGCATTGGCCAGCGCTGATTGGCCGAATTCCGTACTCTGGCCAATCAGTGCTGGCCAATGCATTCTATTAGCTTGATGAAGCAGAGTGTGCACAAGGGTTCAAGCGCACCCTCGGCTCTGATGTAGCAGAGCCGAGGCTGCACAAGGGTTCAAGCGCACCCTCGGCTCTGATGTAGGAGAGCCGAGGGTGCACTTGAACCCTTGTGCACCCTCAGCTCTGCTACATCAGAGCCGAGGGTGCGCTTGAACCCTTGTGCACACTCTGCTTCATCAAGCTAATAGAATGCATTGGCCAGCGCTGATTGGCCAATGTATTCTATTAGCCTGATGAAGTAGAGCTAAGTGTGTGCTGGCCAATCAGCACTGGCTAATGCATTGTATTGGCTTGATGAAGCAGTGCTGAATGTGTGTGCTTAGCACACACATTCAGCTCTACTTCATCGGGCTAATAGAATGCATTGGCCAATCAGCGCTGGCCAATGCATTCTATTAGCGTGAACTGAGTTTGCACAGGGGTTCTAGTGCACCCTCGGCTCTGCTACATCAGATTGCTACATCTGATGTAGCAGTGCCGAGTGTGCATCAGATGTGTAGTTGAGCAAAACTGACTCAGCACTGCTAAGTCTGCATTCGCATAGGAATGCATTGGCCAGCCTTCGGCCAATCAGCGCTGGCTCTGCCGGAGGAGGCGGAGTCTAAGGTCGGACCTGAATGGAGACTGGTGTGGAGCGATCTTAGATTCCGCCTCCTCCAGCAGAGCCAGCGCTGATTGGCCGAATTCCGTACTCTGGCCAATCAGCACTGGCTAATGCATTGTATTGGCTTGATGAAGCAGTGCTGAATGTGTGTGCTTAGCACACACATTCAGCTCTACTTCATCGGGCTAATAGAATGCATTGGCCAGCGCTGATTGGCCGAATTCCGTACTCTGGCCAATCAGCACTGGCTAATGCATTGTATTGGCTTGATGAAGCAGTGCTGAATGTGTGTGCTTAGCACACACATTCAGCTCTACTTCATCGGGCTAATAGAATGCATTGGCCAATCAGCGCTGGCCAATGCATTCTATTAGCGTGAACTGAGTTTGCACAGGGGTTCTAGTGCACCCTCGGCTCTGCTACATCAGATTGCTACATCTGATGTAGCAGTGCCGAGTGTGCATCAGATGTGTAGTTGAGCAAAACTGACTCAGCACTGCTAAGTCTGCATTCGCATAGGAATGCATTGGCCAGCCTTCGGCCAATCAGCGCTGGCTCTGCCGGAGGAGGCGGAGTCTAAGGTCGGACCTGAATGGAGACTGGTGTGGAGCTATCTTAGACTCCGCCTCCTCCAGCAGAGCCAGCGCTGATTGGTCGAGTTCCGTACTCTGGCCAATCAGCACTGGCCAATGCATTTCTATGGGGAAAAGTTAGCTTGCGAAAATCGCAAACTGACAGGGATTTCCATGAAATAAAGTGACTTTTATGCCCCCAGACATGCTTCCCCTGCTGTCCCAGTGTCATTCCAGGGTGTTGGTATCATTTCCTGGGGTGTCATAGTGGACTTGGTGACCCTCCAGACACGAATTTGGGTTTCCCCCTTAACGAGTTTATGTTCCCCATAGACTATAATGGGGTTCGAAACCCATTCGAACACTCGAACAGTGAGCGGCTGTTCGAATCGAATTTCGAACCTCGAACATTTTAGTGTTCGCTCATCTCTAGTGACTATATAATAGGGATCACTAAAAACATTTGAACATGATAATTTGTGTTTTCAGTGATCCCTATTAGACCGTGACTCACCTTTCAATATCTACAAACCCATAAGTTCACTTTTACCAATCTGAATTTGACAATAATGGAAAGCCCTTGGTGACAGAGTCATAGTGAGTCCCCTATCTACCCACTTTTGACTTGATATGGATACATACCATGCTTATCCAGATATCTATCCATTGCCTTCTCAAGCATTGGCTAGTCTGTTGCTGACACAAGCCCTGAGAAGACCCGTCAATCCTACACGTATTTGAAATTTGAGCTCCTCTACAAGGCAACATAGTCCAAATTATTTGAAAAAAATATTTGGATTCAATAATTCTGGCATATTTTGCATCCAAAAATTTCCTAGCATGCTGTGTTCCACCTTTATCTATTGTTTTAGACACATGCGTGGCCTAACGTGCCTACGTGCGACAAAAATGCACCACAAATGTTTATATTTACAAAGTACATCAAACAAAAATGGCATTCACTATGGATGAGTTGTCTATACATAATAATGTTAAATTATAACATACCCTTCGTAGACGAAGGACTCCTTCCTGTGTTTGGGAGTCTGTAGTGATTTCAAAGATGTCCCTCCCATCACCATCAATGATATCAAATGAGGATTTAGCATTGTCTCCGATGTCTCTGTCGTTTGCCCTTACTCGTCCAATTGGATCACCAATAGCAATGTCTTCTGGGATTACAAACTGATACTGACCTTACAAATAAGGGAGAGAAAACATTACATTTAAAGTTAATATAGTCAGTACCTCAATATATATACCCCGTGCAGATGTGTCCTTCCTTACTGTTCCTCTTGACTCAACATACCCATATAAGGTCACCAACTTTTTTTT
Source organism: Leptodactylus fuscus (assembly GCF_031893055.1). Classification (NCBI taxonomy): domain Eukaryota; kingdom Metazoa; phylum Chordata; class Amphibia; order Anura; family Leptodactylidae; genus Leptodactylus; species Leptodactylus fuscus. The sequence goes on from NC_134271.1 coordinate 55,739,627, forward strand.
TTTTTTTTGACATTAACATAATCCCTAATTGGGATTTATACTGCAGTCTGTTTCTGGTTTGTTACTATGCTGCAATATTATATTGAAATGGTTATATGAAAAATTGGAGTTCTTAACCAAGAGCAAAGGTAAGAAGGGACACATATGTAGCTCATTCATCTTTCCAAACATTTTAAGGCTCTATTCCGATCACAGTATATGTTAAAAAAATGGATATGTTGCTGTCCTTTTTTTTTTTTTTTTTTTTTTAAAGGACCCAAAAATGTAGCATACCATAGTTTTGTGTCCGTCCAAAAAAAACGGACAGCTATGTATCCTTTTTTTTAACATTGATGTTCATGGAAACAGATGGCCATCTATTTGCGTCTGTTTTTGCACCTGTTTATTTAGTCCATTTTTTGCATCTGTTAAACTGATGTTAAAAACGTGATCTGGGTATTCTAGGTTTCAATTTATCAACGTTTTAAGCTCTTTCCTTCCTGTCTATGAAATATTCTTGCTTATATTAAAAGTCAGGAAATTTGTCCTAACCCAGCCTGCATGGTCATATTAAGGGGGCGTTCACACTGGCATTTGCTGTCCGCCCAGGGGTTTCCGTCCTATCTATCTATCTATCTATCTATCTATCTATCTATCTATCTATCTATCTCTCTCTCTCTCTCTCTCTCTCTCTCTCTCTATCTATCTATCCATCTATTTTTCTATCCTTTGAATGATTAGTTCTCTGCCGTGCAGTCTAGAATGTGCCTGCAGTCATCCCAGTAGTGTAATGTCTTGATATTCCTGTTCTCCTGTAGGTATGCTCTATGATACAGATGTACTGTGACCCAGCACATCATCCCAGGAGCCTGATGTGAGATTTAGCAGCGGCATGTTAATTAAGCAGCTGCTAAAAACAAGATTCTTGCAGCTGCCGCCCTCAACATGCCTAAAACTTCCTTTGTACATTTATAGGAATTTTTTACCATAAAAGCGCAATGGTCGTAAAGTATACCCATACTCTTTGCAAATTTTACCAATCCTTATTGCGTAATTGCTACACTATGTCTTCTTTTTGTTGAACGGAAAGGAATCTCCTCTTTCCGTTTGATTATTTCCCATTTGGATCTGCAATCTGCAGTCAATATGTTGCATTTGAGAAATTTGTTTTCCTTGTATTTACAATCATGCAATGTCTTCTGACAAAATCCAATTACAAACCATGCACCAATGCCCTTTGGCAAGCTCTACACATGACTGAATAATGGTCCTTGTTCCTAAAACCTTTAATGCACTGATGAACAATTCCCCTTTCGTTCTCCTAAATCTCTCGGCGGAACCTAATTAAAGATTGTGTGTATATTCTGGTGTGAAATATTGCTCCGTCCAATTAAGTAAGATTTAGTGTTCTCCTAAAACTTGTATTTCGGGAGTCGATCTTGACTTTGCCGTCTAATAATAGAACATCTGGAGAAAAAGTGCAAACAATCTTCTTAAGACTGCTAAGTACACAATAAGAGATGCACAGCTACCCCCAACTGTGCGCAACTCAATTCTATGGGTAAAAGTATCTGACTGTCTGCAGGACTAAACCCATCGTGAAGATCATTGATGCCTAATATTAAGAAACCTCAGAGATAATTAGAGATGTGGGAACTTTAATTTAGAACCATTAGACACTATTAATATATTGGATAATGAACAATACGGGGACTCATTTGCATGTTTTACTCTGCATTAGCCTAGATGGGTTACCAAAGTGCTGAATAAATTCACATTTGTTTGATCATATATTAATCATCTAATGTATCTCACATAGACAGGAGTCTGTTTGGTAGTCAAGTCTTTAAAGGGGAAATCCAGTAAAAATGGTCTTCTGATCGCTCATGGATACAGATGTAGCCCCTTTTTTAAAGGGAACTTGATAACGCACTGCAGCATGATAGCTCAAAAAAGTCAAGTTAACCCTTTAAGGGTGCAGGGTAGTTTGGTGGATAAGTCTTAGTAACATCTTTTATATTTTCCATCTCTGCCTTTCAAATATTCAGAACTTTATTTTTCTGTTGACATAGCAACAAGTTGCACTTTTACTTGGCCCCATATAAAGATCACAATGTACTTTTTTTTTTTTCCTATCGATATGTCTTTGTAGAATGGGAGGAAATCCATGAAAGCATGGGGAGAACATACAAACTCCTTGCGGATGTTGTTACTGGAGAGATTTGAACCCAGGACTCCAGCGCTGCAAGGCTGCAGCAATAACCACTGAGCCACCGTGTTGCCCCGTCATTTTATTTTATGTACTATTTTTTGATCACTTTTTATTGCCTGTTTGAGGAAGATGAGGTCACCAAATCAAATTCATTTGCACATCACAGTATATATTTTTTTTTATATACTGTATGGGATAAATCACATTATTTTTGGATAGTTTTGATTTTTATGCACACGACGATACCTAATATGTTTATTTTTGTTATTAAGTTATTTATTATCAAAATTAAAAAAAAAGTTTTTTTTAGCTTTATTATTCATGTTTAATACTTTTCACTTTTTTTTTTTTTTTTACTGTCCTACAAAGGAACTTGAACCTGGGATCACTTCATCATCTGTACAATATACTGCAATAGTTCTCAATTGCAGTACATTGACATTGACAACCTATGTGCAATAAAACAAAGCAGCCAGGAAGCTGTTAATTAGCCTCCTACCTGCCACAGTAAGCCCTTGGAACCCAGAGGGACACCGAGACGGGGAATGAGGGAGTTCTCTCAAGCATTAACCATGAGATAACCTGATCAATATTGATTATGGCATTTGAGTGGTTTAACTGCCACAGTCAGAGCTTTTACCTATTCCCAACCTAGTACTAGACACCAGCTGTATAATACGGAACGCAGAAGTCATATAGCAGTCACAGCTCCCATGCCTGCTACAGAACTGTGCTATACTATGACGGTGCTGAGCGTTAACTATATGCTCAGTGCAACACAATAATATAGTACTGAGCAGAAAGGAGTTAAAGAGGACTGCAACTGCTAACTTATCTCATTAGCTGTCAAATTAAAAAGGGTGACATCTGTACATCTGTAGAAACAATATTGATGAAGTCTGGGGTTTTAGACCACCTCAGATTCCTAGAATAAAATGGTCCTCCTGAGTGTAAGCCCCTTTGACAATGATCAGAGATTTCTGTTATTACAAAGCTGAGAAAACACTCTAAGTATAGGACCATTAAAACCAATGAACGTAGAAAGAGTAGCTTAGTAAATCTCTGAGCTCTGTCAAAGGGGTATAAAACCACTGTAGCCCAGGTTCTCAACCTCTGGCATGTGCACCCCAGGGTGTGATTATACTATGCCCATGCTGTGCTTTTTACAGACAGCACAGTATATAAATGTAGTCTGGAGGGTAGTTTTATGTAAGTTTCTGTTAGTAAGGCTTACGAGGCATCTAAATGTTGGGAAAGGCTGCTCTATAGAGTTTTATTCTCAAAATGAGTAAAGCTCTCAGATCGTAGGCTCCACCAACCTGATTTACTGAAGTGTATCCATTGTGTTTCCAAACATTTAGCAACGTATGAGAACCTGATCTTGACGAAAGCCATAGTAAAATTCTACCCATGCAAATATGGCCCATGTAGCATCATAAGATGCCTGTCTCAGATTTATTACAATTCTAATATGTGGCCTCCTTTACCTTTTTACTGATATGTATGATCAGTGGCCACTCAGTGGTTGTGTTAGGGAGCCTTCACACGGAGTTTACGCTCACTCATTCTGAACGTAAAACTCGTTCAGAGTGAGCGGCGTAAAAAACAGATCCCATTGACTTGAATGGGCGCTGGTATATGCGTGCTCCCCATTTAAATGAATGGAAGGCTTTTTTACCTATTGCTTTTATTGTGATACGCATGTATGCCAGCACCCATTCAAGTCAATGGGATCTGTTTTTTACGCCGCTCACTCTGAATGAGTTTTATGTTCAGAATGAGCGAGTGTAAACTCCGTGAGCAGGCTCCCTTACTTGTATCCTGTCAAGGATCTTGCAAGCACTTTGCAATATCATTTTCTCTACAACAATAAGACTTCCCTAAAGATTAAAGGCACCAGGGATACTGTAGCAATTGTTTTGCTTAGAAATGGGTGAATGGGCACTGAGTGAGTCATAATAAACAGGATTTGACCCGACTATTCCAAACTGTTCTGTTTTTAACAAAAATAAAAAAAAATGTTGTTTTTTTCTTGAATGACCTAAAATGGCCTCATTTGCATTTCAGTAAATAATTATACTCTGAATTTTCAGACCCCAGAATATAATAGGTGGAGGACAGGGGAGGGGCCAAAAAAAACCCCAAAAACTAGTAAACATAGTTTACTATGCAGCTCAATGGTTACAGTACTTGCTCTAAATTATGCTGACAATGTGTGATCAGTAGCGACTGCTATGATCCCCATGAAAGTTTTCACTAAAGTGATTGTGCTTGTCCAGTATATACTGGAAATACGTAAAAGAAAAATGTAAATGTCTGTTTTCCAAGCTTCCACTATTCAGTCCAGATGTAGATTTACTGCCCCAGTCTTACTGCTCTTTCTTCGTTTGCTTGGCATGGCTAATCAATAAAGAATGCTGCTGCCAGGCGCCTTCACCTATCTCACCTCTGCTTGGTTAATAGCTGCTTATGTATATCCATTCTCATTCTTCTTAGATTTCTGTAAAAGAAACTTGCTGCAATCCTGGAAGCAAATTCATAAATATTTTGATTGCTTATGTTAAAGTGTACCTCCAATTACAGAGTGAATATAATACTGTATAATGTATCTTACTAACTACTTCAAGACTGGCTACATTTTAGGATTTTATTTACTTTATTTATTTATTTATTTATTTATTTATTTATTTTCATAGGTTTTGATGTTTTTGTGTCTGTTTTTTTTTGGTGATACATATAGCTTTATGTTGGGGTGTGGCTAGAACTGGTAATGTGAGATTGGTAGTTACAGTGTGTTTCAAAAAAAGTTTATATATATATATATATATATATATATATATATATATATATATATAATTTTTCTTTATGTGTGTATGTATGTATATGTATTTTTTTTACCTTTTTTGGACCTTTTGGTGACATTTTAACATTTTTGATTTTGTTTATTTTCTTTTGCCGATTTCCTCTGTAGATTAGGCTAATACATTTGTATGTATGCAGCCTCCTATGACTTAGTGCAGAACTGGGTCCTCTAGGACAGACCTCATGAATGCTGGGCCAATGGAGGAGTTGCATCATGATGGCTCCCATAATTGACTTCCTGGTGGCATGCAGCGATCTATGTCTTCCTCTTCTAGATGCATTCTGGTGGAGGAAGACATAAATCCACAGACACAGTAAGAAGTCTGAAATAAGAAAGGGAAGGTGAGCATAAATGTTTATTTCTTACATGGCACTTGGGCCTACACCTATTATACTCTAGGGTCTTAAGAGTCTAAGACTAGTAATAAACCACCCTTACCTTCTTTCTGGGATGTCTGGCTACTGTAATAGCTGGCTCCCTGCTCATGCAGCTGCTTAATACTTAAAGGGCATATATATGCATCCTTGCAGAGGTGACCACTTGTACATATATAATCTATGGGAAGTATGGAACTATTTAAAGACGTTTCCTTCAGCACTTACAAGTTACTTCCTACATAGAAGTCTATGAAGGGGGTATTCTGCTAGAAAAGACACACATACTGCAGCTACTAAACTCTGCTACACTCTTAGTGAGATTCAGTGAGTTTCACCTGTTCTGTTTTTTTATGAAAAGTGTTTTTATTATTGGAGATATGCTTTAACAATTTTATTAATACAGAAGATTTCTATTTGTATTGTTTTGCCAAGTGTACCATACCATTATTTGGCATATACAGTAGTCTGTTTGGTGTATACAGTTCCTACAAAGCCTATACAGTTTGTGCATTCATGTGTTACTTTTCTCCCTCTGCCCCCTCTCCTATTGTCTGTAGTGTAATGACCAATGCATTGAGTAAAACACGACTACAGGATCAGACTACACGCATGCTTCTTTGGCAGTCTGTTACCATGTAGACACATTAGTTTGAATAGGAGATGGATACACATTTTTGTTTTTATTATGGCTTTGCATATTTAATAGATAAGCATTAAAGCAGATGTACGTCTTCCTTTAAAAGTATTTTCCATGTTCACAACATTGATGGCCTTAGCGTAGACTGTCAATATCATATTGATATGGGATTAACCCTTTGTACCTCTGCAAGCTGTTTGATAGGGTGGTAGTGCTCAAAAAAGCACTGCAGTTTCTTCATTCACATTGGCCGATCAACATGTAAGCCATAAACACTAGACATACACATATGTATACATTAGGAGCATGGGGGTCTAAATTAAGGTAAGTAAATGCTACCATGAAAGAACAAAGATAAATTAACAGCAGACTATAAATGTGTTCAGATTTACATAAGGATATACAGTATGGTATATGACTAGCATATAACATCTCTTTGTAACTGGTGGAGGTTGGACTTCTGGGATCCCACCAATCCCGAAAAGGGTACCTCATTAATATTATCGCCATAATGCCTGCAAACAACATAGATATAAAGGAAACCTCCTTATTAAAGGGCATACCATTTATTTTAGACATATGGGTCCAATTTTTGGCACCCCCGCGGATCAGCTGTTTGAAGATCCTGCAATACTTGGACTTGCTTAACAGTTTACTTTATGCATATGGTTCATATACTAGTAGAAGTTGAAATCCATAGTTGGTTTTATCGCTATGGATGTGCACTTGTTACCATGGATTTAAAATAAAGTTTTGGTTTTTAACCAACATTTTCCAGATGCCAGCAAGGACCATGCTATTGGTCCCATTTAAGTGGTTCCGTCACTCCTCCAAGCAACATGGCCCCTTCAAACAGCTCATTGGTAGAGTTGGCCTAAGGATATTCGCCTAAGGGTATGTTATCAGTATTGTGAAAACAGAAACCCCTTTAAATTATTATTAATATTTATATAATTTACATAACATTTCTGGTAATAGTCATGGTAGTTGAACCTATAAGCTATGAGCAGACCACTCCATTTTAAGGATATAGTTAACACAACTGAAGATATTTTTGCCAAATTTCTTTTCCATTCGTATTGATGAGTCACAAATGTTTGAAAAGCTTCCCATATTGTGACAAGACGCAGATCATTTGTTCCGCAGGAAACTCACCGGCTATGGCGAATGTTTAGTAACAAAACACAAATGTGCAGTTTACACAAAAAACCAGGCACAAACTAAGAAGATTAAAAATTATGGAGACTGTTAACTGTAAAGACTCTATATTGTGATGAGACGTAACAAGAAAGCAGCAGAACATTAGGTATTTCATGCCTGCTGCTAATGGGGGCATTAACATTTCTTCATGAGCGCTACCTGCATACAATATGCAATTCTTGTATTATTTTAATTTGCATATGTAGAGTTTAACGTTTTGTACCAATATGTAGATCTAGAAGAGGTATTAAACAGTCTGTGCACTTGTAAGCATCAGTGATATCTCTACAGGTAGACTTTAAGGTGCCTTCATACAACTATCCTATTCATCCGAATGTGATTTGCAGAAATCTATATGCTTGCCTCCTTTCATCACATGGATGAATGGAACTGATTTTTACTTACAGAAATGTTGCAACAAATCTGTAGCATACGATTTATATCATTATAAGGGCTGTGGCTCAGTGTTTGCTGATGCAAAGCTACTATTTCCCTTCTCGTATTCACTGAGCTAAGTGACACATTTATTTTTGCTAACACTGCAAGGAAATTGCTGTTTACAAATTTATAGAACTTTTTGCATACATATAAACCTACTGTACATACAAAATGGACGGAGCTCCCCCTAGTGTTGACTGCTGGAGGAGAAAATGTAGAATTTAATTATAGTAAATTGTTTTGGAAGATTTCCTAAGGGTATCCCATCTCAATAAGTAATGGTATATCACTAGCACATACCATCTCTTCATGATTGGTGGGGGTTGAACTTCTGGGACCTCCACCAATGCCAAAAAGGGGACTCAATACTACACTCTGAATCAATGCTACACACAATATTACATTACTTTATAAGACTTTAAACAGCAATAAAACAATTGTTGGTGCATTAACTAAAAAATACCCAGACAGTCACATATAAATGTCATACAAATGTTATAGAATTGAACGTGGGACCTCAGTGCTGCAAAGCAATATTGCTAGCAATGCTGCCCATAGGAATATATATATATATATATATATATATATATATATATATATATATATATATATTCTTACATTACTGCTACTACTATGACTATTCTTACTAATGATACTGATTAGAGATGAGCGAGTAGTATTCGATCAAGTAGTTATTCGATCGAATACTACGGTATTCAAAATAGTCATACTCGATCGAGTACCACTCGCTATTCGAATGGAAAAGTTTGATGCAGAACCAGCATTGATTGGCCGAATGCTATACAGTCGGCCAATCAACGCTGGTTCTTCTCCTACCTTTAGAAATCTTCTCTGTGCAGCTTCCCCGCGGCGTCTTCCGGCTCTGAATTCACTCTGCCAGGCATCGGGCCCGGGCAGAGCCGACTGCGCATGTCCACTTGTAGTGCAGGCATGCGCAGTCGGCTCTGCCAAGGCCTGATGCCTGGCAGAGTGAATGTACAGCCGGAAGATGCCACGGAGGAACCAGCCCGACCATCACTCGTCGACTTGGTAAGTATAATTTGATCGAATGTTGCCTACCCCTGAAACGAGCATTTTCCCCCATAGACTATAATAGGATTCGATATTCGATTTGAGTAGTCGAATATTGAGGGGCTACTCAAAACGAATATCGAATCTCGAACATTTTACTGTTCGCTCATCTCTAATAGTGATGATGATAATAATGATAATGATAAAGACTCGTAACAAGAAGCTGAGTAATTTGCCATAATAATTACTAGCTGTGTTGTATTTTTTTTGCTTTATTGTATTATTATTTTTCCCATTATTATTTACTATTATGTATCTATTTTTCTAATGCCTGCTTTATCTTTCTATATACTTGAAACTCCACCATACAGAGCTTGGAGACTCATTTACACTTCACTGCATCTTTCTTTGTATACATTTTGTTTATTCTCTTTTGGGATAAACTAATTTGAAATCATACAATGAGTTTACACAGTTTCTGAAGATAGTACGCAATTCACTGCATAGAAATATCTGTGTAATGTATCTTGCAAACTAATGGATTAAAATAGCCCCAGTGGATCCCGGCTACTTAATAGGAATGTTCAATGCGCTTTTAGGTAAACACTACAATTTCTTGTGAAATGGCTATAAAGCGATTTTCTGGAGAGCTTGTAAGAATAGAACAAGTTCATCTTTTTTGATTTTTAAAACCCAAGAGGGGACGGTAGACTCACAATTTAATCATGAATTCACATCGCTGTCCGGCACAGAATCAACAAGCTGATGAATTCCGATGTATTGTATGTAATCAGAGATCTGTTTGGAGGGGTGGGAGCAATCCCAGCTGTGTTTCCCTGATCAATTTAATTTAATGGAATATATTACAATTTTCCTTTTTTATATCTTTATTCTTTGAAATAGGATTTGAAAATGGCTAGAAAACAATACATTGGATTCAGTGTTTTAGAGGTATTACTAAATTAATCTGAGCTGGATGACGGTCTGTGGGGGTACCTGACAAATATTATTCGGTAGACCTTTGGTTTTTATAGAGGAAGAGGGACTAGCTCAGAAAAAAACAGATTACAGGAAAGATGAAAGCTGTAATATATTAAAATATAGCACAAACAGTATCACAATGACATCAAGCCTAAAACTATGTAGAGCCAAAATAACAGGTCTAATAGGCCCAAGTAACAGTGCCCAAGGCAAGCATAGTCAGACCATATGTGCCCCTTAGATTGTGGATACACTGGGGCATTGCCCTGTTCCTCTTCTTTTTAACCTTTCCTAGAATGTGCATGTATAATAATGTTCCTTTAGATTTATTTTCCCTAACCAACATATTCTGTAGTTGTGACCATCGTCAATAGACTAGTCAGAGACTAATTTACTTACTTTAAATACAGTAAGGATAGATTCATAGGATGCTGATTAACCTATGACAATGGAAACTAGAGTTTTCAATGGCACCACAATTTCCTCTATCACTTATTGGATGGGCCAGTGTTTGTATAAACTCAAAGGATTCCCCTCCTTGGTATAATATTGTTGTTGGCCCTGTAATACTAACTGAATAAATCCACAGAGGTGCCTAGACATATATGTTGTCTATGCCTACCAATGCATTGGCAGTATGATTGGAGTCATTGTCCTATGGCAGAATATATTGGGTGCTAATCAGATACTTCCCTAATTGTACAAACTCCCTTCTGTTACAGCCAAATTTGAAGAAGGACCAGTGAAGAGCCAACAATGAGGACCATAGACACAATATTCAACCAAGGAAACTTATTGTAACAGATGAAAGGCACATCATGCCTACTTGTCTTCTAATTCTGGAGATGTCCAGTAATACAATAAGTTCAGACCTGGCAGAAACTAGTAGGGCCCAGGTACTTCCAACTCCTCCTTGCTAAAAAAAAACAATTCTTTCGTCAATAAAGTTTCCCAGAAAAATTATCAGATACAGAGTTTTCTAAATTGTAGGTCAGACCATGTGGTATATCTAATTTGGTGCAGTGCATGTGATATGTACTATGTAGGATGTACCACTCGAATGCTAAAAGTTAGAATAGCGGAGCATATAGCAGATGCAACTAAAATAACAACAGGTAGCATTTCAGGTGCATCTAAGCACTTTAGCCAACAACACCAGGGATCCCTCCAAACATTTCAGTTCTGGGCAATAGAACGGGTGGAAAAACCGGTAAGAGGGGGAGACTGGAAGAGGAGATTACTAAAAAGAGAATTCTACTGGATTCTGGAACTAGGAACAAGATTTCCAGCAGGTCTAAATTATAAGACTGATTTATCATATTTCTATCAGTAATATAAATAACAGGTTGATTTTCCGCATAAATAATTGAAATAAAATTAACCATTGTGTTTTTTCATTTAAAAAGCCAAATGGCTGCGTTTATATAAACAAGTAGCTAAAAGTAATGGAGACCAAATAGATCTTCATTTATACATATAATGTGGTTGTGCTTACCTTTTGGAAGTAGATAGCCCGGCAAAGTGTGTGTAAGCATCGGTGTCAATGAATGAAGTTGGTCCATGTAACATCACATGATGCATGATTTACATGTTTCTATAACAACTGCAGTCACGTACTAACCAGAGGGCAGCATACCACATGAAAGACGTCAAACGTGCTACCATAGTAACTATATAAACTATGCGGAGATACACAATGGAGGTTATAGTTTTTGTTTCTCCAAAGCGAGGGCTTCACTGTCAACGGGGATTCCACTATAGAAAGCAATTGTAGCTGTCCAACACCGGTAGGTGAAGTTTATCCGTAGGTATTTGTTATGAACATATGTTCATAAAGTTATATAGGGTAAATCCATAGTAACACCAGTACGGTAAATAAGATATATAAGAAAGTAAGGAGTAAATAACACACATTTCAAATGGAACACGTCTAAATTTATTATTTTATATTTATTTTTTATGTTGTAACACACAATAGTTTTAATGTTGTAAGGTTAAATGTATGTTTTTCTGTGGGTGTGTCGTTATGTTCGAATGAACAAGGTGGCTAGGCTGCAATACAGCTGTAGCAGATACAAAATAATTAACAACTAACCTCAGTGAGGTATAAATAGCCACACTGTTCATTCAGTCTTTACTTCGCCATGAGGAAGGGGCTTGGACCCTGAAACGCGTAGGCGGCTCAAGTTTATTCATGTAACCATTGTCCTATGTAACTCAAATAACGTCTTCATGTAAGTGCTGTGTCTTTTTTCATTTTTTCACTGGTTTCTGTCATTTTGGATTTTTAAATGGCTTAATTAAAGTACTAAGTTTTTAATATTACACTGGACTGAATGCTGAATTCATACCTTTTTTTTCTGGGACTGTTTGATAATACCTGCGCCGGCAGGGTTAAGGTTTTTCGTGCAACAGTGCTAGTGTATGGAAGATTTTCTCTTGTTTACACATTGGGTCCACAAAAAACACCAGGGCTGTGAAGTACTATTTCTTCACTTCCAACTCCTATTTGGAGAAGTCAGGCCAAAAGTGGTCTTTGTGGAAGAACTGTAGCCAAAAAGGTATGACTTCAGCAAGGAATGAAAGGCCAAGCTATACAAAAACACAGGAGCTGGGGTGTATAAAAATGGTACCCAGTGCTCTGGATTTTTGAGTCAAAAGACTGTTTGTTTGCTGAAGGACTGGAAAGTGGTGCATTAATAAGTGTCTCTTTTTAACAGTGAAGATGGTGGAGCCAAATTGGATATAATTCCACACCAAACATAAAAAAGGGGGTGGACAAAAGTATTGGCATTGTTTGAAAAATCATGTGATGCTTCTCTGATTTGTGTAATTAACAGCACCTGTTACTTACCTGAGGCACGTAACAGGAGGTGGCAATAACTAAATCACACTTGCAGCCAGTTGAAATGGATTAAAGTTGACTCAACCTCTGTCCTGTGTCCATGTGTGTACCACATTGAGCATGGAGAAAAGAAAGAAGACCAAAGAACTGTCTGAGGACTTGAGAAGCAAAATTGTGAGGAAGCATGAGCAATCTCAAGGCTACAAGTCCATCTCCAAAGACCTGAATGTTCCTGTGTCTACTGTGCACAGTGTCATCAAGAAGTTTAAAGCCCATGGCACTGTGGCTGACCTCCCTAGATGTAGACGGAAAAGGAAAATTGCGAGAGATTTCAACGCAAGATTGTGCAGATGGTGGATAAAGAACCTTGACTAACATCCAAACAAGTTCAAGCTTCTCTGCAGTCCGAGGGTACAACAGTGTCTACCCGTACTATCCGTCGGTGTCTGAATGAAAAGGGACTGTATGGTAGGATACCCAGGAAGACCCCACTTCTTACCCAGAGACATAAAAAAGGCAGGATGGAGTTTGGCAAAACTTACCTGAGAAAGCCAAAAACATTTTGGAAGAATGTTCTCTGGTCAGATGAGACAAAAATAAAGCTTTTTGGGAAAAGACATCAACATAGAGTTTACAGAGGAAAAAAGAGGCCTTCAAAGAAAAGAATACGGTCCCTACAGTCAAACATGGCGGAGGTTCCCTGATGTTTTGGGGTTGCTTTGCTGCCTCTGGCACTGGACTGCTTGACTGTGTGCATGGCATTATGAAGTCTGAAGACAACCAACAAATTTTGCAGCATAATGTAGGGCCCAGTGTGAGAAAGCTGGGTCTCCCTCAGAGGTCATGGGTCTTCCAGCAGGACAATAACCCAAAACACACTTCAAAAATCACTAGAAAATGGTTTGATAGAAAACACTGGAGACTTCTAAAGTGGTCAGCAATGAGTCCAGACCTGAATCCCATAGAACACCTGTGGAGAGATCTCAAAATGGTGGTTTGGAGAAGGCACCCTTCAAATCTCAGGGACCTGGAGAAGTTTGCCAAAGAAGAATGGTCTAACATTCCAGCAGAGCCTTCTAAGAAACTTATTGATGGTTACCGGAAGTGGTTGTTCGCAGTTATTGTGTCTAAAGGTTGTGCTACCAAGTATTAGGCTGAGGGTGCCAATACTTTTGTCCGGACCATTTTTGGAGTTTTGTGTAAAATGATCAATGATTTGACTTTTTTTCATTCTCTTTTGTGTTTTTTCATTGCAAGCAAAATAAATGAAGATCTTAATATCAAAGAGTTTGTGCTGGCAATCATTTTCTGGAAGAAACTGAGTATTTTCTGACAGAATTGCAGGGGTGCCAATACTTTTGGCCAACACTGTACTTGTCCTCTATGCTTAGAGAAGGTAGTAGACTAGTTGCCTCTTCTTTATGCAATTTCTGATACTCTGGAGATGTATGCTAACTGTTCTTATATGTTGCCAGCCAGTAACTCTCATGTGGATTGCAACCTGTTGAGGGTTTTGCTAACATATTGTGATAATCACCTTGGTATTGTGAGAAACAGAAGATTCCCAATAAAATTCATGTAAAGGAAGGGTGGGCACATTGGTGCCTCTAAACTTGATATCTATTATTTCCTATCCTACTGTCTTAGATACCATAGATAGCAATGGAAAACAAATGCACCACTATTAAAGTAAATTTAACAGCATTTGTATTTTCCTCAGTGGAATACCACAGACTGTTCTGCATTTTCATTGTGTCCTGTTGTTTTCAGACTATCACTGTAGGGCACAGATTCCAATGCAAAACACAAGAAGAAATATTTATGTGCAATGGATTTATGTAGCGAGGGCAGAATATATGTTCTTCTTCCTAAAATCAATCCTCGTTATTTTCTTTGTGAACTGAATGTAAGCACAAAATATTGAAGACAAGCTATGCTGGAAACACAACCATTTTAACCTGGCCCAGCAAGACATAGATTGGAGTCCTGGCGGGAAGAATAGAATTTGAGCTAGAGATCATTAGTTTATTACATGCAAAACTGTGTTGTTTCATATTCTCCTCTTTATTGTAAATTCTCCATTGTTTATTACAGAAAAGTCTTTGGCTGGTAAATACGCAAGCAGTAAATCCAGACTTTTTAGTGGATTTCCCCCACAATGCTTTATCTATACACCCCATTAAAAAGAAATGTCTTTGAATAATGAAGCCTGTTTCCCACTTCCGTATCGGGCCAAATTCTGGTTCAGAACCAGATACAATTTTATGTTTTTTGTATGTGCAGTTTTGGGGGCTGTAAAATTTTTATAATTTGTGTTATTCACCTAATTTCTGCATGTTTTTTGGTGACACATAGGGCTTTATTTTTATGTTGTTTATATTTTTCAATGCTTTTTAATTTTTTTTTATATCTGCAAAAAATATAAACAAAACAGGAGGGAAAACGTGTTTCTTTTTCATTTTTATTTAATAGCACAAAGTGCTTGCTTTTTCTCTTTGTTATGGTATTTTTCATTTTGCATTGTTTTGTCAGGGGTGGGGCTACAACCTGTAATAAAGGCTTGTGGTTGGCGCACTATTTTATTTTTATTTTTTTTTACTTATTTCACTTTAATTTAATTTTTTTTACTTCTCTACTGTTTTCGTTCTTTATTTCTCTATTTTTTTTTACATTGTGTCCTGATAAGGAGGGGGGGGGGGGTGATTTTCTTGTAACTGGAGCTGGTTCAGTTGCAGCCCCAGTTGCAGGGGAAATACAGCCTCCTGTGCATATCTATGGAGCTGAACTGGGTCCTGTAGGATCCAGCAGCTCTAACAGACTTTGATCCTGGCGGATTACATGACTGCCAGGTCAGAGGGGCGCCACATCTTGGTGGCACCTATAGCTGCGTATACTGTACAGTGCTTATTGAGCACTGTGCACATAGCGATCAGGAAGGCAGGAATGGTAATAATCCTTCCCTCCCTTCTCTAGGGAAGCTCCAGCTGTAGTTACAGCCGACTCTCCGTTCTGTGGCTACACGATTTCATGCAGCTGCTGAAAACTGCAAGGACATATCAGTACATCCTCGCATAACAAGAGAGGGGACCCCCTGATGTATATAGTCTATGGGCAATCTGGAAGAGGTTAATAAGCAATCACTTTAGAGCATAAGACTTACTTATGAATCATTACTAAAGATGATGCATTTTCTAGAGTCAGGATATATTTAAGAGCTACCTAACCGTAACTGAGGTAGGTGACAACTTTTGATATGTACATTTGGATATCTATTAACTCAGTTCAATTCAGTATAAAGAAAATGTCCATTGGCTACAGGCTACAAGCACATCAGCCTCTTCATTTTAAGGGTAGTAGAATTGGTGGAGCAGGAGAGTCAATTGCAGAAGATACAATAAGGCTGAAGCACATTGTTGCGAAAATGCAGAATTTTTGCTACTGTGGAAATGTTGCAGCAAAAAGTGCAATGTTTTACAGTAAGGGAATGGGATTCTGGCTAATCCCATGCAAACATTGAAGAAAAAATTCTACGGAACTTCTGCAAAAAATGATGCTTTTTTTTTTTTTTTTGCAGTGGTTCACTATATAGGGCCTTAGCGATAATCAAGCATCAACCTATGTGCTGGTTTGTGCACATAATAGGGGAAATTATAGAGACTGGTGTTTCCTATTCCCGCTTTAATAAATTCCTTAGTAGGTGTGAGATGTGCCTGAATTAAGAGGTACTGTGTAGATTTCTGGTCTAAACTCAATTTTCTATAACAAAAAAAAAAATCATGGTAAATAAAGTTATCAAAATTCAGGTTGAGACATTTTCAAACTTAAAGTTAAATTCACAATGAGTTGACTTTTTATAGATTTTTTTAAAATTATTTTATCTCAGCATACATATATATGTATTTTATGTAAAAGGATTACACTCAGTAGTCTTCTAACATAAGCTGAGACATAGCCAATTCACCTTGAACTGATCAGTAAAAAACTTATTTTTGATATCCAGTGTTTTTTGTCATTCAATATAAAAACAGGCTCTTTGAATTACATGGCAAAGGGCCTGAACACTTCAGATATGGAAATGCTTTCCATCTTGAAAATGTTAATATTTGTTGTACAAAGGACTGTTTGCACAGACCCTGCAGCATTTATCTTACCCCAAAGTAATATTTAAAATGACTGCATCCTTTGTCTCCTAAGATAATGCATATTTATAATGGAACTGAAGTGAAAATATCAAAGTCATAATAAGACTAAGAAATTCTGGTTTGCTTGCCTATAAGATTGGAAAGCTGTGTGCTTTTCAGAACTAAGTGTGTTTTAATGTAAGTATTATGAGTATGCAATTAGATCAGATATGATGACATGAAGAAAAATACAATTTGACATTCCGTTGCATAAAATTTGAAGATAGGTTTTTCAGTTATATTATTTCACATAAAGAAAAATCAATCCAACTTGGTATCATCTATTGGTTTTCAATGTAAATGTGTTATGCTTTATTTTTCCTGTAGTGGCGTTGCAGCACTTGCTGTCAGATTTCCCATTAATTATAGTTAATCATTATTTGGGACATTGATGATCATCTGGGTATCACAATTATGACAAATTTATTGACTAAAGTGATTAATCCCTTTAAAACCGGAGCCCCACATGGCGTAAAAATCACAATTTGGCCAAGGCGGAAATGCCACAGAAAAAAATGCAGCATTAACAGTCACTGCAAGGTGGACGGGAGTCTAGCAAATCCCATCCACACCTTGCGAAAAAATATGCGCTGTGCACACACTGCGATTTCCAAAAACATTGTGGTTTAGGAAGTCATGGCATGTCAATTATACCCTATAGATATAATGGAAACAACAAATTGAGATATTTGTTGTAATATAAATAAACCCAAAAGTGAATAATCTCCTCTGTACTTACTCATTGCAAATTTTGGAGGATTATCATTGACATCAGTCAGGGTAACTGTAACTGTTGTGGTTCCAGAAAGTCCACCCATGTGTCCACCCATGTCCTTGGCTTGAATGACAACAAGATATTCTTCTCTGGCTTCTCTGTCCATGTTGGAAAGAGCAGTCTTAATGATTGCTGTAAGAGGAAGAGAAAAAGACTCATGTCATGGCTTATGTCTTAGTAGTCACAATCATCAAGCTTTCTCTTGTGAAGAAGGAATGCACTCTAAGTGGTACATAAAAACCCCGAAACGAGTTATCCGTATTGTTCCTAATAAAGCTCCATGTTCTGTAAAGCTCTGCGGTGACCTTCAGCCTTGCATTCTGAAAGAGGAGCACACATCCTGTTTTTTTGGGGGGAATATCTGCTCACTAAGACATTCATTTGGAGTGGGACAATCCCTGTAACAAAAACTAGAGTACTCTATGTCAATTTTAAGACCATGTTCAGTGACGGACACACCTTGAAGGGCAAAAGACAACTGCTCATAAAATTCCTTGTTCTTGTGGGAAAAGCTTTTCGCTTAATCATATTAAAATCAGATTTTTTTTCCCCATTGTTATATAGTAAATGTACTATTTTGAAACATTTTCAAAAACAATACACTTTCCATATTGTTCATAAAAAGGATTTTTCTATTCATAGTGTTGAGAAGACAAAGTTAAGGGCATCGTATTCCTTATTTATCTTTCTTTCCTGCCTTTCTTCCTTCCATTTATTCATAGTATCATCTATCCAATTTAGGGAAGTGACTCATATTTACAGTATATCAAAGAAACATAATGATACCAAGACGCCTTCAAAATCTGTCAGCTAAATGTTCATTTGACAAACAACTACTACTTCCGACTTCCGCATACACATGCATGCTCGGAAGGGAGCGCAACAGTGGATTGATAGAAGCAACAGGGCTGTTTCAATGAGTTAATCAACATGTAGGCCATTCATTGATTATGTAAGAGCCTGCAGACATGGTAAACAGATTCTTGATAGCCTACACAGACCCTGAGAAGAGGATTGTTTGATCAGTCAATGGGTTGGATGCTTAGCAGAAGGAAACTTGGTGTCACAGTGTCTATTATGTGTCCTGCCATTGACAGACAGTCACCTTCATTTGAAGTGGTGTCATGAACAAGAACCCTGGACTGCTACATACTGGAAGTTTATCATCCAAAGCCAGGTTCTATTTGTAATATGACAAAAGTCTGGTTTGAATATGGAGGCTTCAGTGTGAGTCTTTCATTCCTATATTTGCTTTGGAGCACCTGCTGGCATGATGATCTGGGAAACCATCATTTATGACAGTCAGTCACCTGTAGTAACAATACATGGGACACTTACAGCTCAGCGATATGTGATCACATGTCCTGACTCTCATGGCAGGGTTTCCAACTGTCATGTTTCAGCAGCATAATACTTTCCCACAAACAGCAAGGGTTTAGTTCTAATGTCTCCTCTAGATTGCAATGCTTCCTTGGCCAACCCAGTCACCAGATTTATCACAAATCAAGAATTTATAAGACCAGCTTGGATGCCACTTTCGGAAACCTACAAGTGTGCAGGAACTACAGACCCAATTGCAACATCTGTGGGCAAATGCAGTACAGGAGACCATATGGAACCTGATCTCATCTTGTGCCCAGGCTGGCAGTGACCCAACAGGATCTTAGAGCTTTCCCTTTGTACAATTTACCCCAATAAACGTATCCTTTCACACTAACATTTTAACCACTTACATATATGATCATTACATTCACACATATAAACTTGTGTTTGATTCCAACATCTCTTTCTTGGTGTGGTTTTTTTTTTTCTTTTCAATAAGTGTACATCTTAATAAGGATAGCTGAGAAACTGTTATTCACACCTTGAAATATTGCAGTTCTAATTGCATGTGAAACATGAATATCAAAAGATACAGAAGTGGAAAAGTATACATCTTGCAAGACACAGTATGTTTTCCACATTTTTTGTGAAAAAAGGTTTTATCTCATATTAAAATTATTTTTTTCCGTACATATAATTTTTACAAATGTTCAGGAACAACACATTTTCCATATTCTATATATGATGGTGCTATGTATTAGGAAGAGCTGAGAGGCCCTATATATATATATATATATATATATATATATATATATATATATATATATATATATACAGTCCTATGAAAAAGTATGGACACCCCTATTAATCTTAATCATTTTTAGTTCTAAATATTTTGGTGTTTATAACAGCCATTTCAGTTTGATATATCTAATAACTGATGGACACAGTAATATTTCAGGATTGAAATGAGGTTTATTGTACTAACAGAAAATGTGCAATATGCATTAAACCAAAATTTGACCGGTGCAAAAGTATGGGCACCTCAACAGAAAAGTGACATTAATATTTAGTAGATCCTCCTTTTGCAAAGATAACAGCCTCTAGTCGCTTCCTGTAGCTTTTAATCAGTTCCTGGATCCTGGATAAAGGTATTTTGGACAAACAATTCAAGTTCAGTTAAGTTAGATGGTCACCGAGCATGGACAGCCCGCTTCAAATCATCCCACAGATGTTCAATGATATTCAGGTCTGGGGACTGGGATGGCCATTCCAGAACATTGTAATTGTTCCTCTGCATGAATGCTTGAGTCGATTTGGAGCGGTGTTTTGGATCATTGTCTTGCTGAAATATCCATCCCCGGCGTAACTTCAACTTCGTCACTGATTCTTGAACATTATTCTCAAGAATCTGCTGATACTGAGTGGAATCCATGCGACCCTCAACTTTAACAAGATTCCCGATGCCGGCATTGGCCACACAGCCCCAAAGCATGATGGAACCTCCACCAAATTTTACAGTGGGTAGCATGTGTTTTTCTTGGAATGCTGTTTCTTTTTGGACGCCATGCATAACGCCTTTTTTTATAACCAAACAACTCAATTTTTGTTTCCAAAATGAAGCTGCCTTGTCCAAATGTGCTTTTTCATACCTCAGGCAACTCTATTTGTGGCGTACGTGCAGAAACGGCTTCTTTCTCATGACTCTCCCATACAGCTTCTATTTGTGCAAAGTGCGCTGTATAGTTGACCGATGCACAGTGACACCATCTGCAGCAAGATGATGCTGCAGCTCTTTGGAGGTGGTCTGTGGATTGTCCTTGACTGTTCTCACCATTCTTCTTCTCTGCCTTTCTGATATTTTTCTTGGCCTGCCACTTCTGGGCTTAACAAGAACTGTCCCTGTGGTCTTCCATTTCCTTACTATGTTCCTCACAGTGGAAACTGACAGGTTAAATCTCTGAGACAACTTTTTGTATCCTTCCCCTGAACAACTATGTTGAACAATCTTTGTTTTCAGATCATTTGAGAGTTGTTTTGAGTAGCCCATGATGCCACTCTTCAGAGGAGATTCAAATAGGAGATCAACTTGCAATTGGCCACCTTAAATACCTTTTCTTATGATTGGATACACCTGGCTATGAAGTTCAAAGCTCACTGAGGTTACAAAACCAATTTTGTGCTTCAGTAAGTCAGTAAAAAGTAGTTAGGAGTATTCAAATCAATAAAATGATAAGGGTGCCCATACTTTTGCACCGGTCAAATTTTGGTTTAATGCATATTGCACATTTTCTGTTAGTACAATAAACCTCATTTCAATCCTGAAATATTACTGTGTCCATCAGTTATTAGATATATCAAACTGAAATGGCCGTTGCAAACACCAAAATATTTAGAACAAAAAATGATTAAGATTAATAGGGGTGCCCAAACTTTTTCATAGGACTGTATATATATATATATATATATATATATATATATATATATATATATATATATCCATTCCAGCATCAACTTTCTTCTCTGTAGGCCATTCTCCTCTTGTTCTTACAGGAGACTATCACAAAATAGCCGACAGACATGCACACTCGGCTGTTCCGTTGGCCAGTTTGTGGTGGTCATGTAAGAGGCAGAGCAGAAGAATGGATGACAACGCTGTGCTCAGAGCATAGGGGGAACGCCACTGTGCTTTCTGAGCAATGAAGAAAAATTTAAAAATGGTGGCGCAGACCTTCAAGATAAAAAGAGAAAAATAGTCTTTATAAAGGCTTTTCCTACGTGCTTTTAGTTTAAAATGTGATTTTTAATTATAGAATCCCTATAATTGGTTTTTGTTATCTTCTGTGATAAGATATCATGCTGCAGCAGTTTAGTCAATTGCAGAAGTTTGGATTAAGGGTATGTTTACACTGAGTTTTTTGGCAGCGCATTTTGACGTGCAATCCGCCTCAAAATCTGCTGCCAAAAATGGCTTCCATTGATTTCAATGGGAGCCGCTTGCTTCTTTTTTCTACTAGCTAGTAGCAGAAAAAAGAAGAGACATGTCCTATCTTGTCGCAGATTCTGTGGCTGACTCAGCTGTGGCGTCCACAGCACGAGATTCCTGCCCAATTAGGCCCATTGATTCGGGGGGAATGCCATGATGGGATGCACTGCATTGGCATTCCATCACGGCTTGCCGCGTGATATGTTCACGCAGGGAATCCATTTTCTGCCGTGTGAACATACCCTAATTCTGCTACATCTAAAAATTCTACCAAAGGAAATACCAATGAGATAGCCAAGAAAAAGGCCTTCATGAAAGGGAATTATTCAAATACTGAACCAGGATAGGACAACCTGTTTTTTCTCTTTCTTTGGACTGTCTTTCTATATTCATCACCGCCATCTCCCTGTAAACTTTATCTGTCTTCTCATCCCATTATTTGTAATTTGTATAATTACAGTGTTTTTATGTAAACATCTTATAGCTGAATACTTCCATTCTATTCGCATTTCAAAAGCCACACATTGCTTTCTCCTGAAAAGTGCAAGGTCACGTATCAGCTTTTGTCATGTTTCGCCATATGCACATTGTTTTAGAACATTGGAGCCATTATTTGTGTACAATGTGTAACTTTTGCCCTTGTAGAGCCATTATAATGTACTGTGGGAACACTTATAATAAATTAAGTAAAGAAAGCACGCTCACAATCCGAGTGCATTAAATTGTCGCTGTTACATGTCATACCCTGGAAAAGAATGGGAAAGAGAAAATCTGAGTTATAAACAAGGGCAGTGTTCAGCCTGAATTATATACTCCTTAGTTGTCCAAGATAACCTGATCAATATGCCAACCACTCAACTGAAAAGAGAGTTATCCATTTAGTTGACCCATTCAATATGTTTTAAGTGTTGCCCACTGGTAAAATAATCTTCCTATAGATAGTCACAGAATTCATCTTAAAAATTGGCCACACTCAGGATTGCTGTATTGTAGTATTCAGAGATGTCTTTCTTTACCTTTCATTTTGGTTGGACAAAATATGAGTGTCACAAGATGACCTAGGATTTTCAAAACAACTTGATTTTGAAAATCAAGTTGCACTCCGCTCCGGATTACGACCAATGAATGTGCCTAGTCAGGAGGAGGGAGTGTCTTCAGGTAGATTCGCAAGGCAATTCGGCCTGAAGAATGAGCATGACCGGATTTTTTTACGGGAGCTGGAACAAACGGCTCCCGGAAAAAAGACCTGACCAGCTCTCATTGATTTCAATGGGAGGCGTCTTTTTGATCAGGATTTTCAGGCAAATTCAGCCTCAAAATCCTGACTAAAAAACTCCATGTGAACTCAGCCTTAACCAATTTTGAGCTAAGGCAAGGCTGGACACACAACGTTGGTTCCACACCCTATAGGAAATGTGGGCAAAGTACTCTCATGTGTTCTGCTTTTGTTCTACTGTTTAGGCAGCAAGATCAGTTTTGTTTTTATGGTCATCCCACCTGCAGCTTTGTGTCTTCTCACTGACATTTGCCCCACCCGTCTTTTTTCTTCCCTCAGTTCTCTTACAATTTTATATCCCCCTATTTTGTCCATATATAGTCTGCTTACTTTGCATCACCTGTCTGTCGCCTCACAGGTCACTTTTAATGTGAAAGAGAACAGATTCTTTACCTAAATTTGGCCCAAAAATCCCTGTTATAACCATGTCAGAAACCTTGAACATATATTTAAGTAATGCTATATGGTCTCCATATCCCTAACTTGTTGCATCTATATAAAATACCACAATCTGCTGCACTTTCAATGAAGTTTCAGAGTATAAAACCAGACAGAGGCAAAGAGAACCTTATTTTGACTCCTGGAAATAGAATAGAAGCTCATTGGTGATGGAGATTTTAGGGGATATTTTGTCTCTTGTAATGAGCAGCTGATGGCAACTTCTTCTGTTGGCGACCTCTTGTTCTTCCATTACATGGACTCTTGTTTGGTCTCAGGATCATGGCAGTGGACCCATGTAACAACCTGAGAATGGATTTCTCTAGGCTTCTTTTTTTTTCCTTTGTAAGGAGTTTTATCACACAACAATGCTCCAAATCTCATTTTTTTTGTAGACTCTCAGTGTATTGCACTTGCCATCCTGTCACTTCCAGTGCTTTCATCAGACTGAACTGTTACTGTGTGTTGCATGTCTAGACATGTCTCGGCTCTCTACCACTGAGAAAATATACTGAGGTAGATACCCTATTGAGTACCCCTCGTATTAACACCTTCCTGACATCCACTGTACATGCACAACATCTGCAAGGAGTTTGTATGTTCTCCCCGTGTTTGCATGGATTTCCTCCCATTCTACAAAAAAAGACATACTGATAGGATTAAAAGAAAAATGTACATTGTGATCCCTAAATGGGGCTCACAATCTACATAAAAAAAAAACAAGATGCTCATACACCCAGTAATGCCCACAGTGATTGATCTCAGGCATTTTACACTTTAGATGTCTCTGTAAACAGTAAATTATACATCGAAAGATCTGCAATATTCAGTCACCACCATATTAAGTGAGATTGCTGCCCCCGTAGTGCCATCGGGGTGGAAATCTGTTACTATGACTGCCAGGAGGCTCCCAGTCCTACCAGCGGCAGAATGTGGTGCAAGTGAAAAAATATCAAGTTCAAACCACCCCATTTCCCTTGGTAACATATAAAAATAACAAACATAAGAGCTATCCCTATAAATATTTTATCTCATATAGTGAATCTCGTAGTGGGGAAAATACACCTTACACAACTCTATAGATGGAAATATAAAAGAAAGCTACTGGTGTCACAATATGGTAGCACATAATGAGATCTATATATACATATATCACATTTGTCCATTAAAGTAAATACATATTAATCCAGAAAAAAAGCAAAATTATAATTATTCTAATTATATTATTTCTAATTATACATATATATATATATATATATATATATATATATATATTTATATAATTTATTATTTTTTTGCATGGAACATTTTATAGTACTATAATTTGCCTACTATAAAATAATCTCTCTAAAAAAAAAGACTAAAAAGATGAAAAAAATTATGGAGCGGGAAGGGGTTATCTTTGATGAGATTTTTCAAAAATTGTTTTAACGGTTTTATGGGGCAAATATACATATTGATATATCTGTCAGTATGTGTTAAGTATTGGAATGAAATTGGTAAATTGGATTATTTATGACCTTTTATTCCTAATATGTGCACAGTTACGTACGTTGACATTAAATACTTCATTATTTGGAAGTGGATCGATTTCTCTTGATTTGCTCTCGATGTCACTCACGTTCATTTATCAGCTGCTCCTGATAAGGGCAAAATTTGTATTTATGATTTAAGGTAAATCATATTTAACTATAAACGGATGATCTGATTACGTGTAATATATAGATGGCATTTCCTCTCCTATCTGGAGGGCCATTAATATGACATCTAGATGCATCATTATAAATGTGTTGATAAACATAGAACTTGCACTGTTCCTATCTTGACATGCGGTATTGCTCCACACTGAGATAATTTGCCATTTTGTATTGCTAAACTATTTTTCACATGACAACTGTGTGATGTATACAGGAAATATATATATATATATATATATATATATATATATATATATATATATATAGCATTGTTCTGAATTACAGTATGTGAACGGTGTAACTTCACATAGCAAGTACTTACTTTGCCATTTCCAAAGGGCACTTTAAATTAAGTGTCAATGGTTCTTCTATAGAACTATTGACAATAAGAAGCAATCGCAATATTCATTATTCTATATTTCTATTTTCTAAAAAAACAATTTTGTCTTTTGTGGAAAAAAAAAATAAAGAGGACCTTTCGTGTCTTCGGGCACATGTGGTTTTACATACTGCTAGAAAGCCGACAGTGCACTGAATTTAGCTCACTGTCGGCTTTCCCGTTATGTGCACCAAGGCAAGTGATATCTGTGCCCTTACCGATGTCTGCCCACTGTCAGACGGGCATTCCTGACAGTCTAGCTGGGCTGTGAGAAACACTCCTCCTGACAGTACTGTCTGTAGCCCTGTACTGTCAGATGGGACGACAACGCTGAGCTATACAGAACGTCCCCCCAGTACTAGTCTATGGATGAATACTGTGAGGAGGTGCATTCCTTACAGATTAGCATCATCACTGAGTGGTAAGGAACGACCCCTCTGACAATACAGGGCTATGGACAAATATTGTCAGGTACTGGGGGAGTGTTTCTCACAGCCCAGCTAGACTGTCAGGAATGCCCTTCTGACAGTGGGCAGACATCGGTAAGGGCACAGATATCTCCAGCCCTGGGACACATAATGGGAAAGCCAACAGTGTGCTAAATTCAGCATGCTGTCTGCTTTCTAGCGGTATATAAAACCACATGTGCCCAAGGACATGAAATGTCCTCTTTAAATAAATAAGCTAATGAAGTAGTTTTTAGCATGCATCTACCCAAAAACTTTACCTTAGGTAAATCCTAATCATTTGCGTAACTAGCGCATACTTTTAGGACAGTGCGTCAGCTGCGGCCAAGGGGTCAGGTCGCAGCCCGTTCCTCTGTTGTGGCGCCGTAGCACATTGTCATTCCCTCCTTGTTACTGGCAGTCCAGCATAGCAGGGGTTAAATCCTTTGCAGCCTATGGGTGTGGTCAGTCTTCTGACTGACTGTGGTGTCAGCCTATGAGCACCTGGCTTGGGCACCTGGGCTTGCTGATCAGGCCCGCCTTCCCTCCATTTAAGGAGGCAGATTTGGCAGCCCAGTGCTCTAGCCGCAATTCCAAATTGTGCATGTCTGTGCAAGACATTAGTTTTGGCAGAAAACTGCCTTAGTCAGGTAATGATCCTGTACAAGTGTACAGATGTATTTTGGGCAGTTAGCTGCCTTCTGTTTAGTTGGTAGGAATTGTAAATTCCTCTAAGGTGAATTGACCCCAGCTCCTCATTGGGGGACAGTGAAATATATTGTAAATGAGTTGACAAAATTGTGCCACCAGTTATAGTAAATATGTTTTAGGTAAATTGATTTTTGCAAAGGCAGGAGTACACCATACTAAACAACTGTACACAGTGGCTCAGTGGTTAGTGTGGAAGAAGACTTGCTCTACATCCACCACTGTTGAGAATAATTTGATGTTTTCATTGGATTTTCTATTGTCTGATCAGAAATGGGGTGTTGAAGGGCTTATCTTATCAAGACAACCTTTGTTCCTATGCGTTATTAAAAATGTGTGACATTGAAGGGAGGCATTCTGAAATCCATCCAAAACATAGCAATAGTCCACTCTGATGGACTTCATCATGCCATATACTGCATAGTCATTCATGCATAGAATATAATACCTGCAGATGGCTCGGAGTCCCATGAGCTGGACCTGTTTTTAGAGAAGTTGTATTGAAGAAACATCTTATTTCATTCTTCATCCCTATATAGTGTTGTGGACTATTAGCAAATACCAAAACATACTAGAAAGGTCCAGACATTACCAAATCCTTCAATGCTTGTTAGAAATGGTTTTATATCTATCAAATTCTGTTACAAACACAATGCTCCATCCAAAATATGTGTTATGGAAAACTGAAAGCAGCAGATAGTAACTGGAACTATGAAACGCTGTTCTTGTTAACAGTTTCCTAAACAGACTCTTCACTTTGTAGGCAGCTGTAGATGTTAATGGTGTCACTTTTGTCAGTGAGAAAAAAAAAAACACATGCTGCATAAACACATTACAGTACATCAAGCAAATGTTGAAGATCTCAGTGAGTATGACTTCAGCGAGAGACTGCCATGACTCCTGGTTGTTAGGAGCCGGAAAAGTCAACTTCATTTCATATTATTTTTTACTTTTATTTATTTACTTATTTTTGTATTTTAGATTTTATACAATTTCAGATGAGAATGTAAGCAGAGATTTTTTGTAACAAGAAATATGCTTATTGATGAAAAAAAAAAACTTATCAAGAAAGAGTTAATGGACCTTTATGTGAATGAATGTAATGTAGGGGATGACTCTAGTCTGGATACAAGATGAGATCAGTTGGTTCTTTATGATTTGCCCACAGATGTTTCAGTTGGGCCTGTAGATTGTGCACACTCATAGTTTGCTGGTGTCCCAGCTGGTTCCATAGATGCTCAACTGGCCACAAATCTGAAGAATGGGCATGCCAAGAAGTCATAGTCAACTAACTTGCTGGGTGTTGGCAAGCATTATCCTGCTGAAAACTGCCATTTGGAAGTTGAGCCATTTGAGGCAACACATGTAGCCACAGGATGTCCTGTAAATACTCCTGAGCTGGCAATGTCCCTCTTATCACTACTAGGGTAGACCAACTGTTGTATACTATGGCTCCTCAGATCATCACACCTACATTTGGAATAGTATCTCAATCTAAAGCAAAGACAGGATTGAAATGCATTACCTTACTCAAACCTGACTGCTGGATCCCAAACTGAATCTTGATCCATCACTAAAAATGATATGGTTCCAATCTGTAGCAGTTCAGATTTCTCATTCACAACATCACTATATACTAAGGCAAGGATGGCTGACAGTTAATGTCAGAACACGTAATAGATGTTGTGGTACAAATTTCCTTCTGCTAAGCATCTGGAATTTATCAATGGAAAGGACAGAGAAGTGCATGGATGGTGTCTGAATGGTGAACAGCGAAACTGTGGAAGCTGTACATGCTTGTTGGTGGATCACATAATTCTTTCTACTGGAGGTCTGTCTGGGATGACCTTGCCAGTAGTGTGTATATGCCCTCAATAAACCACTACTCCCAACACTCACTAATAACCAGGTCTGAACAGCCTAGGTCCGTGGTGGCAAACCTATGTTATACTTGCCAGAGGGGCCCTGTGCCGTTGCCCCATCCAGGCTTCCTGATCACTCAGTAATGAGTATGTGCTTCTTACACTTCTGTTGTCAGTGTTACCGTGGCTCACACTGAAAGCAGAGTACGATCTCTGCCCCAACACAGGCACAATAGCATAAATCATCAGTGCGTGCACTGTGATAGAAAAAGGATGATGCTACTTACCTGCTCTTCATGGGAGTGCAGGTAAGTAGCATATTATGCTGTATGGGATCCCACTATGGACTATATTACACTGTGAGGCAGCCCAGTGTCGTGCATATAATACTGTGTGAGGGCCACTGTGGAGCACATTGTACTGTATGGGGACCACTGTGGGGCAGATTGTACGGCGTTGGGACCACTGTGGGGCAGATTGTACGGCGTTGGGACCACTGTGGGGCAGATTGTACTGCACTGGGACCACTGTGGGGCAGATTGTACTGTGTGACACTGAAAGGTTTGCCATCATTGGCCTAGTTTCTAACTATCCTGCTTCTCAGTCCAATGATGTGCCCTTCTCAAAGTCTGTCAACTGGGCAAAATGCCCTGGAATGAATTGCAGAAGTATGTCTATTAGTCAATGTCTCGCGTTTAGAACACTATCCAAGAGTAGCCACTGAGAGCCTTTTCATAGAGAAGAAGCACTTTTCGGCCCTCTTGTGGCAAGACCCAGTGCCTAAGTAAACCACATTTGTAATCATTTACATATCTGCCTTAGACAGAACCGCATGCCAAGTTTTGCAACAATGTGACATCTCTGTCTAGATTGGTTAGCTTTTTATGTGCGGGGCTAACAGACTGTAGCAAACCAGTGAAATTTCTATTTTGGAGTAGTAACACTGTACCTTCATTTAAGACAATGGAGACAAAAAACATGGGTCCCTATTTTATGTTCTATCAACAGTATTGAGAAATAAAGATAATTCAACTATCATTCAATTGACCTGAAATCAGAAATTTGCTCATCTCCAGTATTGTGTCGCAACACATCAATACACCTGCAAAGCATAGTAGTCCTACAGTTTGTAACATATTGAGGCACATTTATTATTGTTGCAGACTACCTTGAGTTTGCAAATGGTAAGTGACATTTTTATGTCGTCCTCTTCACTTTCCTAAAAGGAGGGGGCCAGGGGTGGGGCAACCTCACATTTATTACACTAGAGTAAATGGTGCCTAAAGTCTGTGCTAGCAAACAGTTGGCATTGATTTTAGGGCAAGTGCATTGTCCAGCAGAGGTTGCACCTAATTTATGAGGAGGGATAGGAGATCTAAAGACCAGCGTTGCAAATACCAGTCTTCTTAAATCTATTCCAATGTTCTTATATTCCTTCCTACAGTGGCTCACAGGAAAAATTACCCATTAGGTAGCCGTTAGATCCCAAGGCTAAAATAAAAGACAAGTGCTTCTTCTTGAACTTTTTTCCATGCAAAAATTCCAGAGTCTTCTGTTTAATCAAGTTTCTTGGCATGTAAAACAAGCTAGTTCCAATCTTGTCTGACCGTCCGTCTATCTATCTATCTATCTATCTATCTATCTATCTATCTATCTATCTATCTATCTATCTATCTATCTATCTATCTATCTATCTATCTGTCTGTCTGTCTGTCTGTCTGTCTGTCTGTCTGTCTGTCCATAGGACCGCTCGTTCATCTGCCTGTCTATTTATACTCACATATATTCACATCCATCCTTGAGTTTTTGAGTGCAGTTTTCCATAGAGCGAAAACAGAGCCGAAAACACTGCATTGAAATTTTTCTCCAAGTAACAACCAATGGAATACTAGGACACATTATTCATTACTATGGTTAAATCTATTTCACCTAAATATTAAGTAAAGCGAGCCCTCGAGCAAGAATGTTGCAAGCATATCATAATCTTAAATTCTTTCAAATATTACTAAAGGAGATCAGCAATCATAGTTCAGATGTCATCTAAGTAAGACTGCATCTTGGAAAGTAGAACAAGTAATACCACAAGATAACATATCTTACACTGCCATAATGGTATCTTTTTTGTTCACTCGAAAGCTTGACTGTGAGAGAAAAAAAAAGAAATATATATTTTTTTGAAATTGCAAGGAAGTCAGAGTTAAAGCGAGAGGAAGGGATTTTAATCATGCTGAATGCAGATGTTTTGTCTCATTATATAAGCCATTTGTCAGTGTATGAAAACACGGCATAGAGGAACCGCTCATGCTCCCACCTCACTTACAACTATATATTTTTTCTTTTCTTGGTTATTAATTTTCAGGCTGACTTGAATCAGATTTATACACATTTCAAGCACTGTATAACAGTTCTTGTACCTTAATTGAAGAGGTGACTAAGCCTGAAGGAATTGTAGAGAGCGTGATGGAGCAACTGTCTGAAAAATGTAATAATCATTATTGGTAACCGTCTGCTTAGACTCTATTTAAAGCCAGTGAATCTGGAGAAGCAAAGGTTTCACTTGTGTTGTCGGAGGATTATTACTGCAGTTTTGGGATACTTAGGATGGTATTGGCAAAATGTCCCTATTGTTGTATCCAGAAATATTTAGGCTAGTAAATACATTACTCTTCTGTCTACATATGCATTTATATACAAATGCACACATATATTACATATATACAAAGAGATATGTCCTACTGTACCCACCTCTCCTTGACTAAAAGAAATATATAAAGATTGAGTCTTCAGTTTTTGATACCTTTTTAATGGTTAATGCCTGATGAAGAGACCTAGCAGTCTTGAAAGCTTGCAATCGGTCATCATTTTTGTTAGCTATTAAAAAGGTATAAACTACTGAAGACTTAATCTTTATATTTCATATCCACTGGCTAATAAGGTACAAAGATATATTTTTCCTTAAAAGAAACATGTGATAAGTTAACACAAGCGGGAATGCTAACTATTCTATTTGTGACTAATCTATGTGTGACCTCCTAGTGGTGGTGGAGTGAAGTGCACACTACACACTGTACACACCTGTTCCCCATATACTTCTTGCTATTAAATTATGTAGCTATACAGTGTGGTTGACAATCCGCCAATGACCTAGACAATCCAAAGCCATTGAAGTCCTGAAAATTTGTATAACATTCCTTTAAATGGTCACTATATCATTGTATGGATTTTGATGTATACTTTATGATGGTACGTTATTTCTTAGTTTATTCATGCATTAACGTACCTTATGCACATATTTTGGTACATATTCTATGTATTCAGATGTGTTATTGTGTTTTTCCCCAGACCCCAAATGTATATACTGGAACTGAGTGATGGTGAAGCTGCTAGAATGCATTCTGGGACTCTTGGTTGTCCTACACCTGATATGACCACTGTGAATCCATGCAATTTACCATTGCATGTGTGGGTTGCACTGTCCTCGGATTATCACTTATTGTACCAGCCGGTATGCTCAGGTGATCAGAGTTGCTCTGATGGGGGCAAGGTCCGGTGCAG
The DNA here is from genome assembly GCF_031893055.1 of Leptodactylus fuscus. Classification (NCBI taxonomy): domain Eukaryota; kingdom Metazoa; phylum Chordata; class Amphibia; order Anura; family Leptodactylidae; genus Leptodactylus; species Leptodactylus fuscus. The sequence continues at coordinate 55,771,817 of NC_134271.1, forward strand.
GGCTGATGTAAGCACCAGGTAATGGTTATATTGCTGTTTTTTATTGGCCTGGCAAGATATTGGAGGATTATTTATAGTCTTTTATGGTTCTCACCCCGTCCCTCCCTGACCAAAGTGAACAAAATGTGTATTGGAGTACAGAGTGTGGATATCCCAGGCCCTTATCAACTGAAGTAACATTGGTCAATATCATTTTTGGTACTATGTGTGTGCACTTGCATTTGGATAATGATAGTGATTTAGTTATGGATAAACATGTGCTCATAAGAGTATATTAGTACTGATGGTGTTGCAGTCATATTACAAGAATGCTGAAGGTCCTGGTACTATTCTTTCCTGTATGTATCTTAACTGTCTGTGAAGTGATGTGTATTTTTTGAGTTTGTGATATTGATAACAAACAAATATTTTTTGTCTTTATTGAGTGACACATGGTTTTGCAGGTGCTACATTATATAGCATTGACCCATGGACATCTATGGATGCGATGGTATGCACACATGCATATAACACATATAGAGATGAGCGAACACTGTTCGGATCAGCCGATCCGAACAGCACGCTCCCAAAGAAATGAATGGAAGCACCTGGCACGCTGATTTTGCCGGCGGCCGGCGTCACAGGTGCTTCCATTCATTTCTATGGGAGCGTGCTGTTTGGATCGGCTGATCCGAACAGTGTTCGCTCATCTCTAAACACATACAGCATGTCAGAAATAAAAGGCCATTGTCATTAGATCAGTAGGAGTCTTACACTCAGTACTCCAACAAGTGAGCTATTGGACATGTTGAAGCCCCTTCACCGTTCACTTTATGTTGTCTACCTGACCGCCTTCTACATATCTAGTGATGATATAGGATATTGTATACAAGTGAACAGGACATAGCTACAATATCTTGCACTGTCATAACTATATATATATGGTATTGAGATGGACTAAGGTAAAGAGTAGAGAGACTCCAGTGCTCACAAGAGCACCATAGGTCCTTCAAACAATTGATCTGCAGGGGTGCCAAGAGTCAGATCCCCATCAATTTGGCAATAATGGTGTAAACTAAGAGGAGGTCATAATATGCTGATAATGGAAAATCCCTTTAACTTGACAGTATGCCAATATCGCAGGTATTGTTTGAATATGTCTCAATCAAAAGTGCCCATTAGCTTCCAAATGACCATATTTATTGTCTGTACTGTAGCATGAAAAGACCCTGAAGTTTAGAAGAAGCCTATAGAATCGAATGTATACATGTTTCCTATCTCTTTATGTTTAATTTCTCGACTATCTATTGATATTTCAGGGTAGAATAGTCTGCAGTAAGCTAATAACTTGATATTTCTATTTTTATAGTATTTGGTTGACATTTGACATTTACAATGGTGTTTCGGTCAAATTCTCATAAAATACTTTTTGTACCGCACATTCCATCCACTCCATGTCATCGGATGCTTATCTAGTTTGTTCTATTAGACAAGGCATTTATTAGATTTTAACAAGCATTGGAAAGAATCATGTAGCAATGTATTACACTATCCAGCTTAAGATCATTGACCTTTCAATAATTGTCTGCTACTTCTAATTCTCTGATTGTATCTGTCTACTACCCAGAATGCTAATTACCATTAAAATACTTTCTCATGCCTAAGTGTTTATCTGCTTGATTAGTTTGGACAAAAAAAATAGTCCTTTTTACTTCTTCATATGTATGCGAGAGCCTTGGGAGAGAAAATCTGAATTGTAAATACAGCTCCAAGCAAACTCTATGTATGGTTAATTGTGCAATTGGTTTTGGTCTGACACTATTGTGTTTCCATACACAACTCAGTGTATTATAAAAATTTTGAAGACCATGGCCAAGAATGCATTCCGAGATTTCCATTTTCTATCAATTTATCTATAAGAGGGTTTGGGTTTTTTTTGTGGCCTCCATTTTCAGATACATAATGTATTAAAAAATGTGATTTTTTTTTTTTTTTTTTTTTTAGAGAGAATAGAAAGAACAATAGTTTCCTTTTTACAGAGAACACAGTGCAATATAAATGACACGCTAACTTTATTCTGTGGGCCAGTATAATTCTGGTGAAATTATGTAGCTATTGTGTTCTGCTATTGTTGCACAATAAAAACACTTTAAGGCTGGAGTCACACACAGCAAATGTGCTTGACATTTCTCTATAAGCCACAGGAAAAGAAAAATATCTAAAAACAAAACAGAATTTGTAGTTTTTGCTGCAAATTTCTCGCAAGTCACTTTGTTTGAATCTCTTACACAGTGTGCTACTGTGGATCCCAATGGGTTGGCCACCAGTGAGATCGTAGTGTGTAACCAGCTGTAAGTACGACCTTTGTGGTCCTATCCTAAAGAAAGTGTCACTCAGGGCGGGCTCACACCTGTGCCCGATCTCCGCTTTCAGGTTTCTGTCTTCTGCCCGAGAAACTGAACAGGAGACTGAAACAGGCAGTCAGTTTTCAAATCCATTCATTTGAATGGGTTTGCAAAGTGTCCGCCCGTGAGCGTCTTCTGCCTCTCCGCGGTGAAACCATTTTCTTTAACTGGACCCAAAGTCGGACATGCAGGACTTTTTGTCTGGTTAAAAAAAATGGTTTTGCCGCGGAGACCAGAAGACGCTCACGGGTGGACACTGACTGCAGAAGACGGAAACCCACAAAGCGGAGACCGGGCGCAGCTGTGAACCTGTCCTAACTGTGTTATTGGTATAATTTTTGATAAATAATTCAGTTTTATAGAATTATTTGTATTTAGAGTAGTATTTAGAGCAGTGTCATGTAAAAATTCTAATGTGGGCGCAAATCCATAGAGTCTGGCAGTTGATCCCTGCAGAAAAAAATCAAAAAGAGGTAGACTCCAAAACAGTGAACAAAAAAACTGGTGTGAATTTGTTCCAAGAACTAGGTTTTGGTTTTAGGAGTGTTGAGAAAGGTCCAACACGTCTACGGAAACGAAGTTCTTGGAATAAATCCACATCAGTTCCTTTTCACTATTTGAGAGTGCTTCCTCTTTTTGATTGTAGAGATATAAAACTGTGGGAGAAATTTGTCAATCCCTCTCTGCCAGTTCTGTGATGTATAGAGATGATATTGTGGCGCATATTTGGTGCTATTGACTCAGGTTAGCACTACAAAATTGAAAGTGTAAAGTGTAGCAAATGTTATATCTCAGCCAGACATACCCGTATGCCAAAAAGACACTGCTTTTGTATACACCGGGCTACTAAAGTCTATGAGTTGTTAGCGTATACACTGAAAGAGAGTCAGGCATGGTGTGAACATAGCCTTTGATATACATGTACATATACAGAAAACTGGACCTCCCACCAATGTTCAATTTTTTGATTGGCATTTCGTAAAGTTTTTTTTTTTATAATTTTCTTCCAAGATGCAATTACATACTATAGGAGCAGATATGATATACATCTTTGGAGGGGCCCAAAACTGATTAAATGTTGAGAGGATATTAGAGTTATGTGACGGGACATGAACCAGTTTTGTTTCCCTAATGATATAGACAATTGAATTCTTAAAAAAAAAAAACAATGGACTATTCCCAATGCAAGGATAGTAAGGAATTTTTTTTAACAAAAATTTCTAGTTAGCCAGAGCTATTGCCCCCCTCCCCCCCCCCCCATCCATTGAAGCATTGAACCATTAAATAGTTAACCTGTGTTGGGTCCAGTTGTCGAACCTCACAATCGCATACTGATGTCCTATCTTGTAGGTTATCCGTGTAAAAATCAATTTGGGTTCAGACACCCGTTTTAATGTTCTCTTCAAAATTTGTGTTACAAATAATTATATTACAGACATACCTGTATGAGGTTCAATGGAAAAATAAGGTTGGCCTTCCAATATGCTGTAAACTAATTTTGCACTGTTTCCATACACTGGATCATCTGCATCTGTTGCTGTTACCCTGGTGACTGATGTTCCTGCGAAAAAGAGACCGTGAAGGTTAATTAGTTGTTTTTATTGTTCTATATAAAATTAAGTTTCATTTATTAATACTTTTACATTTAAGAAGAAAAAATAAAAAAATAAAATGACTTTTTAGATGAAGTGAAATTATAGAGATAAACAATCAAATACAGAAAAATGACAAAATTATAATTATGTTTTAGTTCTTTTTTTGTAGTGTATTAGATTGAGATTTTCGCTTTTTACCAGATGTCAAGATACATTCAAGTAAATATTAAACCATTCTGAAATTCTAAATTTATTTTAATAAACAGTTATAAAAGTGAGTGTGTGTATATAGTAATATTGACCATTTGAAGGACTTCTCATCATAACAACCACTATGGGTAATGATATAAGTGGAAAGATGTAAGTAGTATTTTATTAGAAATATTGATCATGAATAATATTTCCCATTAGACGTAAAGATGTGGTTTTATTAAAGCTTTATTGATTACTTAAAGGTGCAGGTGCATCTGTAATGATTATTGACATTGATTGGATCAACAGATGTAAAATAGGGATGAAATATTTTGTAGAACTTCATTTTATGTCAGAAGTCCCAAGAGAGATTTCCAAGAAATATCTAATTATAAAATATTCATCTTCTTACTTGTTCAACCTATACAAAGAAGGCTGAAGACATATGCTGCGCATTCGCAATGGGTTAGCCATGGTGAAATTATTGGTGGTTTACTCACTATGAAGTGCAGCACAAGTGTGGTGGATGGGAATTAAACTAATTCCATCCAAAATCTGCAGAAAAAAAATCCTGCAATATTTGTCAGACAAATATTTTCGAGGTCCAATGGGTTTTGTTTTGGACTGAATTTGTTCATTCTGAGACAAACATGCTATTAATATATATTGGGGTCTCTTCAGACCCAGAGTATAATAAGTGATGACTCAGGAGAGATGAGTAACAACAACAAATAGTCATATTCATCTCTCCTAGGCCATATTTCAGGGCACTGCTAAGGCCTTTCATTGGGGGGCTGATGATGTCATGATGTTTGTGCCTATGAATCATGACATCAGTGTGCCACACATGACCACTGAGGCCCAATAACAGGTACCCTTGTCATTTATGGGCCAGAGGAGGCTCAAAGAGGACAGGGATTATATTAGTCGTTTATGGTGAATCAAAAATTTTGGAAAATTCATAACAAACCTGGCATGTTATGAACTAATCCCTAATTGAATCTTCGGCTATGATTTGTGATGACCACAACACAAACCAGTTGATTTAAACTCTTTTTTGCTATGGTTAGGTCCGCTGTGGGATGACAAACAATGGACACACAATCCCTAATATCTGAGAGCTGTCACAGCTATTAGCTATTCATTAAGTAAACCAGCTCCTTGGAATAATATCCATTCTCATTGATGATAACATTCATTATGATAAAAAAATCTGTCCAAGAGCAAGAGCTGGTGCTTGTCAGTGTGTCTCCTAAAAGGAGATCCTAAGTTCTTCACCCCTCCTTCATGATAGCTATATAGTCCAGATATAAGTCTATTGATCCTGATTAGAGATGAGCGAACACTAAAATGTTCGAGGTTCAAAATCCGATTTGAACAGCCGCACACTGTTCGATTGTTCGAACGGGTTTCGAACCCCATTATAGTCTATGGGGGGAAATGCTTGTTTCAGGGGTACGCAACATGCCTAAGCAGAGTGAATGCAGAGCCGGAAGAGGACACGGGGACGCTGCGCAGGGAGAAGACTTTTAAAGGTAAGAGAAGAACCAGCGTTGATTGGCAATGTATAGCATTCTGCCAATCAACGCTGGTTCTGCATCGAATCTTAACTTCGAACAGCTAGTAGTATTCGATCGAGTACGAGTATTTTGAATACCGTAGCATTCGATCGAACACCTACTTGATCGAGTACTACTCGCTCATCTCTAATCCTGATCCTTTTTGCACTTTGGCAATTTATTTTTCAAAGTGTTTTTTTTTTTTTTTTTTAATTCTGTTTGCCATTACAAGAATACCAATGTATAAATGAAGGAAGTTAAAACTAGAACCAACCATAATAACTATGCAGTTAGTTGAAGTATCTGGGAACAATGTAACATTAGTTGATGGCTGTTGAAGGTAAAAAAAAAAAAAAAAATATGTGGACACGATTCATTTTTCTGTGTAATATATATTGAAATTGAGATAAGAGCCCATTCTGCTATTCAAGTTTGATCTAACTAGTCTAATTAGTCTAGTAAGTAGTTTAATTAGTTTTTAAGGAAGTATTACATTTTTTACACGCCCTTCAACATTTTATCTGTTAATAGGTAGCCTAAATAAAATTAGTTTATCTCTCTATATGTGAGCAGTTCTTATGCTGAATAACTTAGTTTTTATTTTTTAAATAATTATTTTTGCCCTTTGATAAACTTATACTTTCCCAATGAATTACAGTAGCATGTTGGATACAGGCATTTACGAGATTCCTAAGAAGACTTCTAAGCCATTGAAGAATTTCAGGAACCTTAATTCTAAGTAGAGCTCAGATGTACTATTCAATATTTATATGATACATCTTATTGAGGTTTCAAAATCTTAAGATCCATTAGAATAACCTATCAGAGAATATTTACATGATGTCTGTCTCCTCTATTAGATTTCCACGCCATAAATAAATATTGCAGACTCAGCATGTTAAGGTATAACACAACCAAGTAGTCTCTTGAATGGCTGCCATGTATTACCAGAATTATACTGCGGATAACCATTGATCACTGTCAGGATTACCTGGACCACCTATGATTAGCTATGGCTGAACATTTTGAAGAGTTTGGTCATAACTTGACCATTCCCTTTACAATTTAAGACATACATAGTTATTAACCCATTTATGCATGAGGTTGAATTTTTTGAGTTGTAATAATGGAGCATAAATGGATTAAATGAACTGCTCCAGAATTCTGGCTCATGTGTATGCCAATAAACTAGTGTACATAATAATAATTATAATACATTTTATTTATATAGCGCTAACATATTCCACATCACCTTACAATCTGTAGGGTTCAAGTACAGACAAAAAAGATACAATGCATAGAAATTTGTTGCAAATTGGTGATGATACATTCTGCTGCAAAGTCATCTAATTTGGGTATAAGGCTAGGCCCGGTTCACATCCTCCAAAACGGAATACCGAACGCATTAAAAAGCAGTGAGCAATGGGGCAACATGGTGGCTCAGTGGTTAGAACTGTAGCCTTGCAGAACTGGAGTCCTGGGTTCGGATCCCACCAGGAACAATGTCTGCAAGGAGTTTGTATGTTCTACCTGTGTTTGCGTGAATTTCCTCCCGTTCTACAAAAGACACACTGATAAGAAAAAAAAAAAAAAAAGTAGTGAGCAATGAAAGCACACGGACCCCACAAACTATAATGGGGTCCGTGTGTTATACATGCAGTGTCCGCACAAATCATACGGAGAGAAAAGTACTTCAAGAACAAGTTATTTAAGCGGACTCACTGAATGGAATACCAAACGAATATGTGAACTGGGCCTTAGACTAGCTAAAATACACCAAATACCTATGCTACCATTCAGCATCTACTACTGTGTCTAAATCCTAGACAACATTAGTAAATATGAAACTGTATTACTTTATTGCATTTTTTCCAGTTATGTTTTAGAGTTAGACTACTACATCATTATAGGACAATCTCTGATGTCTACTCTATATCAATGATACAGAAATATCAATGGCGGGTTTGATATTCTCCAAAAATTACCATCCATGGCTTGACTAAATAAGAAGCAGTCTCTTTTACATAGGTTTTTTTTTTTTCTTGAATCTGTGAGAAGCTTTAAGATTTACAACGTAGTTCTTTCATACAGTATGTTGTACTTTAATAGGTACTCTCCCCTCCGGAATCTGAATTCAACACTTTACTTCAACCTTGACCTCTGTTATTGCTTTTCAGCAGAATGTCACGAGCAATTATCTGGTGGAAGAAGTGTCAACCACAGGGACTATTGCATAATTATATCGGTGCTATCATGTCTTAGCAAACCAGTGTATGTGTAATTATCCATCAGTACAGGCCAGGAATAACATTTGTACGAGCACTCTACTTAGAATGCATGGATTTTCCATGTATGGCTTTAGGAAATGCTGAATATGTGATTTTAGACAAGACTACTTTACGTAGATTTATATACATTTTCTTTTTTTTTTCTCAGGTCATTAAATGTATAGGAATACTATTGTATGTGTTTTCTCAAGGGCTTTGTAGTAATATCTCTATTTATTTTGTAGAAGCTTGAGGGTAAAATAGATGCTAGAAAATTAAATTATGGAAACAGGTAAAATAGTGTAAAAATATACCATCAAAAATCCTTGTTGTGAATTGGAAAAGTATTGAAGAGAATGAAAGCTAGAACCTTATTGTTTTAGTGTAGCAGGTAAGAATGTAAAAAAAAAAAAAAAAAATCTATTAGAGGGGTTGTCCAGGAATTGGGCAGACCCCTGTGAAGACAGGGAGAGGTGTACCATTTTTTTAAAAAAAGATACTCACATGTACATGGTGCCCTGTTATCTAATGCCGATGTGCTCTTGTTCCACGTACTATGTCCTCAATTCCAAAACTCCTGTGCCCCACATGAACACTGAGACAAATAGCTAGGAAGTGACTGGTGGCATCACTTATGTCATCAGTTTCTTATCAATGATTATTGCGGCCACTGATTGATCTCAGTGGTCATGTGGAGTGCTGGACTTCTAGTGATAAGGACACAGCATAAGGATCTAGTGCAGGGACGAGTATGATTTTTGTAATGTATATGTTAGGGCGGGTTCACACCTGCGCTCATCGTCCAATTTGTGTAATCCGTCTGGTTTCCGTCTTCTGCCTTGCAAAACTGGACAGGAGATGGAAACCTGGCGGTCAGTTTTCAAACCCATTCATTTGAATGGGTTTGCAAAGGTGACCACCCAAGAGCGTCTTCTGCCTGTCCGTGGGGAAACATGCAGGACTTTGTGTCCAATTTAAAAAAAAAAACGGTATCCCATGGACAGGCAGGCAGAAGACGCACACGGGCGGTCACCTTTGCAAACCCATTCAAATGAATGGGTTGGAAAACTGACCGCTGGGTTTCTGTCTCCTGACCAGTTTCACGGGGCAGAAGATGGAAACCGGCCGGATTACACAAACTGGACGATGAGCACAGGTGTGAACCTGCAGTTACACCTTCCCAGCCTACATAAGGGTTTGTCTAATTCGTGTACAAACTCTTTAAATTGGAAACCTTTACATTTCCAAACTGATTACTGAGCCTTCACCACTTCACACTTTTTAGATTGTCATTGTAAATTGAAGAAAATATCAACAATAATTGTATTGTCATCCTGTAAAGCTGGAGTTAGATAACACAGGATCATGCAGGGGCAACACGGTGGCTCAGTGGTTAGCATTACAGCTTTGCAGCACTCAAATCCTGCCAAGGACAACATCTGCAAGGAGTTTGTATGTTCTCCCCAGTGTTTGTGAGGCTTTCTTCCCATACTCCAAAGACATACTAATAAGGAAAAATGTAGATTGTGAGCCATATATGGCGCTCACAATCTACATTAAAAAAAAATAATAAATAAAAATTAAAATCAGGCCATAGTGGACAATTCAGCACCCCCTCCTTCCTCCCTCTCCACCAGCACAGCAGCTTCTGTTATTTAAAAAGGCACATGGGAAGAATATGCAAATCTGTCTTCCATGATGTAAATAGGAAGTCAGATGCTGCTGCCTCAGTGTTACAAACCAATAGAGGGCTCTCAATGGAATGTGTAAGCCTGTCTTCCCTGATGTAGTTAGGAAGACAGAACTCCAGTGAAATAACCCAATAAAGGCTGCTCCCTTTCACATCATGCTCGACCTTCCAAGAGGCCTTTGTTTTGCAAAGACGCTGGGATTATTACCAGGTATAGTCTCTCTCAATCAGTCTCAATTCATTATGTCAATTATTAATTTATAATCCGAGGGCTACTAAATTGTCAATTAACCACAGTTTTTGGTAGTCATTATGTAATGGCTATATTGAATATCTCACATTATGTGACCTAATCTGTATCTCTGACCCTGAACTTAACACAGCTTTCATGGAACTTTATCCATCCATGTTGTGAAGTCCTAAACGAATACTCCGATTCCTATTTCAGGGACACTACTGTTGGATATGTCAATTTCTATGTATTGTGAACAGAACACTCTGTGCAGACACCGGCCACTCCAACAATTTACAGCAGTGAATTGATAAAAGACGCCGTACTTAGTAGTTTTATTGAACTGATGGGATGAAAAAGAAAACAGGTTGTTTTTATACAATATACAGAACGTACAAGGGATGCCAAGGTTAAGAGATTTTAGATTTAATTGTTCAGAAAACAAAACTGTCATATTCTAGACATTATCTTTCACAGCGTCACAATGCATTAGTTGCAGAAATGATAGCTTCTTTATGCTCTGCTTTTATTATAAACTGTTAAAATGATACTGATGACCTGATGGGAAGGACTAGAGCAATCCCTTCCCCTCCCTGGGCAGAAATCAGACTTGCCAACACTATATTCCTGCCAAATGGTCCCATGGGTTGTGAGAAGCTGAGGACCTCGGTGTATAGTTCCTGTAATAACAATGCTTTCCCGCTGATTAAATACATTTGGAAAAAAAAAAAAAAATCATAGGTAAAGCTTATTACTCTCTCAAATGGCTGGACTAGAATAACGCCTATTAATATTTCATGGTAGAAATGCAGTCTGTTTACATAGCATGCTGCAATGGGAAATATCCTGTATTCCTGAGTGACATCATTTAACACCTCTTTCCTTCGAAAAGTGCTGCGCACGTGGAGAAAATATTTTCCTTATAAAATATTAAGCCATCCTCTTACATAGGAGTCAGTTTACACAGTATGAGGTAAACAGGGTTCTTGTTGTTCCTCTGCTGCATATTCCATCAATTTATGAAGTGACCTAAGACACCGTCTGTTCCCGCACTGTGATAGATTGAGATATAATGAAACATTATTATTGAGTGTTGCGGAATATGGTGCTGTTCTGTAATGTATTATAGTTTTCCTGGGTTGGTCATATCTGTAACCTTAACTAAGACCTTTAATCCAACAAACACATCAGTTTTCCTGGATCTGAAAATTTATTCATAAGAATCTTGTGTAGAAATGCCGATGGTATTCCAACATTGGGTTAATATTTATATTGAAATTATATTTAGCATTATTAATCCAATTATTTGTGAAAATTCTCTCCTACTATCTGAGGCCAGTGGACTTGTCATGCTATTCCATCCATAAAATCTTTGCTTGCCACTATACGTGACATTATACATGATTATCCTATTGTGTTTGGATGTTTGGATGTTTGTTCCTCAATCACGCAAAACCCGCTTGACCGATTTGGCTGAAATTTTCCACAAACATAGTTACTACACTCGATTGTGCAATAGGCTACTTTTCGTCACAATAGCGCACATACGTTTTTCCCAGGACCCCCACAAAACCCAAATTCACATCACTATCTCTGCAATCTCACACACTTTGGACCATATCAAGCCACAAAATTCATATTACCCTCTACAGCAGAGGTCAGCAACCCCTGGAACATGTGCCAAGAGTGGCACTCCTGCCATATTTCACTGGCACACCAGCAGCACAGGACCTGCAAGAGTTAAATGAAGTCCGAGTCTCTTCAGTGCTCTGCTAGAACTGAGCCATAAGGACACTCCCCTTTGAGAGGGGTACAGGAAACCCAGGGGGTGGAGCTTAATCGCTCAGGTCTGTGCCTGCTATAGTGGTCTGCATCCTGCAAAGATTCCCCGAGGAGGAGAGGAAGCTGCTAGCAAAGTGAAACTGAAAAACACACAGGTACATAGGATTACTGTTCTAATTAATGTCAGGAATTTGGGGTTATTAGTTTAGTGTTAGTAACTCCATGTGCCTCACATTAATAGCAATAAACCCCATCATGTCCCTCATATTAACCCCTGTGTGCCTCACATTAATAGGAATAAACCCCATCATGTCCCTCATATTAACCCCTGTGTGCCTCATATAAAGGTTACTAATATGTGAGACATGGAGGTACTAATAAAAGAGCTCAATAATGAAGATACTTAATTATTACCTCCAAGTCTCTCACATATCAGTAACTCTTACACAAGGGTTAATGTGAGGGACATGATGGGGTTAATTGCTATTAATAAGAGGCGCATGGAGTTACTAAACTGTCATGCACAGGGCCAGACTTTATGTGGCTTGCTCAATAGTATCCTGTGCCCAAAATGTACGTGTACTGGCAGAAAATAACACATCATACAATGTCGTATATCCAAGTATATTCACTTAAAATACCTCTGTCCCAAAGACACTATGTGCAGTTTATAACAACACCGTATAGCAGCTGAAATACAAATTACATTCATCACAAAAGTCTCACGTATTCTCAGAATTACAGCAAATGCAAGATACAAAGTTATATTTCATATCCCATACCTTATACAAAGTACGAAAACCTTACCCACGCCTGTTTACCCACTTCTACAATCACCGCAGACGAAGTCGCGGGTACCAGCTAGTAAGTATATATGTGCCACTCTAATCTTTGAAATATATGGGTGCTATCATTTCAGACAGAATCTTTAGTTCTTTACTATGCCACAGATGACTACTGCAAATTTCAACTGGCTTATGCCAGGGCAAGTAAGTTACCATGCACAGGGTTCACTTGTAACCTTGTTGAGGCAGATAGTGAGGGATTTCCAGAAGAATGGCTTTCATATTCATTAAATTTTGCTGAGATTTAGAGCTTTACTGCACTGACCAGAATCTACATTTTCTCTTTAAAGAGGGCCTTTCACATCCTCTAGCAGTGGTGGTTTTATATACCGCAGGAGAGCTGAGAGCGCGCTGCATTTTTGCGCATTGTCAAATTTGCCGGTATGAGCATGGGTGACGGAGATATCGGTGCTGTTAGTTTCATCATCAATATCCCTTCACCAACAGAAGGGCAGGCCTTAATGTTCAGCATCATCATAGAAATGTCCCATCTGACAGTACAATGGTAGAGTATTGTTTGTTGGGTGTGTGTGTGTGTGTGGGGGGGGGGGAATCCTCACTGCCCAACGATAACACGCTGGATGGTAAATGCTCACCTTTCTGACAGTGGAGAGATATTGGTTCAGAATATTCCTGCACCTGGAAAACTGACAGTGCCTGAATTCAGCTCTCAACTTTCTAGCAGTATATAATATCACAATAATGCACTGACTTTGACCAGGTTTCCCAGAGTAAGATGGAAGTCCCTATATTAGTATGTTTCTCATTAATATATAACAGACTCAAGATACTACTGTATATAATGTAATGACAAAAACCATGATCAAATGTGAATGTAAAAGATTTTCAAAAACCCAAGATCAGTTCAAAGCAGTTCCTGATATTCAGATGAAGATGAATTGATTTAACATTCATGCATATGACATATGGTAAATAATCTCATAATTTAAAGATAAAGGTTATGGCTTAATAAAGAATATGGTCTCCCATTACTACATAAAGCTAGTGCTATAGTACACAAGCACCCAAAAAAATTGTGAAATGTGAACTCAATGTTTCTCTAAATGATATTAAAATAATATCAAATGCAACTTGTAACCATCACAATCACTTTACCATGATTTCCAACCCAATTGCACAAGTTGTGGTATCACCATAATGAACCATGACTTACAGGAAACTAAATTTCACCTTAATTCTTTAGCCTAAAGGCAAACTTGTGCTGTATGGAGTTACTTACTAAACTGTAACTGTATAAACATGTTAAGTTGATATAAATGTTCCATTTGGATTGTTTTATACTATTGTGAATATAGAATAGAAAAAGGTAATATTAAAGTTGTAATTGCAACCAGTCCTAGAGATGTGTTCACAGCCAACTGATCTCCACTGTGGTTTGATACCAAAACACCCAACAACCAAAGTATGGTCATACATGAACACAAAAACGGGGGATGTGGTGCATGTTTGGTGTAATAAAGGGGTTTGTGCATCACTGTATCACTCCTTTACGGCAGAAATATGGCATTGATGGATTGATAACATCCTCACAATGAATAGACAGTATTATTTTGATACAGACATCAACACATGTACACTATCTTACTTTAAAGTAGTTGATGGGGCAAATAAAATGGGCTGTCCAGTAATATGGGTTTTCTGACCTTTCTTTAGTGTAGGTCATATACATCTAAATGGTGGGGGACTCTAGAGAGTCACTTCCAGTGTCCATACTATACACAACACTGGGCTGGAAGCAGTTACTCCATCTTTCACTGACTTCAATGGGTCTAGGTGAGTGAATCCTGGACAACTAGAATCATGGAAGTGAATGTACTGTAGTAATAATTGACCCCTGATTTGTCTAGGTTTGTGTAGAATCCGGAATATCTAGACACAGGTTGACTTCAGCAGTTCAGCACCTTTCTGGCAAAGTTGCTGTAATAGTTTGTAAATAAAGCTAGTGTAATAGTTTACTTGTAAAACTTATAAAAGCTGGAAGGGAAAATATGATGAAACTCCAGAAGAGGTAAGAGAGATGAGAGAAAACATTAGGCACAGGATAAATAGCAAAAAGTTGACCTAGTGAAGTCTGATGATAGAGTGCAATGTGTAAAGAGACATGAAAGTAGGTTTGTTATTGGGGTACTAGAGCAAGAGATAGATGGAAGTTAATTCTGGTGGGATACAGTGGAATTTGTGTTCCTTAATGCACATAGTTATCTTTGATAAAAGGAATTGTAAGATGATCACTTGCAGTCCAACTAAAAGGTTAATGGGTAGGGTTGAGCCGATCTTGACTTTTCAGGATCGATTTTAAAATCTGATTTCCGATCATTTTTCATTCGAACCGGTTCTCGATCCCAATTCCGATCCCAATGCAAGTCAATGGGATTTTTTAATTAATCGGAGATCGGATTTTAAAAGCAATCCTATTCACTATACAGCATGGAATCTAACAATTGTTAGAATCCATGCTGTGTAGTGAATCACTAACGTAGCCAGAGGATTTTTTTTTAATCCTCTGGCTAATAGTCCCCCCTGGTATCCACTTACCTCCAAAGATGGCTGGTCCGGTGCCTGGTGCCTTCTTCTTTGCTTTGCTGCCGCTCCATGCTGCTCCCTGCCCCCTCCCTGCCAGGTTAGGAGAGTGTAGGTGGGTAAGGAGAGTGTGGGCGGGTACTGGGAGGGGAGACGTCACGTCTCCCCGCCCTGTACCCGCCCACACTCTCCTAAGCTACAAGCCCCACCTACCTAGCGCTTTAAACACTAACCTGGGAGGCAGGGCAGCGAGGCAAGAAGAAGGAGGGCACCAGAGCAGCCATCTCTAGAGGTAAGTAGCTGCTACAGATGTTAGTTTAGCCTCCCATTCCAATGAACGGAGGCCGCCGGTTCGCAGGGGGTTAAGGCTGTGTGCCGGCTGCTTCCATTCATTCCTATGGAACTGCAGCAGAGCCTTCACACTGAGTATACAGCGTATACTCAGTGTGAAGGCTAAGCAAAGCATTGTGGGAAAAGATCAGCGATCTCGATCCCACATAAAAAGATCGTGTTTGGAATTCCAATGGCAATGTTTTGAGCAAAAAAAATTATATATTTTTTTACCATTATGCCACACTCATCACTGTTGAAAAAAGTGGGTGGAGCAAGGGCAATGGTAGATGTGGGATGGGGCAGAGACACATCAACCCAACAGATTTACTGCTCTAGTTATAGCTGAAATCTACAGTAGGACCTGGAGGTGACCTACCTCAATGTGCTCGAATTATTGAGGCTAGAGCATCAGCCCACAACACTCCCATTATCAAAACTGCCACACTATATGCACGTCTTGATAAATCTCCCCCAATGTCTCCACATTCAGTTGTTTTTTCCTGCTAATGAAATGTACTAAAGTACTATTGAGTTATGTGCTAATGCAAGTGAAGTTCAGAATCCAGAATGGAATATTTAGGTAAAGATGGTTAATAAAGACTCAGGTGCCGTATTTTACATACAAAGCAGTTGCAGGAAAAAGGGCTCACAATATCTTCCCATTAGCAAGAGATCATATGGCTATTGTAAAATAAAGATAATCAATAATTTATGAATAAACAATAATTTTAATGTTCTTCATAACAGGTGGCAAATAGCTTCCAGCTCTGGGGTTCTTGTCTATTTGAGAAACGTGGGTCCTGCTGACACATATGAATATTTGGTCATACTTGTACCTCCTCCTTGCACTTACAAGGTGTTTATGGCATACCATAAACATAGTTCATATAAGCTTAATATAGGGAGAACCCATTTAAAGGGGTTGTGCAGGATTTCATAGTTGATTTCTTCTCAAGAAGTGATACATTAAAATGAATGGGACTGAGTTACTGCTTGTCATGTGACCAACAAACATGAGGTCTCTTACCAAGAGGAAGAAAGCAGCCATGTTTTCTATGTACTGCACAACCCCTTCTAATAAAGATCCAAATGAAGTCCATGATAAATTGAGCAATACCATTTACATTTAGTTGTATATAATATTCAAAGTCTGTATTGGGAACATTACTTAAATCTATATATAAATCATTCTGGACATTACAAATTCACCTGATTGAGGTTGTCATTAATGAAATGTAATTTTGATTTATACCCTGCAATGCAATGGAGTTAAAGGTTAATTATAGTGAATGGCATGAAAAGCTCAAATGAGGATCAGTTCTTGAAACGGAGCCAGTAAAACCCTTCACAAACTTCCAACAAATGGTTACAGTAATTGACAATGATAGATGCATGGAATAGTGGTTTAGTACAGTGCACAACAAATAATGCCGTAATGAAGAATTATTTTAAGGTTTACTTCAGAATATTAGAAGTATGTGACAAGTATATTGAAGCGAAGGGAATGGTATGGTTATGTACAATAGCACAGGACCACATGTGACCACCATGTTTCTAGGTCCAATGCGGTCCACTAACTTGATTGACAATCCATAAGATAAATGGGATTCTCCATAATACATTTATCATGAACCTGTCTAGAATGGTTTAGTCTGATATAGGAAATGTTCTTGTGTAAGGTCTAGCCAAACCTTCCACCTTATCCATTACAGGGATGTCCTCCTTGTCGGATCAATTCCAATTACTCCGCCATGTGCTGAAGATAAGGCTGAGGTTTTTCATTCAACTTAATTGGATGTATTGCATAATGACTTCATAACTCTGATATCATCACATTTTAAGACAATTACTGTGCGCTTCTCAAAAGCTTGTTTGTCATTTGGGTACTCACATATGGTAGGTTAAATGGCCAACACAAAGGGATTATATTCTATTATATTATGTAAAATGTATATGCTAATTCCTTTTATAATGCATGTCTACAATCTTTGACGCTCAGTTTTTCTGTTACAGAGTTTCCCTGCATGGTCATAGAGTTAAAGGTGTTGATAGATAGATAGATAGATAGATAGATAGATAGATAGATAGATAGATAGATAGATAGATAACCAAAAGGTGTAAAGTAACACACAAAAAAAAAAAGGTTGTACATGCATTCACTGGACCCTTGATGTACAACAGGTCCCAAATGGTCTCTTCTTCCTGGTCCCTCTGAACACACAAAAAATGCTACACTTGATGGACTGATGTCTTCATCCAACCTCATCTACTATGTAACTATACACCAATGCAGCCGGGGATTGGTTGATCAGTGATTTTTGTTATGCCAAGAAGGGTCAGCCAGAGATACAGAGAGGTTAGGAATGGGGGATTAGTAACATAGGAATTTGCTTCTTTTATTTTTTTATTCCCAGATTCCTCCTTAGGGGGCGTTCACACTTGTGCCTGTGTCTGCCCACCAGGTCTCCGTCCTATTCCCCATAGAAACTGGACAGAGAAAGGTTTCCCATGAGTTTGAATGAGTTTTAAAAGCAAACCGCTGTTGTCCATATGCAGCCTCTGCACGGGGAAGCTTGGGTTTTTTGCCAGACACAAAATCCTGCATGTCTGACTGTGTCCAGCCAAAAAAAACCCTCAAATGAATGGGTGTTAACAGTGACCACCGGGAAACTGTTCCCTATGTAGTTTCTCTGGGGAATCGAATGGAGACCTGGCAGGTGAACACGGGCGCAAGTGTGACCTCCCCCTGAAATTCACGAGAACAAACAAAGGGGAGAACATCGAGCGTGCTTATAGTGTAGATGAGTGTACAATGGATGTTGGAAATAAAAATGTACAGAGAAATGGACCATTTGGTCCCTCACCTTCAGGTTTTGTGAATGAGTCACAACACCAATGGAAGCATAAAGGTTGAGGTGGCTGCAGAATCCACTGGTTACCAAGGACCAGATGGTAATGGAAGGAAGGAGGCCAGTGGCTAGATATGGACGTCTGTGCTCTCTGGACCAGAGAGCGCAGACGTCCATCTCTAGCCACTGGCCTCCTTCCTTCCACCCCCTGAAATTGTCTCTATTACATAAGCAACATTATGTTTTTAGCTCCACCGAGTGCTGAATGTAAACAACTAGAATAGACTATATGGCCATAAAGTGGATATGGAGCATTATAAAATAAAAATAGAGCTTTAACCACTATAAAGACAGGTAAAATAACAATGTTGGACATAATAATGACAAAGGTTGAGCCAATGATTAAACATTTTAGAGAACCAATTTCTGTCGAAGAAAGCCTTCGGAACAAAGATTAAAAGGCTCACAAATTCCCAACCAAAAGGTCTTAGAGATAACATAGGCAGACATATCGCCCTTAATAAACAAGGAATAACTGTAAGTTTTAGAAAACAGGAGAAAAAGACAGAATTAGCTCAATCACAATATAGACTAAATTCATGTGCTTCTATCCCGGTGCTTGGAAATGAATGCTCTAGCTGCAGGACAAGAAATCTATAGATAATGAGCAGATTCTGTAACAGGATAAAATCCAAGGGAGTTAAAAAGCACAGGTACATGTCTTAGATGAACGTGTTTCGAGCCACATATTCCTAGTCATAGCTCACTGTCACTTTACAGTCGAAGAGGGAAAAAAAGAGAATGTGATTGGTTGCCTGGAGTAAATCCACCGAGACCCAGCTTCTAAACAGTTAATAAAGAGTTTCATAAAGCCACAATCAAAGTCAATAAGAGAAGAATTTATTATTGGCTGTTTAGTTAGAAGGCAATTCCCCGATCCTTATTGTCTCCATAATAATTATGAACACATTGCACATATTGTATACTATAGGGTAATGTTTCTGCTTGCTGACAAAACAAGATTAAGGACTTCCATAAAAAAATGTGGCTGTGGTGCTTGGTGGTGTTGCTTTGGTATATTTTATGTGCATTGCAAGCACTGACTCAGTGTCTGAACATTATTCAAAAAGAATAATGCAACGGCTGTCATGGGGACTACAGGCAAACAAAGACTTTGGAGCTGATAGAAAACGTGTGTTGAAAAATTATCTTTCAAGGTTCAGGCAATAAAATCAACATAATGGACTGCTCACAATTCATGATACCAATTTGTAAGATATATGTAGAGAAAGACAATTATATACCATTAATAAAAATGGTACATTCTAGCCTTTGAATCTCTTAAGTAAAACGGTTCGGTAACATTCTATGCCGTTAATCACACCAGAAAAAGGATAGCAGACGGCATGTATTAAGAAGTTAGTGGGGCCTGAGGCAAGACGTAATTTCTGCCCTCAAATTTATCTTTCTCCTCACCCTATGAAATACCTCTGAATATAGAAGAGAAAATCGGGAGAAAATAGCATTTTATGGGCATATTTCCGACTACGGACCCATATTTACCTCATAGAAATTTAAAGAGGATAAAATAGGATCTTAGTTCCAACATTCATTGTTTAATACGTAGAAAATAGAGATGAGCGAGTACTGTTCGGATCAGCCGATCCGAACAGCACGCTCGCATAGAAATGAATGGACGTAGCCGGCACGCGGGGGGTTACGGCCAGCCGCCATCAAAGCGGAAGTACCAGGTGCATCCATTCATTTCTATGGACCGTGCTGTTCGGATCGGCTGATCTGAACAGTACTCGCTCATCTCTAGTAGAAAATATAGCTCTAAAACTGCCTGCCAAAGGTTACTAAAATGGTTTCACTCATCTTTACTTTGGAATTTAAATAGTTAACTTACAAGGTTAAAGAAGCCCTCATGTTTTTTTTATTTTATACTTATTGGTAATGGGCACCCATATACTGCAGTACTGTTAGTTTGCTCACCTAGTGCTTGTATAACCCCCATTTAGGTCCTCTATTGAGTCATGTGATTAGCAATCTGACTTACTGATTTAGTTCTATGGGCAGACACTCTCCTATGCAAGTCTGTCCAAGCTTCAATGGGAGTCTAATAGACTTGCATAGAGACTGGCTTCTCACAGCAGACCCAAACTGAGACTAAGCAGTAAGTGAACAAAGTAAGAGCACAACAGTTCTCAAGACATCCAGACACAGACACAGATGTAAACCAGGCCTAATATAGATCTGTACCATCATGTTTCTACAATGGTTGTTCAGTTTCAGGAAGCAGATGGCATTTTATCTATGATGAAAAATTAAACAATTTTCCAATATACAAGTGATTTATGAAGAGGCTCTGGTATGGAATGACCCTGTGCCATAATGTAGATCCCGACAGTTAGGAACTGGCATACATTTCCATTTTGACTCAAGCCAGAAAACTGGCATGAACTATAATGAATATGTTGGCCCAATGTGTCCTCGTCCTGGTCTGCCCTGCTCCCCTACCTGCTCTGCCCACATTTGCCCAATGGCCTTGTACCAAATCTGAATCATAATACCATCCCTGTAAGCCAGAAAACTAATAAATGATAAGCAACATTCCTTTATTATGTTTGTCACTTTTGTAAATTTGGAGAAAGCTTATGCAAATGGGCAGTTGCGGGCACATTTAGTCTTGCCACTTATATCCCTGCGATCTTTTGCCTGTGCCATCAGGAATACAAGAGCAATGCTACCAGGGCTGAAGACCCCCCCGCCCCCCCAGGACACTGTAATGCAGTAGTTGGGATGCAGTTGAATATACTTAGGGGAGATGGTAATGTCCCTTTAAGAATAGAGATGAGCGAACAGTAAAATGTTCGATATTCGATATTTGTTTCGAGTAGCCCCTCAATATTCGACTATCGAATATATTATCGAATATCGAATCCTATTATAGTCTATGGGGGGAAAATGCTCGTTTCAGGGGTAGGCAACGTTCGATCAACTTACACTTACCAAGTCTATGAGTGAGGGTCGGGCTGGATCCTCCGAGAAGTCTTCTCCGTGCAGCATCCCCGTGGCATCTTCCAGCTCTGAATTCACTCTGCCAGGCATCGGGCCTGGGCAGAGCCGACTGTGCATGCCCGCACTACAAAAAAATGGCCGCTTACAGTCAAAACGCCCATTTTCTTGTAGCGCGGTCTTGCGCAGTCGGCTCTGCCCAGGCCAATACCTGGCAAAGTGAATTCAGTGCTGGAAGATGCCACGGGGAAGCTGCACGGAGAAGACTTCTAAAGGTAGGAGAAGAACCAGCGTTGATTGGCCAACTGTATAGCATTCGGCCAATCAATGCTGGTTCTGCATCAAACTTTTCCATTCGAATAGCGAGTGGTACTCGATCGAGCACGAGTATTTTGAATACCGTAGTATTTGATCGAATACCTATTCGCTCATCTCTATTTAAGAACACCGCACAAGATAAATAAATAAAAAAGACAGGCAAAATAGCAAAATATACCAATGGCAGTAAGCACACATTTCCAAGAATGTGATCTGATGGTAAGTGTCTCAAGTAGTATAAGTAATGAATAGGTTTCTCCCCTGTCAGAGCTCTCGAATTCCAGACTACACATCGGAATGTAGTCTGCTGTAAATATCTGAACTAAATACCACATTAATGTCTTTCTGAACAAAAGCGGTACACAAGGTAATGTAAATGTAGGAGAAATGTTCATTCAGGGACAATGTGATTGCCATTTCCGAGCCAATATGGAATGTGTTCTATTCAAGATGATTTAGGCTAAGGCTTTTATCTCTTACATGTTTGCTACTTTATTGTTTACAAGATCAACAGAGAGGGCATATATGAAAGACTAAAGCTGGTGAAATATGTCGACCTACAAAGTGGATAAGTATATTACAAGTGCCTCTAAGTTTTTCTAATCACAAATATCGTGCAGAAATATGCGTATTAATATTCCACTTATTATAAATATATAAAAATGATTTTGCTAATTTTGAAGATTATAGGAATAAATAGAGGACACTGACAAGTCAATGAACAGTCATATACGAACAAGCCAAAACAATACCACTGTTGCTGTCAAAAGTCCTAACCTTAAAATGATTGTCCAGTTTCCATTTTTTTAGGGAGGAGCATGTGCAGGAGGAGGAGCACATGCAGCATAAAAATGTAAAAAAACCATGCCTCTTTAGCAATAATCACACCCCTTTTTGAACCCCTACAGTGCCTACGGTCACTAAGTGTTTCCTACCTCCATAATATACATTATGGCTCTCAATATTATATGGGTTTCCTAAGAATAAACCATTACTATTACATCAGTGGAGATCTGACTAGCAGACCCATGTCCTGAGATATGCAGAGACCAGTAATTTATACATACCAGGAACCACATTGCTCCCTTACCATACAATGTGCACCACTGCAATATCTGAAGCCAACACTACACAATATACAGCGAGGGAGCAGAGCGTCTCCAGGAATGTTAACATTACCATTCACTGTGGTGTCCAGCTAGGAACTAATCCGCAGGGGTTTTGGCTGTCAGTATACGCTCTATCATTGGGAAAAAAAATATTTTTTTTTACTAAGCATATACATGCATAGCCTTTAGAAAGGCTATTCCACACTTACCTTTTGTACGTAAATTACCTCAGTGGTTTTTTAATGAGTCTGTTTTTATTCATATGCTAATTAGCCTTCAGCCAGCACAGGAAGTTCCCAGCAGCACTTGTCTCTTCTATCCTTTCCTATCTGTGTGTGCAAACAGGAAGCAGGAAGTCATCAGCAGCAGCCTGTGCTGTACACATACATAGGAAAGAATAGCAGAGGGTGCACAATGAGACTTCTGGGGTGCACCAAGAGGCTAATTAGCATATGAATAAAAATGGGCTCATTCAAAAAAAAAGGTGCGTGTGGAATAGCCTTTCTAAAGGCTATGCAAGGATATGCTTATCTAAAAATGACTTTTCCCAATGATAGAGCCCCTTTAACCCCTTTAAGGTGGGGATTTTCCATTCCTCTGGCTCCCAGTGATGGAAAGCCAAACTAGAACATTATTATGAGGTTTTGATGTTTTTTCAACCATCTGACCTAGATGATGCTGGCCCTGTGAGCCAACTTAACCCCATATTGCTGCAAAAGATAGATGGGCTCATACTATATCTCTGTATAGTTATAATTTCATAAACATTCAAAAAAAATATTTATTTATTTTTTCATTTGGAAGTTGTAAAATTTATTAATGTTCCATTGGATTCTGTAAAGAGACCTATATATTAATTCTGTAGGTAGATGTTCACCTCTAGAATATCAAATACTCCATATGACTCTATAGTTCACAGCTCTGCCATTTTAGTGACATCCTATTCCCCCCACTATTGCATAAACAGAAGTTGAAAAGATGATAAATATAAAAAAGAAATTAAAAAAAAAAAAAAATTTAATTAGAAATACTACATTGTATTCTCTATTCTAAACAGTACAGGCCTATCTTAACTACAGAAATCCATGTGATAAATTCCATTGAGGGTAAGATGACATTTAGAGTAATAACTGAATTTTCACACTGAACATAAACAATAAGAAAAAAAAATCAGAACATACGTAAAAAGCCGCTTCTCAGCTGTTATAAATATCCTTAAAAATTCTAGAGTGGTTTTGATAGCAGGAATATAATATTTAAGCCGAATTTTACTTGCAAGTTGCCACCACAATGATGTATATTCTCTTCTGTTCGCAAGCCACAGTTCTGAATTAATTTGGTCCCACGAGCAACGTTAGATGCGCACATGATTTCAGACTACACCACTGGGATTTTTGTGCATTTTAATATATCACAATTGCCTGTTACAGCAAGAGGAACGGAGGTTACCACTGTAATTTCCCTAGAAGTTAGCAGAGATGAAGTTAAGTAAACATTTAGCTTTCTTAATTAAATGTCAAGCTCAGTGGTCCATCCCTAAATCCATAATGTCAATTTGCTTTTTCAGCACAGACTTAAAGAAAAATGTTTATAAAAAAATGTTCCTCAAACAGAAAAGAAAAATCTACATGAAAGCCGGAATACAGAATGTGGCCAAAATGAACATTTTACGTGTTTGAAGGTACGCTAGATTTGTGCATTCTTTAAACTTACATGGTTACATTACGATATGTCAGATTTAACTTTAACTTGAGAGCTAACAAGTTAAGTAAATAGTTGAAGCCATCTTTAACTTGACTTTTTCAATTGCTTGTAAGGATATGACATTGCTGCTATCAGATTTAAGTTAATGGTGGTCAAGAGCGGTACATCTGTAGATGTGTGATAGGAACAAGCAGACAGTGATAGAGCAAAGGACCCATGTGCAGTATGTGTATTACTTTATTCCCACATATATAAAATATGCAAATATATGTTGCATACACATATACACATTAGGCCTTGTTCATTGATGAAGTCAACCTTCATCGCAGTTTCCATTTTAAATGGCAGAAAATAATAATGCAACATGCTGGGCTGTTATTTCTGGCAAAACAGTTGACACTATGACAGGAACCCGACTGACCCAATTATAAGTTACTGAATGGGTTCTGTTGGCTTCCATTGGTGCTCAACATGCAAAGGATGCGGCACTACTGTCAATTTCATTGTTCAGCTTCTATGATGGAGAATAGCAACAGTATTGATGAATGGAGATATGAACAAAGTGTTTCGTATGCATATACACATTACACACATACAGATTATATATTACACAAACACATACAAATTACACATGCATATCCACATCACAATCATATATATATAGAAGTATATAAACAGTATGCACACATACACAAATCCATCTATAAAATATGCATATACACAATATAGATGTATATACACATTACAAATATGTACATTACACATATGTGTACATGATTATGTACATGTACAGATTATGGGTATGCACATTATATATTACATATACTGTACACATTGATATACACATCCCCCCTTCTTTTCCCAACTGCTGAGCTGCAATTGTGTACTGTATAATGCAGCCCTCATACTGCAGGATACTATATTCAATGTACAGAGGCAAAACATGTGCAGACTGACTGCTCCATGGTTGGGAATCTCCTCTAATATGGGTCGCTGTACAGCTGAGCAGAATACACATCCGATATGTCTGTCCATGGATGGATAGATAGATAGATAGATAGATAGATAGATAGATAGATAGATAGATAACCCCACTAGCACAGAGATTAGGGTATACATATCCATGATTTAGACTACAGATCTCACATCAACATAAACATCAAAACGGCAGAACTCCCAAAACAAGTGAAAAAATAAGGTATACTTTATTAGACCACATGTGCAACACTTCAACTCTCCCTTAGAGTCATTCCCAAGCCTTGACAAAGACTCTATTGAAAAGCTGAAACATTGCACAAATGGACAAATAAAGTATATACGTTCTTTTAACCTATTTTGGGAGTGCTGCATTTTTTTTTCAGAGCGGTAGCTAGATGTAGCAAGAGCTAAGTAAATAAATGGATGGCTATATAGTAGCTACAGCTCAACAAATATTCAGCCTCTACGCTAATACTCTGAAAGGAAAAAATAGCCCATTTTTTAATCCACATTTTGTATGTTAAATATAATTTGAACGAATGTTGATTTTATTTTTAATTTCCCATGTCATTACTGTTTCTTTCTTTCTTTCTTTCTTTCTTTCTTTCTTTCTTTCTTTCTTTCTTTCTTTCTTTCTTTCTTTCTTTCTCTTTCTTTCTTTCTTTCTTTCTTTCTTTCTTTCTTTCTTTCTTTCTTTCTTTCTTTCTTTCTTTCTTTCTTTCTGCTTCATTTTTAATTCTGACCACTAAGCCTAATAATAAACTACAACTTGCCAATTCTGTAGGGGTTTTTGTTGCAGTTGTCACTGTATTTGCACCACAGGCACAACATATAGCATTATAATATAATATCACACCTCTACAGTACACCCTAGGTGACCCATCATTACAATAACTACTGATTGTAGACAAAGTCACAGGTTATCCACTCCCTCTCCCTGCACAGAGAAAATTCTCTCATAGAACTCAATGAGTTGACTTGAGATTATTGTTTCCTATGGCCATGACTGGTGAAGCATATTACCACATGCTTTTAATAGGGTGGAAGAGAAGCTCAGGCAACATGGCAGCCCCCCTAACCATATATAGGAAATAGAGGGGAAAAAGTCTACAATTAGAACATAAAACTAGATTAGAAAAGTGATATATTACTGGTTTTAATGAATTCATTAAAAAAATTGGCAATACATTACTTTTATTATACTAAATGTTGATCTGGCACAATACAAATAATGTATGCACACCACATAAATTAAGATAAAGTTTGGTCCATCTGTAAATTTTAGAAAAGGCAAAACATGTCGCCGATGGTCAAGTTTCTAAATCTTAAAGCAAAACTCAGTAGTGGATCATAAATTGAAAGAACCTACAGAGGACATTAGTACTACTCTTTTTTGGGCTTCAAAACCTGCTTAATAAAGAAGGTATGTGTGTCCTTATCCCTATAGAACATTTCCACAGGACTAGAACCTGCAAATTTTTTGCAACGGAAAATGTGCATCATTTTTATTAAATCTGTAGCATGAAAAATTCTAGAAATGTTATGGCAATGCAGCAGATTTGCTGATATCACTTTTTGCATCACAAAGGATGAAATCCCTAAAATCCATGTAAAAAATTGACATACTGCAGATCTCATTCACAATCTCATTGGGGGCTTCATCACTGCAATGACTATAAGCATATTATAGGTGATGATATATATACTAATTGTTGACTTGAACCCTATGATCATTGAGTTTTGTTCACCTCCCTGGACCATAACATGGATGATATAATTCAATCATATTATGAATTAAATTAATTTATGCTAAGGCCCCATGTATCTCCCGCTACCTGCCCACACGTAACCTCAGATCCTCCAATGACCTCCTACTCCGCTCTGCCCTCATCCGCTCTTCACACAACCGTCTCCAAGATTTCTCTCGTGCATCCCCCATACTCTGGAACTCCTTACCACGACACATAAGACTGACCCCCACAATCACAGGATTCAAGAAGGCACTGAAGACTCATCTATTCTGGAACGTCTACAACCTCCAATAACATTATCACCACACCCCCATCTGTACAGTCTCCCCCTCTCCTTCTGTCTCTACCCCCTTCCCTCATAGATTGTAAGCCCTCGCGGGCAGGGCCCTCTACCCCACTGTGCCAGTCAGTCATTGTTAGTATTATATCTACCTGTATATTCTGTGTATTGTATGTAACCCCCAAATGTAAAGCACCATGGAATTAATGGTGCTATATAAATAAATAAATAATAATAATAATAATAATAATAATAATAATAATAATAATAATATAATATCACAGTTTTTCCAATATTTTTCCATTATGCCTATAGGGAAATAGCTAGCATTTCCGTAGGTATAATTGACATGCTGCAGTTTCCAAAACCCTTTTCAAGTAATGTTGAGCTGTAGTACCAGATTCAACCTATGAAAAAGAGAGGCATTGTTTCTGTCTTTCTGGGCTTGGCCAACTCCATTGAGGTTTGGTTGCCATGAAACTGGCAGAAGAAAAAATAAAAAATGTAAGTTACTGACCAACAATTGATTAGGGTTGTACAGTTTAAGGGTGGATTTATGGCTAGAGTTACTTTATATTATAATTATTTTCAAATTGGATATCTTGTGGCTAACATTACATATGTATATACTGATGGACGGAAATGGCTCTGCTACTTGCCATATTTATATACTAACAGAAGGAAATAGCTCTGCTACTTGCCACAATGGTATACTAACTAGCAGATGGACCCGGCTTTGCATGGGTTTATTTAATTCTTTCGGTTTGTGTAGTGGCCCCAGAAGAAATGGCCAGTTTTGCACTGGTTTATTTTGTATGTCATTTGTGTGTGTGTGTGTCCATAAGCGTCATGTGATCATGTGTATTTCAGTTTGGATATCAGTGAAAACCTGTGATCAGTTGTTATAGAAACCTGGAGTAAAGCTGTGTGCATGTGGAGACTAAGCGCCTGTGAGCTTCTATTGGCTGATAAGGGACATGTGACTGCATGTATGGCTGTTGGAATATAAGTGAGATACTTGCAGGCTTGTATTGGGTATTGCCTGGTACTTCCTAGAGAGCTGAGACCCAGTCTAAAACCTTCCTAGACTCCTGATGTACCTGTGTTCCAAATTTGGTGAGAATAGGTCCAGTCGTTTGGTCACATATAACGAACAGACAGAAACTCATTTTTATACAGTATATATAAGAGAGGGAAATGACTCTGCTACTTGCCATATTTATATACTAATAGAAGGAAATGGCTCTGCTACTTGCCATATTTATATACTAATAGGAGGAAATGGCTCTGCTACTTGCCATATACAGTCCTATGAAAAAGTTTGGGCACCCCTATTAATCTTAATCATTTTTAGTTCTAAATATTTTGGTGTTTGCAACAGCCATTTCAGTTTGATATATCTAATAACTGATGGACACAGTAATATTTCAGGATTGAAATGAGGTTTATTGTACTAACAGAAAATGCGCAATATGCATTAAACCAAAATTTGACCGGTGCAAAAATATGGGCACCTCAACAGAAAAGTGACAGTAATATTTAGTACATCCTCCTTTTGCAAAGATAACAGCCTCTAGTCGCTTCCTGTAGCTTTTAATCAGTTCCTGGATCCTGGATGAAGGTATTTTGGACCATTTCTTTCTACAAAACAATTCAAGTTCAGTTAAGTTTGATGGTCGCCGAACATGGACAGCCCGCTCTCAAATGATCTGAAAACAAAGATTGTTCAACATAGTTGTTCAGGGGAAGGATACAAAACGTTGTCTCAGAGATTTAACCTGTCAGTTTCCACTGTGAGGAACATAGTAAGGAAATGGAAGACCACAGGGACAGTTCTTGTTAAGCCCAGAAGTGGCAGGCCAAGAAAAATATCAGAAAGGCAGAGAAGAAGAATGGTGAGAACAGTCAAGGACAATTCACAGACCACCTCCAAAGAGCTGCAGCATCATCTTGCTGCAGATGGTGTCACTGTGCATCGGTCAACTATACAGCGCACTTTGCACAAATAGAAGCTGTATGGGAGAGTGATGAGAAAGAAGCCGTTTCTGCACGTACGCCACAAATAGAGTTGCCTGAGGTATGAAAAAGCACATTTGGACAAGGCAGCTTCATTTTGGAAACAAAAATTGAGTTGTTTGGTTATAAAAAAAAGGCGTTATGCATGGCGTCCAAAAAGAAACAGCATTCTACACATGCTACCCACTGTAAAATTTGGTGGAGGTTCCATCATGCTTTGGGGCTGTGTGGCCAATGCCGGCACCAGGAATCTTGATACAGTTGAGGGTCGCATGGATTCCACTCAGTATCAGCAGATTCTTGAGAATAATGTTCAAGAATCAGTGACGAAGTTGAAGTTACGCCGGGGATGGATATTTCAGCAAGACAATGATCCAAAACACTGCTCCAAATCCTCAGGCATTCATGCAGAGGAACAATTACAATGTTCTGGAATGGCCATCCCAGTCCCCAGACCTGAATATCATTGAACATCTGTGGGATGATTTGAAGCGGGCTGTCCATGCTCGGCGACCATCACACTGAACTGAACTTGAATTGTTTGTCCAAAATACCTTCATCCAGGATCCAGGAACTGATTAAAAGCTACAGGAAGCGACTAGAGGCTGTTATCTTTGCAAAAGGAGGATCTACTAAATATTAATGTCACTTTTCTGTTGAGGTGCCCATACTTTTGCACCGGTCAAATTTTGGTTTAATGCATATTGCACATTTTCTGTTAGTACAATAAACCTCATTTCAATCCTGAAATATTACTGTGTCCATCAGTTATTAGATATATCAAATTGAAATGGCTGTTGCAAATACCAAAATATTTAGAACTAAAAATGATTAAGATTAATAGGGGTGCCCAAACTTTTTCATAGGACTGTATATATACACTAATAGAAGGAAATGGCTCTGCTACTTGCCAAGTGTGCAGCTCCTTGTGCCATCTTAATGAGTACATACCTTCTTATTCCCCATTGCTTCTTTCACAAATGTGTTTTTTTGCATTAGATGGAGCATGAGATTAATTTCCATCTCTAACCTGATAAGATTTTTCTTCCTAAATACAATGCAATAGCCATTTATTTCTTGCTCATTCAACAATCATGACAGACATGGCAGGATACATTCTAGTTGTTATGGCAACAAGACAAAAAAAATCACAATAACAACCTCAAATAACCCAGTATATGCAAATTAATGGAGCTTATAGGATTGAAAACTATAGTTGTAAAATTAGATTTTTTTTCGGTGTCAGTAGAAAATGAATGTGCTACATGTATTTCTATTTAAGGAATAGTGTTGATGAATTTAGATGTATTAAACATGAATATGGGAAATAATTGCTGAACAGAGACATCCGTTGCTGTAAAGTGGCTCTCCCATCTTAGACATTCATTTACTGTGACTGATAAGAGGTAGCTCAACTTCTTCAGAATCCACCTATTATATACTTAAGGCATAGCCACAGGTTAAAATGTTCATGTCTGAAAAGAGAAAATACTTTAAAATCCCTCTGCTGTATCTGTATTGTTGATCCTGCTCAGTAATGGACCCCTATAGTACACATCACAACTCTCAAGCCCAAGACTAAATATGTGGAATCTTTGGCATCTGGAAATTGCTTGTTGTTAGGCCTAAACATATGATACAAGGCTTCCAAATGTTTCTTAACAATGGGGCTGATTTATTAATATGTTGGTGTACTGGAACAGGATGTGCCACACTTAGGCTAAGGCCCCCGTAAGGGAGCGAGCCACCGCCAAAAAATGCTGTGAAAATGGCCGTGATGGAAACGCATTTTTTCTGCAGCATTTTTCACAGAAAGTTTGCAAAACTTTTACGATACTTATTTGGAAAACGCTAATGATTCCATAGTTATAACTGACATGCTGTGATTTACAAACACAAGTCATCCCCGCCCCAGACCTCCGTCATCCGCACCAAATTTTATGAAAATTGTTGAATAAGACACAAACTTTAAAAAAAAGCTACATATTTTGTGCAAAAACAGCATTTGTACAAAAATTGCATCTTTTTTTTATGCCCCAACTGTCAGACTTGAATACTTGATAAATCAGCCCCGTTGTTTTCTACTATTCTTACAATTTTGGTAATAATTAGGGGCTTGTGAATACCGTCAACAAAAGATCACAGAAAAAATATTCTTAAGATAAAGCATCTTTATTAGTATATACATAAAAATGACAATTTATAAAAGGGGATAAGAAACAACTCCACATAAAAAGGAGGACTCCCCAATGGAAACATAGGATAAATAATACATTGCATAAACAGCCATAAATCTATAGACCGGTCATCATGGGCAGTTTGCACATAAGTACCTACAAAAGGAAGAGACCAGAGAGGAAGCAACCAATACCTATGTAAAACCCTACACAGACCAGAAGGTAGAGGCGTACCCTAGTCTAGGTAAGGCCTCGTTCACATCTGCATTCATAATCTCTACAATATCATGGCGGCGAGATGCCTTTTCTGAGCACCTATGACTTATCATAAACCGAGTGACATATCATTACATTCAAGATCTCCACAGGGATCATGCGAACAGGAAAGTAGTTTACAATCTACTTTCCTGTCCGCATGATTTGTGCGGGCAGCGCACGGCAAGTACACGGACCCCATTTATAGTCTATGGGGTCCGTGTGCTTTTACTGCACACCACTTGCAATTGCGTTCGGTATTCCGTTTGGGGGGTCCCCATGCGGACTCCCTGAATGGAATACCGAACGCAGATGTGATCGAATGGTAAGAGTTAAAGCAATACAGGTATGTATTGAGAATGTAGGAAATTTGCAAATACCTTATACTGACAATTGTGTAGCAAGCAGAAGAAAGGGCATGGTAAAGCAAAAGGGAAAGCTCCAACCAAGAAGTTATTGCTAGTGATTAGAGATGAGCGAGTAGTTAAATACTCAATATTCGAGTAGCCCCTCAATATTCGACTACTCAAATCGAATATCGAATCCTATTATACTCTATGGGGGAAAAATGCTCGTTTCGGGGGTAGGCAACATTCGATCAAATTGAACTTACCAAGTCCATGAGTGAGAGTCGAGCTGGATTCTCCAAGAAGTCTTCTCCGTGCAGCGTCCCCACAGCGTCTTCCGGCTCTGAATTCACTCTGCCAAGCATCGGGCCTGGGCAGAGACGACTGCGCATGCCCGCACTACAATAAAATGGCCGCTTACAGTCAAAGCGGCCATTTTCTTGTAGCGCGGGCATGCGTAGTCAGCTCTGCCCAGGCCTGATGCCTGGCAGAGTGAATTCAGAGCCAGAAGATGCCACAAGGACGCTGCGCGGAGAAGACTTCTAAAGGTAGGAGAAGAACCAGCGTCGATTGGCCGACTGTATAACATTCGACCAATCAACGCTGGTTCTGCATCAAATTTTCCCATTCGAATAGTGAGTAGTATTCGATCGAGTATGAGTATTTTGAATACCGTAGTATTCGATCGAATACCTACTCGATCGAATACTACTCCCTCATCCCTACTAGTGATGTCTCTTAGTCCCTGATGCAATAATACAGACAAGTAGAAATAGAGATTATCTCCCTATATTATAAAAATGAATTTCTGTCTGTCTGTCTGTCTGTCTGTGCTCTAATGCGAACCAAACGACTGGACCGATCTTCACCAAATTTGGTGCAGAGATACTTTAGATATCCGAGAAGGTTTAAGACGAGACTCCAACTCGCTCGGACGTACCGTTGCTGAGATACAGCATTTCAAACACAGTGCCCCCCCCCCCTTAGCCAATACAAACCTGCAAGACTTTCACTCATATTCCAACTGCAATACACACGGTCACTCCACATGCACAAACCAACACTGATATCCAAACTGAGATACACGCATCAGAGGATTAGATACACAGATCAGCACACAGTATCACATGCCAGAGGATTAGATACACGGGTCTGCACACAGTCCCACAAACCAGAGAATTAAATACGCACTTCTGCACACAGTTCCACACACTGAAGGATTTGATACACGCGTCTGCACACGGTTCCACATACCGAAGGACTAGATACAGGCGTCTACACACAGTTCCACACTTCAGAGGATTAGATACGCGCGTCTGCACACATTTGTACACGCCATAGGATTAGATACACGCGTCTTCACACAGTTCCACACTCCAGAGGATTAGATACGCGCGTCTGCACACAGTTGTACACGCCATAGGATTAGATACACGCGTCTTCACACAGTACCACATGCAGTAGGATTAGATACGTGCGTCTACACACAGTTCCACACGCCGAAGGATTAGATACACGCCTCTTCACACAATACCACACAGGGAAAGATTAGATACGTGTGTGTGCACACAGTACCACACTTTGGAGGATGAGATACATGCCTCTGCACACAGTACCACAAGCCAGAGAATTAGATATGCGTCTCAGCACACAGTACCACATGGGGGAGGATTAGATACGCGCGTCTACACACAGTTCCACACACTGTAGGATTAGATACGCACCTCTTCACACAATACCACACAGGGGAGGATTAGATACATGTGTCTTCACACAGTTGTACACGCCATAGGATTAGATACACGCGTCTTCACACAGTACCACATGCAGTAGGATTAGATACGCGCGTCTACACACAGTTCCACACGCCAAAGGATTAGATATGCGCCTCTTCACACAATACCACACAGGGGAGGATTAGATATGTGTGTGTGCACACAGTACCACACTTTGGAGGATTAGATACATGCCTCTGCACACAGTACCACAAGCCAGAGAATTAGATACGCGTCTCAGCACACAGTATCACACGGGGGGGATTAGATACGCTCATCTACACACAGTACCACATGCCATAGGATTATATACGCACGTCTGCACACAGTACCACATGCCGGGGGATTGGATGCATGCTTCTACACACAGTTCCACACACTGTAGGATTAGATACGCACCTCTTCACATAATACCACACAGGGGAGGATTAGATACACGTGTCTTCACACAGTTGTACACGCCATAGGATTAGATACACGCATCTGCACACAGTACCACATGCCGTAGGATTAGATACGCGCGTCTACACACAGTACCACATGGGGGAGGATTAGATACGCGCGTCTGCACACAGTTGTACACGCCATAGGATTAGATACACACGTCTGCACAGAGTACCACATGCCGTAGGATTAGATACACACGTCTACACACAGTTCCACACTCCAGAGGATTAGATACGCGCGTCTGCACACAGTTGTACACGCCATAGAATTAGATACACGCGTCTGCACACAATACCACATGCAGTAGGATTAGATACGCGACTCTTCACACAGTACCACACAGGGGAGGATTAGATATGTGTGTACACACAGTATCACACTTTGGAGGATTAGATACATGCCTCTGCACACAGTACCACAAGCCAGAGAATTAGATACACGTCTCAGCACACAGTATCACACGGGGGAGGATTAGATACGCGCCTCTTCACACAATACCACACAGGGGAGGATTAGATACAGGCCTCTGCATACAGTACCACATGCCAGAGAATTAGATACGCGTCTCAGCACACAGTTCCACATGGGGGAGGATTAGATACGCGCATCTGCACACAGTACCGCACGCCAGAGTCATTAGATACGTGCGTCTGCACACAGTTTCACTTACTGGAGGATTAGATACGCGCCTCTTCACACAATATCACATGGGGAGGATTAGATATGTGCATCTGCACAAAGTACCACACCAACAAGAATTAGACACTTGCATCTAAACACAGTACTACACGGGGAAGGATTAGATACAGCTTTACTCCAGGTATCCATAACAACTGATCACAGGTTTTTCACTGACATCCAAAATGAGATACACATAATCACATGACGCTTATGGACATACACACAAACCACATACAAAATACACCAGTGCAAAACTGGACAATTCTTATGGGGCCAGTACACAAACATAAAATGTAATATACCCGTGCGAAGCCGGGTCCTCCCTCTATACTATATATAAAGATAAGTATTCAACTGATAAAGGTTTTTGCTTTTTATAGGCTTGAAAAAATTCTCCTGTTCGCAGAGATTTAAGGGTATGTTAATACCTGGCAGATATGATGAAGATTTTAATGCATCTAAATGTAACTTGTATACATTTCTGCAATAATTTTATCATGTGTCCACCCAGCTCAAATTTGGGTAAGAAGTTAATTTCTCATAAATCCAGTTAAAATTAGTGTTTCAACATGCTTGTAAAACTCTTGACTGACAAGCAATGGCTAACCACATATAGACACGTAGGATGTCATTTTGTAATGCTGCACCTCCTTTAGGGGGGAACTACTGAAACTTCACTGTCTCCTGGTTCTAGCCATACCTAGAACTCATAGAGGTCAGATCTATGCCAATCAGATACATTAGCCATATGCCACAAATGTCCATCTTGAGGATGCTTAAAAGTTTACACTATGTCTATGGAAAAATCAAAAACTTACCAAACACTTTGATTTAGGAGTATATTTCTGAAACAGGTCAAGCTCTTTTTTGTAATAAAAAATTCACAATCTTTTGTCTTTTTATTAGGAATAAGAGCAGTGTTAGAGGGTGAATATATCTGCCAATGTTCCTGTACTATTTGTCTTGATGAATGGCATAGCCGAAAATCGCATACAACACCCATTTTCAAATTTCACCTTTGATTAATGTAGGCCACTGAGCTTGAAGCCGGGAAGATTAATTACGCTCCTATGTCATATCCCTGTGACCTTAGAAAAGTAATTTTATTTCCCTATGCATTAGACACCCATAATTAAAATATAAGCTCTGCTTAGCAGTCAATTCTTCGCTAAGTAAATTCCACAGTTATTGACATGTATATTGTCAGTGATGTGTATTTGCAAGGTTTCCACACTTATTTTAAAGCAGTATGCTCAATCTTGTTAACGTTATTTTTCATTAGAGACCTTTTTCAACTTGACATTAAAAGTTCGGAAGAGGAAAACGAAGTGTCACATTGCAGGAAAGGAGTTTGCAATGAGCTTTAGAAGTCCATGTAACACTGTTATCCAAGGAGACTGAAGATGGGTCACTGTGCAGTAGTTACAGACTCATATTCCTCCTCAAGTATGACCTGAAGTATTGGGCAAAAGTTTTAAATAGACACATCAAAAATATGCCACCAATTCAGATTAATAAGGAACAAACAGAACGTATTCCTTGAGAAGACCTTAAAACTAGAGTGTTATAAATCATACATTTTCCTAGTAAATTTGAAACCTCACTTGTCCTTCTTGACAGTGATACTGAGAAGGGTTAATTGGCTATTCATGCAGGATTTCCCAACCCTTTACACCGTATATTACCCCCTCAGCCCATGTACAATCGACCTTTTTTAGATGTTATATAGGAAAAATTATCCAAGCCTTCTGACTTCATACAGTGTCTTGAAGAAGTATCTACTCTTTAGGGTAAATTCACACAGGGTTTTTTTGGACCAGATTTTGATGCGGAATCCGCCTCAGAATCTGACTCCAGAAAACGCCATTGACTTCAATGGGAGCTGGTCACTTCTTTTTTCCGCTAACGTTTTTTTGCCGCTCATGAAAAAAAGAAGAGAGCTGCCCTTTTTTGCTGTGGATTCCATGGCGGAATCCGCCGCAGGGTCTGGTGCGACACTCCCTCCCGACTAGGCCCATTCATTTAGGCCTAATCCGGAGCGGATGGTGCACTGCATCAACATCCAGTTACGGCTAGCCGTTTTTTGGACTGGATTCTGAGGTGGACTCCAACTCAAAATCTGATCCAAAAAAACCTGTGTGAACATACCCTAAGACATCCCTCCCATTTACATGGCTAGATTTTCATATTACTTACCTTGGAATCAAACCCTTGATAGACAAGGTAAGATCCCAATAAACAAAGATAAAAATCTCTTTTGTTTCCTAAATGGAATACAACATTTCCTGATCACTTTTATTCTCCCAAAGTATCTTCCATTCATTGACCCCCTCTTTCTTAACCCCTTCCCGACATGCGCCGTAATAGTACGGCGCATGTCGGGTCTGTAAATATGGCGACCACCCGGGAGCCGGGCGGCCGCCATAGCCGCCGGGTGTCTACTGCTTGAAGCAGTAGACAACCGGCTCTAATGCCTCCGATCGGTCCCCGGACCGATCGGAGGCATTAACCCCTCCGGCGCTGCTGTCAAAGGCGTCGGAGGCGCCATTTTCCCGGCGGCGCATGGGCGCCGCCATTTTGGCAGGGATCGCCGGCTCCTGGAGCATGCTCCAGGGCCGACCCCCCGTTGCCATGACAGCCGGGAGCCTTGTTAAAGGCTCCCAGCCAGTCTGCAAATTCTCTCTTTTGCAGGCTGGTGTATACAGCCTGCAAAAGAGATGATGCTTTTTTACAATGCATTGCAATGCATTAGCATTGTAATGCATTGCATTAGTGATCAGACCCCCTGGGGTTCAACACCCCTAGGGGGTCTAATAAATGCAAAAAAAAAAAAAAAAAGTAAAAAAAAATATAAAAAAATATAAAAAGTATTAAAAGTTCAAATCACCCCCCTTTCCCTAGAACAGATATAAAAGTAGTTAAAAACTGTGAAACATATACATGTTAGGTATCCCCGTGTCCGAAATCGCCCGCTCTACAAATCTATACAAATATTTTTCCTGTTCGGTAAACGCCGTAGCAGGAAAAATAGTTAAAAGTGGCAATCCGCCGTTTTTTCACTGTTTTAATTCTGCTAAAAATTTGAATAAAAAGTGATCAAAGCAATAACATTTCCCGAAAATAGTAGAACTAAAAAGTACACCCGGCCCTGCAAAAAAAGACGCCCTATGCATCCCCGTACACCTATGTATAAAAAAGTTACGGCCGTCGGAATATGGCGACTTTTAGAAAAAAAAATTTTTAACACCGTTTTGGAATTTTTTTTCGGGGTCAAAATGTAAATAAAACCATATAAATTTGGTATCCCTGGAACCGTACCAAAACACAGAATATAGGGGACATGTCATTTTGGCTGCACAGTGAACGCCGTAAAACCAAAGCCCGTAAGAAAGTCGCAGAAATGCATTTTTTCTTCAAATCCACCCATTCTGAATTTTTTTCCTGCTTCCCAGTACATTATATAGAATAATTAATGGTGGCATCATGAAGAAAAAATTGTCTCGCAAAAATTAAGACCTCATATGACTCTGGGAGCGGAGAAATAAAAAAGTTATGGGGTTTAGAAGGAGGGGAGTCAAAAACGAAAAACGAAAATCAAAAAATGCCATAGTCGGGAAAGGGTTAAACAATCTAAACAACTGTTCAGTCGCTTTTTATGTCATTCTTCTCTCTTCAGGGTGACATACAACACTCTGATAATCCCCAGAAGAAATGGAGGGTTAGGCCTTCCTGATCTATAAGGATATTATTAGGTTATTACGCTCATACACAGGATGGACATTAGTAAATATTCTAATGAATTCTTTTGAAAAAATATTATTTAGCATCCAATATGCTCATGTCCTACTTTACAGAATTTTCTTTAGTCCCTAAATTGTTGCTTAAAAGACTCATCCACGTTTGGAACCTTCTTCATAAGATCCCGTCTCTTTTTCCTTTCCTGACCCGTTGACCCCATCCAAATTTTTGCCATATGTTATAAGTGACACAGCAGTTCGAGACTCACAGTACAATATTCGGCACCGAATTGGGGTGTGTACCCTATCGCACCTTTTCTATTTAAAGATAAATTCCTTCTCTGAATTAAATCCTAGCAAAGGTATATTTTTCAAATTTTAATTTTCTGCATTTTAATCTTCTTCATGCCATATGTACACGGTTTCTGCTTACCATAAACACTCACTCACTCATTTCGGACAAGCTCTCTTTGATCTCCTCCCAATACCCAAAGACATATCCAAGCTTTATAGAGTACTACTTCATCCACTACATTACACAACTTCTTATGAGATTCATTGTGCCATGTACAGTTTGTAAACCGGACGTGGTATTCATGTGTGGACATACTTTTTAGAAGTCCAAATTCTGTTTACTCATAAGAATGTATTGTAGCTATATGGTGCACAAAATACACTAGTATTGTCCTATCTAGGCAACAGGAGTAAATCGACCAGTCTCACAATATAAACTATCACAGGTACATATTGGAGCCCACACATTCTATCTACAGATATTTTGCTTTCAGGTTCCTTGTAAAATTGTGGTTTTCCTTATCTACTAACCCAGTAAGCTGATTTAGCAAATATTCCAAATTATTTCTTAAAGATATAACTGAAACATTTGCCAACACATAAGCAATTATCATGGAATATGTGGTTATTTTGCTTTATTAAAATAAGGATGTGTTCAGTTCAAGCTTCCTCCCGTCCCCCCCCCCCCCCCCTTTTACGTAGCAAGGAATAAATCCTTAAGTACAAAAAGGCATCCTTGTGGGGTGTCTACAGTCTTGGCTCCTTCCTATTAGCCAAGCTACATTTACTCCTTTGTACTA
The DNA here is from genome assembly GCF_031893055.1 of Leptodactylus fuscus. Classification (NCBI taxonomy): domain Eukaryota; kingdom Metazoa; phylum Chordata; class Amphibia; order Anura; family Leptodactylidae; genus Leptodactylus; species Leptodactylus fuscus. Next base: position 55,811,773 of record NC_134271.1, read on the forward strand.
TGAACAACAGATTTGGTTGGTAATGACCGAACACAGCAAGAAATTGAGACTTCACAGATGTTTTTGTATAGAGGAAACATTTTTTAACATCTTTCCTTTTCGTTAATACAGAGTACATCAAAACAAATAACTGTGAAGAGAGTTGGTGAGATTCTCTGCTGTCATGTATGCTTCTAACAGGAACACTATAGGAAAATCAACTTTCAGAGATTTTTTTTTGTCAAACCTTTTAGTATAGTCACGAACTGTTCATGGGAAAGAAATATTTGTGGGAGTTAGAGGAATATAGTATTAGAAAATAAAAGAAAAGTATAAATGGTTTATCTGTATAGAAGTAACCATAGACAACTAGAACCTTAATCTATATAAATAATGTAAACCAAGTAGTGGCCATCTAAAGGTCTCAGGGGGCCCTTCTTCTTCAGGACCTATTGAGACACATGATGTGTGTACAAGTGAGAAGACACATCTAAAGAAGATGGTTAGAGGACTAATAGGTGATGAAAGCAGAGTATAGATACTGTTGATAGGGTTTTATAAAGTAGCAAACTTGTATATAAAAACTTTTTTTTTAAAAAAAAGCAACTAAAGAAAATTCACCTTTAAGGTAATACAGGGAACCCTATGTGCAGAGGCATAACTAGGGATGGTAGAGCCCTGTGGCGACCTTTTGACATGAAGCCCCCTCTGACTGACTCCAAAGACTCTGACCGACCGATCCCCCTCTCCCCCCGCATTCCTGCACGCACTACTATGCACTATAGTGGCCCCTGCACACAGTATTATGCCGCACTGTGGACACCCATGAACAATTAATATACCCAGGGGTATACCAACATAAAAAACACTGTTACTTACGATGCACTCCTCGGCGGTGTCGGCCATCTTCAATAACGTCCAGGACTTCATATGACCTGGGATGCAGGCCCCGATCATGTGACATCAAGGACATCACACAAGTATCCCTGAATCCTGACTGGAGCTCAGAGAAGTAAGTAACAGTGTTTTTTATGTTCTCTTACTTCTTCTGAGCCTCTGATCATTCTAATCAGGGGTCTGAAAACCCCTGAGTATAATAATAGTGTTTGTGGGGCCGGCTGTGTTACTTACCAATCCCGGCCCTTGCCATGATCGGTAAGTAAGTAGGGCCTTTTATAGGCTTGTTACTCCAGGCTTATTTTTTTTAAAAACGCAGTGGTAGTGGCTGTCGCCGGGCCCCTGATGTCCTGAACCCTGTGGCAGCTGCTACCGCTGCTACCCCAGTAGTAATGACCCTACCTACGTGCAATTTTTTTTATTGGTGTCATCTTATGTCACAGGGAGGTCTTTGAGCCCCCTGATGCACCAGGGATGGGTTATGACCGCGGCCTTTGCCTACCTTATAGTTATGGCCCTTTTCAAAATTTATTTTAGATAAAGAAATGAAATAGAGAAAATATTAGTGGTCAGGTTATGATGTTCATGTGCAGTGTAATACACTATTTATTCAGCATTCTTGTCTTAGCACGTGTAGCAATGCTTGGCTAACTGAAAGCTCCTGGGGGACGCTGGTTTTTTGAGTATCTAATTCTTACTCTGTTTTAGTCTCAACCTCTTGAACTCTGATTTAACATAAATGTGCAAATGCGAGGAATACAATAAGTGATCTGACCATAGAAAAAAAACATGATTAAAATACTGTAAATTGAAAGTAGGCTTTTTGGTTTTATCAGGCCACTGAGTTTATCATTATTGGCAATGGCTGTGTATCACTTTATACTGATACAGCCCTATGAAAAAGTTTGGGCACCCCTATTAATCTTAATCATTTTTAGTTCTAAATATTTTGGTGTTTGCAACAGCCATTTCAGTTTGATATATCTAATAACTGATGGACACAGTAATATTTCAGGATTGAAATGAGGTTTATTGTACTAACAGAAAATGCGCAATATGCATTAAACCAAAATTTGACCGGTGCAAAAATATGGGCACCTCAACAGAAAAGTGACATTAATATTTAGTATATCCTCCTTTTGCAAAGATAACAGCCTCTAGTCGCTTCCTGTAGCTTTTAATCAGTTCCTGGATCCTGGATGAAGGTATTTTGGACCATTTCTTTCTACAAAACAATTCAAGTTCAGTTAAGTTTGATGGTCGCCGAACATGGACAGCCCGCTCTCAAATGATCTGAAAACAAAGATTGTTCAACATAGTTGTTCAGGGGAAGGATACAAAACGTTGTCTCAGAGATTTAACCTGTCAGTTTCCACTGTGAGGACCATAGTAAGGAGATGGAAGACCACAGGGACAGTTCTTGTTAAGCCCAGAAGTGGCAGGCCAAGAAAAATATCAGAAAGGCAGAGAAGAAGAATGGTGAGAACAGTCAAGGACAATCCACAGACCACCTCCAAAGAGCTGCAGCATCATCTTGCTGCAGATGGTGTCACTGTGCATCAGTCAGCAATACAGCGCACTTTGCACAAGGAGAAGCTGTATGGGAGAGTGATGAGAAAGAAGCCGTTTCTGCAAGCACACCACAAATAGAGTTGCCTGAGGTATGCAAAAGCACATTTGGAGAAGCCAACTTCATTTTGGAAACAAAGATTGAGTTGTTTGGTTATAAAAAAAGGCGTTATGCATGGCGTCCAAAAAGAAACAGCATTCCAAGAAAAACACATGCTACCCACTGTAAAATTTGGTGGAGGTTCCATCATGCTTTGGGGCTGTGTGGCCAATGCCGGCATCGGGAATCTTGTTAAAGTTGAGGGTCGCATGGATTCCACTCAGTATCAGCAGATTCTTGAGAATAATGTTCAAGAATCAGTGACGAAGTTGAAGTTACGCCGGGGATGGATATTTCAGCAAGACAATGATCCAAAACACTGCTCCAGATCAACTCAGGCATTCATGCAGAGGAACAATTACAATGTTCTGGAATGGCCATCCCAGTCCCCAGACCTGAATATCATTGAACATCTGTGGGATGATTTGAAGCGGGCTGTCCATGCTCGGCGACCATCTAACTTAACTGAACTTGAATTGTTTGTCCAAAATACCTTTATCCAGGATCCAGGAACTGATTAAAAGCTACAGGAAGCGACTAGAGGCTGTTATCTTTGCAAAAGGAGGATCTACTAAATATTAATGTCACTTTTCTGTTGAGGTGCCCATACTTTTGCACCGGTCAAATTTTGGTTTAATGCATATTGCACATTTTCTGTTAGTACAATAAACCTCATTTCAATCCTGAAATATTACTGTGTCCATCAGTTATTAGATATATCAAACTGAAATGGCTGTTGCAAATACCAAAATATTTAGAACTAAAAATGATTAAGATTAATAGGGGTGCCCAAACTTTTTCATAGGACTGTATATAAAGCCATGGCATGTGTAATAACAGGATGTATAACTGAATAGCAGTGGCGTAGCTAAAGTCTTGTGGGCCCTGGAGAAATCTTTTGGCCCCCTACCTCATCCCTACAACAAATTCTTGATACTGATGGTTACGGGAGATAAGGCGTTTAATCAGCCTTAGTGTGGTTAAGGTAATCTGTGGGTCTCCTTGGCTTATGGGCCTGATGGAAGTTGCAATCTCAATACTGATGCCAGTGTTTATGGGCCCCTTAAGGCTCCTAGGCCCCAGTGTGACTGCACCCTCTGCACCCCCTCAAGTTACGTTGCTGCTGAATGGAGTCTTCAATTAGTCAGTGTACACTCCTAAAACTACATGTAGTCTAATAACAATAAAGTGTTTTACCACTCAGGCCTCTATACCTCTATCTCCATATTGTGATTTTGCCTTTATTATCAATATACAGATGTAAGAAGATACAGATGATACTTGGGCAGTCTCCACATTGGTGAAGAACTTCAATATTGCATGAAACAAATTCAAATTCAACACAATAAGAAACCCCTTAAAAGGTTGCAAATCATAACTGCTCCCCCCCCCCCCACACACACACACACACACCATCCCACCGCACATTCAACTGGCTGGATACACAGGCACAAATGGGACAATTAGCATATCACATTGTGATTATTCATCACATAATCATGCTGTTTGTTAGAAAACTGCTTAACTTGTGATACACATACAGATGTGACCAGAGTTTACTGATCTCCAATGTAGTTAACTAATGTTTCTTATTAAACCAGAACAAAAAAATATCACAACCATGCCTTGAAAGTCTGAAATTCACATCTTCCCCACTCACCATATACCCAAGTGGCCACATATAGACCCAGAGGCATGGATACCATATTCCTTTGTGTTAACTTATTACAAGATCATGTATTCTTTCGGAAATGTTGCTTATCTAGACATGTGTAGCCAATAAAAAAGTCAAGGATATACACATGTATCTGAATATATCCAGCCAAGAGATCAGGTATGGAAAGACTATCCATATAAGAAACTGAATACTGTACTGTAATGATCTTGACCATCTCAGTCTTCATCTTCAGGCTATAATTTACTATGGGGCTCTGGAATGACCTTGTTCAGTTGAAAGAAAGTTTGGAGGAAAGTGTACAGCTCTATACATTTGCACAAACACTAAATATACTTTTTATAAACCAGGCACAGTTCTCAAGTCTCATAGTGATAAATGGAGTACCAGAGTGTGTGTGCAATCGGTATATTTTATGCAACATATATGGATAGATAATGGGTTGTATATATTGGGATTGTTGCGCATTGGAGGTTCTGGTGCTATAAGATGAGTATCATCTTTGCTAGTCTTTAGAGAATTGATTTGCTCATTAGAGTCACGGTGACATCACAACACTACCAGAATCCCGAGTGTTTGCACCATGAATTCTGTTATATGAGTTTCTCTGCTCACTGAGAGCTCTGGGTAATTATTTTCTAAGCTATTTTTCTTTCCTTCAGCACTAGTACATTACATCCTTTACAAAAACTAGAAGAGCTCTCAAAAATCAGACTGCAAAGGCTTTTATGCTCTTACCTTCAACAACAGCAGGGAGCCTTTTTATATGAATATTAAGACTGGGTTTTGTCTACCTATTATTTTAAGAAAAATATGATTTTCTTGTTATCCTCTACATGCAGAAACTATATCACAGCAGGTCAATTAGAATTTAGTCCATGTAATAATCACAGTGCTGTAACTAACATAAATACAAAACACTCTTGAGATTTTTTTTTCCTATTTACCCACTCAGATAAACAAAGGCGATAGAATATGTTCATTTAGCAACTTGGAGGAGACTTGGTCAATGTCCACAATAGAGCAGGTAGATTAATCTGCTGGATTTCTCAATACATCTTAGAAATCCGTGATATAGACAATAGGAAAAGCAAGACTAGGCTGTAATTTTGTTCACGCTGTTGCAATTTACATTTTTTCAGAACAAATTATTTTTATAAGAATTGTGTTTGTGGTTGTCAAAGTATGCAAGGAAATGATTATACTAAAGGATTTACAGAGTTAAATTAATCCTAATATTGTTGGTTGGTTGGCTGGGGCCACTTACAATGGGGCAAATTTACTAATGAAAATAACACAGACTTCTGGTGCTTATTGCAGCCAAAACTGGTTTACATGCCTTGCATCGCGTTTATCAATCATTTTAGATACTTTTTACAACATGTGTAACATGAGTTGTGTCTTTCACACTTGTGCCTCTGTCCACCTTTAGTGTTTCCATCTAAAACTGCATAGGGACAGCTTACTGGCGGTCAGTTTAAAAACTCATTTTAATGGGTTTTTAAAACAAATCCCCGATGTCTGTACGCAGCCTCTCCGCAGTTCTTTTGCACAAACACAAAGTTGGACATGCAGGACTTTGTGTCCGTGCAAAAAACCATCACCATGGAGAAGCTGCATACAGGCACCAGCAATCTGTTCCTATGCAGTTTTACCAGGGATTTAGGCAATAAACACAAAGGGCAGACAGCAGCACAAGTGTGAACGCCACTAGGCTTGGTGTGGCTTAAGATAAGCCAAATAATGTGAATTTTGTCTAAAATGGTTGCACTGTATAGCCATCTGATGGTATTACTAATTCCACCACAATGTCTTATACAAGAGGGTACTGTACTTTGATGGAAATAAGTAGCAATGATTTATTATTTGATGTAATTATCTGAGCTCAATGCAAAATCTGTGTTAGAACCCCCCTACCACAATTTCTTTATAATACTGGTATCTTGCTATGTTACATTTAAGCTTTTTTCCCCTTCAAGCACCAAGTCCCAGTATTGATTCCCCTACTAAAATGAACCTATTATTGGAATATTCTTTGGATAAACAACTTTTAAAGGGAGAATTTATGGGTTCCCCCCTCCCTTTAAACATCCGTATGGCCTGTCATATTTTACACTATTATTTATTGCACCTTCTGATTATAGCATCATATCATACACTCACATCCTAGTTGTGAAGTTACACTGGAGAAAATACTCAGAGCACCAGACCAGATATTATATCTTGTCATGTTTCTGTGTCATTCTCTCAGCCCAGCCACTCCAGCTGCTCCAAGTTGTGTGGACCAGTGAATGGGGAGGGCCAGTCAGTCAAATGACGGCATCCAGGTGGTCAGAGTCTATTACAGATACTTGTATTATTTACTTGTGCATGTCTGGTGACTGGTATAGCATGCCTTGCCCTATATTGGATGTGCATTGCCCATTCCAAAATCTTGCTGTATTATATCAGCCTTCCTGACAACTGTCATGTTTTTTTCTTTCCCACTGGCCCCTCTTTACACTGGTGAGGTTTTCTGTCTTGGTCCCAAATACATTTATTGAAAGAATTAACACCTGGATCCGCTCCAAAAAGTAATGAGATCAAAACTAGGGTTATGGGGAAAAAAAGACCTAAGAGTGAATCCAATTAGATAGTATGGTTCTTTCTCAAGGTCTCCCTGCTAGTCAATAGCATGCTGGAATTCATAATTAATTAATTAATTATTAATTTTGTTTGAGTTTTTATTAAGTTTATGTCTCCAAATATCACAGTTACTGAACCAATTGGCAATACTCCCTGACAATGGGATTTCACAGCATAGAGAATATACTACTATAACATATAGGATGGTAGTAGTGCTCATTAAACCTCTATTGAGTATATCATATGTGCTGATTTACTGGTTTATATATGCATAGTTGTATTTGCACTGTCACTCTATACCAGTAATGGTGAACCTTTTAGAGTCTGAGTGTCCAAACTGCAACCCAAAACCCACTAATTTATCACAAAGTGCCAACACAGCAATTTAACCTTAATACTGTGCAGACCTACAATTGCGGACCCACAAAATACGATCATCTGTATAGGGGTTTACAGAGCTTTCAATTATACAAACATATTTTTACTAAAAAGTAATAGTTTGTATCTGGTATAATTTTGAACAATTAACCCTTTCCCGACATCCGTGGTACTAGTATGGCACATGGGAGTCGGGCGGCCGCCATAGCCGCCGGGTGTCTACTTTTTTACACAGTAGACAACCAGTGCTAATGCCTCCAGTCGGTGCCCGCACTGATTGGAGGCATTAACCCCTCCGGCGTTTTGGTCAAAGCTGACCGAGGTGCCATTTTCCCTGCAGCACATTGGCGCCGTCATTTTGTCGGTGATCGCCAGCACCTGGAGCACTTGGCCGACATCGCATTGGCATGACAGCTGAGAGCCTTGTAAAGGCTCCCAGGCTTGTCTGCAGTGATTTTCTTTTGCAGTCTGCTCTATGCAGCCTGCAAAAGAAATGACGATTGTTTGCAATGTATTGCAATGCATTAGCATTGTAATGCATTGCATTAGTGATCAGACCCCCTGGGGTTCAAGGTCTCTAGGGGGTCTAATAAATGCAAAAAAAAAATAAAAAATTGCAAAAAAAAAAATACATATAAAAGTAGTTAAATACTGTGAAACACCTACATATTAGGTATCCCTGTGTCCAAAATGCCCGCTCTACAAATCTATAAAAATATTTTTCCTGTAAGGTAAACGTCGCTGTGGGAAAAAAAAGTCAAAAGTGCCAAACTGCCATTTTTTCACTGTTTTGCCTCTGATAAAAATTTGAATAAACAATGATCAAAGCAAAAGCAATTCCCCAAAATGGTAAAACTAAAAAGTACACCCGACTCCGCAAAAAAAGACGCCCTATGCATCCTCGTACACGGAAGTATAAGAAAGTTAGGGGTTTCAGAATATGACGATTTTAAGAAGAAAAAAAATTGGCACAGTTTTGGATCTTTGTTAAGGGATAGAGATGAGCGAACAGTGTTCTATCGAACACATGTTCGATCGGATATCAGGGTGTTCGCCATGTTCGAATCGAATCGAACACCACGTGGTAAAGTGCGCCAAAATTCGATTCGATGGGACAGGAACTACGACACTGGGGGCATTGAAAAAAATTGGAAAAAGTCATTGGCTGCCGAAATCAGGTGACCTCCATTTTAGACGAATAGTGGATTTCAAATCCGGGTCATATGAGAATGTGAACTTTGTGACTATGAGACAGGGATAGCTGTACAGGCAGGGATAGCTAGGGATAACCTTTATTTAGGGGGGAATGTTATTAAAAATAACTTTTTGGGGCTCTATCGGGTGTGTAATTGTGATTTTTGTGAGATAAACTTTTTCCCATAGGGATGCATTCTATTAGCTTGATGAAGCAGAGTGTGCACAAGGGTTCTTGAACCCTTGTGCACCCTCAGCTCTGCTACATCAGAGCCGAGGGTGCGCTTGAACCCTTGTGCACACTCTGCTTCATCAAGCTAATAGAATGCATTGGCCAGCGCTGATTGGCCAATGTATTCTATTAGCCTGATGAAGTAGAGCTGAATGTGTGTGCTAAGCACACACATTCAGCTCTACTTCATCGGGCTAATAGAATGCATTGGCCAGCGCTGATTGGCCAGAGTACGGAACTCGACCAATCAGCGCTGGCTCTGCTGGAGGAGGCGGAGTCTAAGATCGCTCCACACCAGTCTCCATTCAGGTCCGACATTAGACTCCGCCTCCTCCAGCAGAGCCAGCGCTGATTGGCCGAATTCCGTACTCTGGCCAATCAGCACTGGCTAATGCATTGTATTGGCGTGATGAAGCAGTGCTGAATGTGTGTGCTTAGCACACACATTCAGCTCTACTTCATCGGGCTAATAGAATGCATTGGCCAATCAGCGCTGGCCAATGCATTCTATTAGCGTGAACTGAGTTTGCACAGGGGTTCTAGTGCACCCTCGGCTCTGCTACATCAGATTGCTACATCTGATGTAGCAGTGCCGAGTGTGCATCAGATGTGTAGTTGAGCAAAACTGACTCAGCACTGCTAAGTCTGCATTTGCATAGGAATGCATTGGCCAGCCTTCGGCCAATCAGCGCTGGCTCTGCCGGAAGAGGCGGAGTCTAAGGTCGGACCTGAATGGAGACTGGTGTGGAGCGATCTTAGACTCCGCCTCCTCCAGCAGAGCCAGCGCTGATTGGTCGAGTTCCGTACTCTGGCCAATCAGCGCTGGCCAATGCATTCTATTAGCCCGATGAAGTAGAGCTGAATGTGTGTGCTTAGCACACACATTCAGCTCTACTTCATCAGGCTAATAGAATACATTGGCCAATCAGCGCTGGCCAATGCATTCTATTAGCTTGATGAAGCAGAGTGTGCACAAGGGTTCAAGCGCACCCTCGGCTCTGATGTAGCAGAGCTGAGGGTGCACAAGGGTTCAAGTGCACCCTCGGCTCTCCTACATCAGAGCCGAGGGTGCGCTTGAACCCTTGTGCAGCCTCAGCTCTGCTACATCAGAGCCGAGGGTGCGCTTGAACCCTTGTGCACACTCTGCTTCATCAAGCTAATAGAATGCATTGGCCAGCGCTGATTGGCCAGAGTACGGAATTCGGCCAATCAGCGCTGGCTCTGCTGGAGGAGGCGGAGTCTAAGATCGCTCCACACCAGTCTCCATTCAGGTCCGACCTTAGACTCCGCCTCCTCCAGCAGAGCCAGCGCTGATTGGCCGAATTCCGTACTCTGGCCAATCAGCACTGGCTAATGCATTGTATTGGCGTGATGAAGCAGTGCTGAATGTGTGTGCTTAGCACACACATTCAGCTCTACTTCATCGGGCTAATAGAATGCATTGGCCAATCAGCGCTGGCCAATGCATTCTATTAGCGTGAACTGAGTTTGCACAGGGGTTCTAGTGCACCCTCGGCTCTGCTACATCAGATTGCTACATCTGATGTAGCAGTGCCGAGTGTGCATCAGATGTGTAGTTGAGCAAAACTGACTCAGCACTGCTAAGTCTGCATTCGCATAGGAATGCATTGGCCAGCCTTCGGCCAATCAGCGCTGGCTCTGCCGGAGGAGGCGGAGTCTAAGGTCGGACCTGAATGGAGACTGGTGTGGAGCGATCTTAGACTCCGCCTCCTCCAGCAGAGCCAGCGCTGATTGGCCGAATTCCGTACTCTGGCCAATCAGCACTGGCTAATGCATTGTATTGGCGTGATGAAGCAGTGCTGAATGTGTGTGCTTAGCACACACATTCAGCTCTACTTCATCGGGCTAATAGAATGCATTGGCCAATCAGCGCTGGCCAATGCATTCTATTAGCGTGAACTGAGTTTGCACAGGGGTTCTAGTGCACCCTCGGCTCTGCTACATCAGATTGCTACATCTGATGTAGCAGTGCCGAGTGTGCATCAGATGTGTAGTTGAGCAAAACTGACTCAGCACTGCTAAGTCTGCATTCGCATAGGAATGCATTGGCCAGCCTTCGGCCAATCAGCGCTGGCTCTGCCGGAGGAGGCGGAGTCTAAGGTCGGACCTGAATGGAGACTGGTGTGGAGCTATCTTAGACTCCGCCTCCTCCAGCAGAGCCAGCGCTGATTGGTCGAGTTCCATACTCTGGCCAATCAGCACTGGCCAATGCATTTCTATGGGGAAAAGTTAGCTTGCGAAAATCGCAAACTGACAGGGATTTCCATGAAATAAAGTGACTTTTATGCCCCCAGACATGCTTCCCCTGCTGTCCCAGTGTCATTCCAGGGTGTTGGTATCATTTCCTGGGGTGTCATAGTGGACTTGGTGACCCTCCAGACACGAATTTGGGTTTCCCCCTTAACGAGTTTATGTTCCCCATAGACTATAATGGGGTTCGAAACCCATTCGAACACTCGAACAGTGAGCGGCTGTTCGAATCGAATTTCGAACCTCGAACATTTTAGTGTTCGCTCATCTCTAATTAAAATGTAAATAAAACCATATAAATTTGGTATCCCCAGAATTGTACCGAAACATAGAATACAGGTGACATGTCATTTTGACTGCACAGTGAACACCGTAAAAATTAATCCCATAAGAAAATCGCAGAAATACACTTTTTCTTCAAATCGCCCCCATTCTGAATTTTTTTCCAGCTTCCCAGTACTTTGTACAGAATAATTAATGGCGGCATCATGAAGAAAAAATTGTCCCACAAAGATTAAGACCTCATATGGCTCTGAGAGTGGAGAAATAAAAAGTTATGGGGATTGGAAGGGGGGGGGAGTCAAAAACAGAAAACGTAAATCAAAAAATGCCATCGGCGGGAAGGGGTTAATGTTCACTATTTATATTGCACATATCTTTTCAAAGTGACCGGAATAATATTGCGTCTGTTATAAAACAGATACTGTGTGATATAAATAGCGAAGGACCCCCAGTCAGTTCAGTCTACTCTACAGTGATCCTCACACAGTATAATCTGCTTCACAGTGGCCTCCACACAAAACAATCGGCTGCACAGTGGCCCCCATACAGTATAATCTGCTGCACAGTGCCCCCATACAGTATAATCTGCTGCAAAGTGGCCTCCACACAGTACAATTTGCTCCACAGTAGCCCCTACAGAGTATAATGTGTTCCACAGATGGGTGCCCACACAGAGAGTTCTGAGTGCCACCTCTGGCACCCATGCCATAGGTTCACCATCATGGCTCTTTACATACTCAATACTTTGTCACTTCCATTGAACACATATAGTATAATTTTGTGATAAACAGCACTATCCAAAGAACTTGAGACACACATACCTTATGATTCAGTTTTTATAATGAATAGGTCCACATGTGTAAATACTAAGGACAAAACTGATTTCTGGTGGAGGGTCAAATTTCTGGCTGAGGTAGAGGATGATAGTACAGAACATTTAAATCTTCAGTTGTACTACAGGTGACAGATTGAAAGTAACAGGTCTAGTTAGACCTAGATTGTAAAATCACTGTCAGCAGGACCCCATCCTCATACCCTTGGGTATCCTTTGTTACCCAGTATGCAGAACCAGATAATGTTCTTGTGACTAAATGAAGGCTTCCTTGAAGCTGCTCAATGCACTCATTCCTACTGGTCCTCATGTAAGCCGTCTTCCAAGTTGACCAATTCATCAAGGGAACAGAAACTGGTCCTTAAGTAGGGAACAATTCCTGCCCTGGGTGAGTGCAGCGCCTGATATATTATGGTGGAGCCACAAACAACTTCACAGCTCACAGTTACATCTATGGTCTACCACTAAGCAGTCACCATACAATACATCTACTATAATACTGTTTGCACAATGACCTGTACAAATTAAAGTGTCAGGAACATCTTAAACACAATGCAAAAAATAACCAGAGCTATGGCAAGTTATGATGCACTAACTCTACTAACATTGTTCTTGTCCTTCTACTGCCTACTGCAAAGTATTAAAGTGGTTAATTCGCACCACCTTATAGGAACAAGATACCAAGACAGAGGTGAATAGAGGTTTTAATACCAAACTTCATTTATGAACATCTTAACATAGGCTGAGTATATCTTTTCCCCCAATAAACTTGTGTTAGATAATTTGCTTGTTTAACATTGAAGGAAACAGAATGATTGAGAAGGAACAAATGGAACAAATGTGATTCAGGGTTGATTCGCCAAACATAACTAATCATTCTTCTTGATTCAGAGGAGGAATGCCAGCTACATGGTGATTAGATAGTTGAATAAGTGTTCTCATTGAATAAATTGGCAATGAACTCAAAGGCAAAGTCACCTCAAATTAAATTAAAACTGCAATAATTTTTAGGTAAAAGTTTTAGAAGAGTGATAGTCCCCTATAAAGGAAGCAAAATATAATACCTATATGTAACCAGACATGACCTACAGTAAATTAATCCCACTACACTTTAATCCAAGTGCACTCTATACTCACAAATTAAACATTTGTTGCATTGCTAAGTGGTTATTAGTTTTAAGAAATGACCTTATGATTATAATCCTAGGATACCTTGATAATCTGTTTGAATAAGAGGTACTTGGTTTAGGATTGTTGATAAAGCCTGGATTAGACTAATTTTATTCTATAATTCAGAAATGAGCCTGGTCTGTACTGATGTGTCCACCCTTACCTGAAGGGGAACTTAGGAAAGAACTCCAGTTTACTGATAAAATACCTGTTGTTAGCACTGTAGCCTTGCAGTGCTGGAGTCCTGGGTTCAAATCCCACCACGAACAACATCTGCAAGGCGTTTGTATGTTCTCCCCATATTTGCTTGGATTTCCTCCCATACTACAAAGACATATTGATAGGAAAAAAATGTACATTGTGATCCCTATATGGGGCTCACAATCTACATTGAAAGAAAAAAAAGAAAAAATGTAAGGAAGGACACATCTACGTAGCCCTGTAAATGATAATAGATTGGTGGATGCTAAGAGGTTTAGAGCCTTCTGACCACAGCTACCAGTGTCCTATCTCTGCTCGTTTAACTGAGCTGGCCCTTTAGCTGCTTTTATCCTGCAATCTGTAATCCTATCCTACCCCTGCAACATTTGGCTACTTTAAGCCCATTCAGCACTGGAAGAACCTGGAGAAAAAACATAACTAACTTGTCTTGATCTTATGAAAGGGCTTCAGTTTGCTTTGTGTTTAACCACTTCCTGAATATTTCTTCATAACTTTGATGCATGTCCGAATCTATTGCCTGGTATTGCACAAACTCTACCTGCCCTGACCTTACAATGTCCTTTATCCACATTTCTGGCTGTCCCCTTGCTGCTATCTGTTAACCTGCTTGAGTCAGCTGCCACTAAAATGGTGTAACTTTTAGAGTTAGAAACCTTTTTATTCCCTGCAGAAAACACTAGCTCTATGTAATGGATTAAAAACAAAGAACTGCTTAGGCAATACCTTCAGGAATAGCCCTAAGTCAAACCAGTGGGTATATACATCTGTGTTACCAGAAGCTAATATGGGTATTCTTTCGGTTTCCTTTAAAAAAAAATAAAAAATAGGTGTTAAAACTTGACTTTAAGGCTTCAAAGGCTTTTTTTTAGAATTGTTGAAACAGTTCAATGAATCAATAGATAACTCCACCTAGATAATGAGGGTCAGTGTCTAGGTGTTTTACCGCCAAATATACATTTATGCCTATGCCCTTTAAACCACAGGGGCAAAAGGGTTATTCTGCATAGGAATATAAATGAGATTTGGCTGTAATCCATTGTGATAATGTTATTATTTTAATAGTCAGATAACGTAGCTAAATACTTAACCTTGACTCTGCTGGTTATATAAAGCCGAAAGACACCAAAGGCCGTACATACACATTCTATACAGGAAAAACTAACAGAGAATTTTAAAAGCTTCATTAATTTTAAATGTGTCCATGATTTATTGTTCAAGTCTTTATGAATTTTTGATACACTGATGATTCACCCATTTCTTGCAGAACATTACGCATCGCCCTTATAATACCTTATTCAATACTTGTCCATTATACTTTTTGCAAACAAGTTCTCTGCGATCCCTGTATCCTTGATGCATAGTAGACCAGGGATTTTTAATCCATAAAATAGTCTACAAAACAAAGCAAAATTATGGTGTGGATTGGCAACATCTGTTTCATAGTAAACATATTTTACAACATCTGCCATCTTCTTTCCCATCCTCTTCTTGATACGAGTTTACCCTCTGGGCTAATTTCCTGCTGACCTCAGAAATATGGCCCGTTAATTAAGTTGTTTTGACTTTGCATTTGTGTAAAGGGGAAGTAAACTCAAGAAATACATTACGGCTTAATTACACTTCAAGACGGCACCTTTCCTCATAAGTTCATTAGTTATTATGCTTTGGGGTTCATTTTCAATATACCAAAGCAAGTCGTAACCTAAATGTGCCCTTTCTCCAGGAATGGCCATGTAGTTTTCCGAAGTGCTATAAAAAAGGGATGAAGAATTACATCTGAGCATCAGTGATTTTATATGACTATGAATATACTATATGTGAAAATTAGAACTCCTTTAAGGTGCGGAGGAGTCCCCCTTCAGAATATCAGAATTGTGGACACCATATTTGTTAAAGACAATTATATTTGATATGACATGATCTATGCTTTATCTGTTCCTACCACTGTAATAGACTCGAAAGAACTGACAAATATGTGTTGTTATACATAAAATGTGTCTATACTTAACTAATCTCCAGTTTGGTTGAAGGGGTGTTCCAACTGTTTTACATAAGGATTTAATATTGCTCCTAAGGGGGCTATAGACATAACACCTGTACTTCCCTATCCCCGAGCCAGCTACAGCAGCATAGTTTGCTGTATATAGGGCCTGCAGATTACGTCACCAGTGACACCCCATTTATGTAAGGTGACCACTGCAGACAATCACAAGAAGGTGACCTTTTCACATATGGCAAATGACTCCCGTGACATTAGATTTGTGAAGAGATGACCATTGAGGCCTGGCACAAACAGCTGGGGAACTTGGCAAGCAAAGATCAATACAGCTGTCACTGAAATTTGATTTCCTGGGTGAGGCGATTAAAGGGTTCCCTTTAAGGATTTCAATTCAACACAATGTCATCACATAATATCATGAAATGTTATCAAAAGTCATGAATCTATATTGTAAAATGCTGCTTAACTTGACCTAACAAGTCAAGAGGACAGGAATGGATGCGACTGAGCTGACCTAATCTCTGGTTTAATTAACTAATGCAATTTTTTATTAAACAAATTCAACACAATATCATGACATGCTAAATAAAGCCTCCCCCACATAGGGGATTCACACAGGTACAAATCGGGTAGTCAGCATATCCATTTTTGTTAACTTGTGAAGTGATCAAATTGCTTTTAGGAAAGGGTATGGACATATCCGGGGAAGTGACAGAAGACAGATAAGTGAGGACACATCTAAATGGGAGAGCGCATGTGCACACACACACACACACATATAAATATGTGTATATACACACTATCAAATAAGGAGATGCAGCCTCAAATGCTAGGGAAGGGAAATGATCGCAACCAATGTGGGAGAACACAGGCATGTGAATATTAAGTCAGCACCCCCAAAGCAAGAAATTGGGTAAAATCTTCTGTTAGCTTATAGCTGTATATGCTAGTAGACAACATTAACATTAATGCTGGAAGGACCAATAAAAGTCTAGTCCAGGCATTGAGATGAAACAGACATCATTGTATATGCCTTATGACAGTGACAAACATTTGTAATACATTTTTCTCACCAAGGGACTCAAGGAGGTAGCGTTGTGGAGGAAAGAAGTCAATGGCTGCCGTATATGCACTCATCCCCAACACCAGTTATCTTACAGGTAGCCATTTTACCTATTAGTATATTTTTTGGGTGTGGGGGGAAACTGGAGTATCCTCAGGAAACCCATGCAAACACAGGGGGAACAGACAAACTCAGATGTTGCCCTTGGTCGTGTTAACCACGTAGCCACCATGCTGCTTTAGGAAGCTGATGCTGAACATGATCATATTCCCTCTAGCCAGAAAAGTTCAGGGAAGATTTATCAGAGGTCACCTACATTTCCAAGGACATTATACACTGAGCCAATGTCACAGTAATTCCATAGTTCTGACATTAGATTCATATAACACAAGACTGAGGCTGAACATATATACCAGGCCATTCCTGATGGGAGAATATTTGATACTATACTGATTATCATCATTGCTATCATCAGATGACATTTCAGGAATAGCTTGTCAAATACATTTTGTTTACTTAGTCCTGCAGAAAAAGCTGTGGTCTTTGTGGTCAAATTAATAATAGCCTTCAATAGGACAATGTGTCATATAAGGTTGTATGAGGGAGAATTGAAAGATAACTACTGCATCCAACACCATAGCTGCGATTTATTTATAAAATGTATGTAACGTTTTAGTTCTAAGGATCTGAGGATTCAGGCATTGTATATATTTTAAGCAGGGGAACATACTGGCAATGATATACAAATATGCTGCATATATTTCTACTTTGTTTCATGGGAGGAAAGCAGATGTTTCAAAATGCCAAGTAAACCATTCCAATTAGGTTTATTGTTCTTCATTCAACAAGCCAATCATCCTATAAGAGCCGAGATTCACAATTTGTCTCATACTAAATAGGGTTTTATAGCTTAGTTTTAATTTACATTAAATTCTCTTAAAGCAGCACATGGCGGTCCAGCACCCATTGAAAACAGTCCAAAATTGAGCTTCATTGTAAAGGCTGGAAAGTCCAAATATGGAACTGCATGTGTGAAAAGAGCAGAGGGACCATCTTGAATAAGATAAACCTTGAATACTGTAGATGAACTTTCATGGATGTCTTTAGAGATTGTGATCCTAGATTTCCCCTTTGCTTTGATTAGACTGATATCCAGAGTTCAATCCCTTGACTGTGCCACAGCCAAAGAAATAAAACATGTCGAGCATTAGTCACCATCCCTGTAACGTGCGGAGTGGCCAAATCGTTCAGAGAGACAGATGCTCTTTAGAGCTTGGGATGGAGTACTCTTAGTATGATTCAATGGCAAAAAAAAAAAGAAAAAAAAAAACTGGCAAAAGAAATCTAATACTGATTCCATATTCCTTGTTTTATTTTATGTTTAAAGTGGACCTGCCAGTTCTCATGTCTGATTAGGAGAATACCTGTGTAAATAATAATGAAATAACAATGACAGATCACAGTTTCTTAGTATTGGGCATTATAAAATTCCTCATGAAAATGTATGCAAAAAATTCTTACGTTGTGGTTACCCTAACCTTGTATTAACAGTGTGGAACAATGACCAATCACCACTGACTATATAGAGATATTCTATTAACAAGAGTATATTGCATTATTCATATTGGGGGGTTAAAGAGTTACAGGTGTTACTTGAGAAATGCAATTCCAGAAAAGCTAACATATCCTCTTTACTGCACTGCACAGGACACAGGACAGCAGACATATTCTTTTTAACCCCATAAGGGCTAGTTCACACGGGGCAAAAAGGTCAGGATTTTGATGCAGAATATGCATCAAAATTCTGCTAAAAAAAACCTGCCTTCCATTGAAATCTATGGGAGCCGGTCATTTCCTTTTTCAGTGAGTGGGAACAAAAAAAGAAGCGAGCTGTCCCTTCTTCAGGCAGATCCGCGACTGATTCGGCCGTGGACATCTGCCTCGCGATGCCACCCTCCAGACTAGGCCCATTCATTTGGGTCTAATCCAAAGCGGAAAGCCGCGACAGGATGACGGTGCTCTGCACTGGCATCCCATCGCAGCAGCCGCGACCGAATGTGTACACTCGAAACCCCGTGTGTACTAACCCTAAGGATGTGGCCTAGATTCATACTTAATGTGGCAGATTATTCTTTTTATCTATGCATTTCAGAAGTCACAGTTTTGGGGGTGTTTGTTTTCATTTTCCATTGGCATAGTTAGATGAGGGATTGTTTTTGGTCAGATGAGCTGTATTTTTTAATGGTGCTATTTCAAGGTACATATAAGGGTGGAGAGTGTGATGCAAAAACACATCATTTTATCTTTAGCTTTGGTTTAGTATCAGTGCACATTGTGCAGTATACGCTAAATGCTAACCTTATGCTGCCGGTCACTACTTTTATACCAAATGTATATTATTTCTTTATTTCTCCCCATAAAACATGTTATTTTTTAAAAAATAAATAGATTTGTCATTACATACATTGGTCCATAACATTCTCACTCTATCCATAGGATGTGCGGACTTTGCTTGCAAAAAAGGAGAATTTTTTTAAAAACATTTTTGTTGTTTATTGATTTATTTTTGTCCTTTTTCCAGTAGGAAACTTCATCAAGTAAACTGCATTACTGCTTTTATTGACATTGAATTATGTTTCAGTGCTGTAATCTTATTGACTGCTTATCAGATAAGGTTTTTAAGTATCACAGTAGGGCCAATAGGATGACAGGCGGAGACCCCACCCTCTCGTTAGCATTGGCCAATTAGAGTTGGCTGCAGCCTCTAAGGAATTTTTTTCCAAAGTTATGTGGATGAAAGAACAGGTGTCAACTAGGGTTGAGTGAACGTGTTCGGAAAAGATCGGATTCCGATCGGCGATCGAGAAAATTTCACGATCGCCATCGGAATTCCGAACACGATCTTTTTATGTGGGATCGAGATCGGTGATTTTTCCCACAATGCATTGCTTAGCCTTCACGCTGAGTATACAATGTATATTCAGCGTGAAGGCTCCGCTGCAGTTCCATAGGAATGAATGGAAGCAGCCGACACACAGCCTTAACCGCCTGCGCGCCGGCTGCCTTCATTCATTCGAATGGAAGGCTAAACTAAATCTCTAGCAGCTACTTACCTCTAGAGATGGCTGCTCTAGTGCCCTCCTTCTTCTTGCCTCGCTGCCCCGCCTCCCAGGTTAGTGTTTAAAGCGCTAGGTAGGCAGGGCTTGTGGCTTAGTGTGGGCGGGTACAGGGCAGGGAGACGTGACGTCTCCCCGCCCAGTACCCACCCACACTCTCCTAACCTGGCTGGGAGGGGGCAGCGAAGAGAGAAGAGCAGCGTGGAGCAGCAGCGAGGCGAAGAATGAAGGCACGGGGCACAGGACCAGCCATCTCTGGAGGTAAGTGGACACCAGGGGGTAGGATTGCTTTTAAAATCTGATCTCCAATTAAAAAAAAAATCCCATTGACTTGCATTGGGATCGGAATTGGGATCGAGATCGGGTTCAAATGAAAAATGATCGGAAATTGGATTTTAAAATTGATCCTGAAAAGTCAAGATCGGCTCAACCCTAGTATTAACTATATAATAGATCTGACACCTGCAAGCAGTGGTGCTGATACAGCCTTTTTGTCGGAACTATAAAAGTATAGGGGTGAGCATTTATCACTGTGACAAACCAGTATGACATAGGGCAGGGAAAGGTTCATTCTGTCTGTCTCTCTGTTACATTTTATAACAGAAAATCCACATTTTTGATTGAATTATTATTAATTGAAGATGTTGATTTTCTCCCAGATGGAAGCTTCTGATTAAAATACATAGGTAGATTTTTTTTTATGTATGCCTCTTATTATATGTGTCATTAATCAACAAGCAAAAATTGCACCAGATGTTTGCAAAGAAATACACTGGAAGTCAATTAAATGTTATAAAATAGAACACTTAAGCCCCATCTGAATGTGAACAACAACACCTTACTTACAGATGAAATGGTTGAGAACTAAACCTCGCCTAATGAAGCATCTCTGAAACATTTAAAGAGTGCGAGCACTTATGTTTCAATCACAACAGTTCCTCACTTACTGTTCAATTAAAATGGAGAATGCAAATGAGGTAAATAATTGGAATAACTATCCTCAACAAATGACTATGTCGGGGTGGGGGTGGGGGTGGGGGGTGCCGGTAAAAGCTTTTTTTTCAAAGAAGGACATTTGGTGAAGTATAGCCTATAGGCCTGCAATATGACACATACGTATGTCTATAAAGCCTGAGAAGAAAATAAAGAATTACAAAATATACAAAGCTATATTATTATATGTTAGCAGTATACTAATGTCAGATAGATAGATAGATAGATAGATAGATAGATAGATAGATAGATAGATAGATAGATAGAGAAATAGATAGATAGAGAAATAGATCGATAGAGAAATAGATCGATATGAGATATAGATCGATATGAGATATAGATCGAGAGATAGATAGATAGATAGATAGATATACAGATAGATAGATAGATATGAGAGAGATAGATAGATAGATAGATAGATAGATATGAGATAGATAGATAGATAGATAGATAGATAGATAGATAGATAGATAGATAATGAAAGCACAAAACAGCACCATATAATT
Source organism: Leptodactylus fuscus (assembly GCF_031893055.1). NCBI lineage: Eukaryota > Metazoa > Chordata > Amphibia > Anura > Leptodactylidae > Leptodactylus > Leptodactylus fuscus. Next base: position 55,832,876 of record NC_134271.1, read on the forward strand.
CTATGTAAGCCTCAGAACATAGGCATAGATCTCTTACTTATTATTATACTATGCAGGTAGGTATTGGATCAACACAAAACTGGTTGTTGCGCTCACTCAGTAGATTCAACACACAGTTTTATTTGGCAAGATAACACGTTTCGGGGCGGTAGAGTTTAAACAAGAAATTCAACCCCTTCATCAGATTTTTTGTATGTAAATCGCCTCAGTGGTTTTTGAATGAGCCAGTTTTTATTCATATGCTATTTAGCCTCTCGGTGCACCCTGGAAGGCTCATCCCGGTATTGTGTTGATCTAATACCTACCTGCATATGTGTAGTCGACCCTGTGTCACTACCGGTAAACGCTGCCACCTATACTCAGCTCTCTACATGCACAAGAGTGCATATAAGACAACATCTGCTTCTTGAATTCCAACCTGGATCTAGGAGAAGCGCAGTCTATCTTGTATATATATTTTGCGATTGTACTATACAGATATATAGATGTATAGATATGTAGTTTATCAAATAACTGCATCAACCATAACTTGTCTATTAGCTCACTGTAATTTTTTTAGGGGTTGTCAAATTTTGGAGAGCTGAGACTGCTAATAGCAAACCTATGAACAGTGAGTAAATGACCCCGACCAGCCACTTAATATTATTTACTATACAAGTTTAAAGGGATCATACTGTATATGGAAAACTCTTTGTATGTGAATACATGAACTGAGAGTATATCTGTAAAAAATAAAAATTAAACTACAAGTATTATAGAAAAGAAAGTAGACTTTTGTTACCAAAATAAAGTTATATAATATGTGCTCTACGGAAGCATTTAAAGAACATACACATAGCAAATGGCTAAGCAAATGTATGAATCTGTCATTTAGTGGTTTAATAGTATGGTGAAAATTTTGCAAAAGAAATCACTAATACTGTAAATACAAATAGTGTTAGAAAGAATATCTGCTGAAAAACCTAGATCAAGTTATAGCTATGTAGAAGTAATACATACCCACAAGAGACATCTCAGGGACAGTTGCATGGTACGGCCCATTTAAGAACTCTGGTGCATTATCATTAATGTCCTGTACTTTGATTATGAATTCTGAAGGGGGTTCCAAAGGTTTATTTGTATCCCTATCGACAGCCTGGGCTGTTAGTGTGTATTCAGCTTTCTCCTCCCGATCAAGCCTTTTCATCGCATGAATGTCTCCTGTCTTGTCATTGATCACAAAGATTGTACCAGCTCCCTCTCCAGAAAGAATATACTTGATTTTGCTGCTCCCAGGATCCAAGTCTGTGTGAAGCTGAAATGACAATTGGAATTCAGTTAGCACAGAAATCATCAATAAGTTGCAATTGCAACTACATTATGTTGCCCCAAGGGATTCAGATGAAAGATTAACATACAAGCATTGTCCAGGCGATTGACATGAAAGCCAATGAAGCTGCATCTTATATTATACTTAAAGTATTTAAGTAAAATTCAATAATAACTGGGAATGTCACCCTAGTTCATATCCTGAAATTGACAAAGTCTTCATTGAGAGAGTCAATCCATAGCCTGGGTGTAACATCTCTGCCTGTTTGGGTCTCTGCGCCACCCTTCGCTTGTACACTGTGGCACAGGAGGCGTGCTCAGTTTGATTCTTTGCTTAGAATTTTTTGTTGCTCTGTCTGAACACTGTTCCTTTACCTCCTTTGTAATTGAATTTCCACTACACCTATCTTTTGCACTTTGTTTCCCTCTGTTCATCAAATAGTTAATCTTAGCCTCACCTGTGTGATTGACAGCCTATCTGCCAATCAAGCCTGGGGCAGGTTCTGGACTTCCTATATACAGGTCATCAGCCCACACAGGTTTGCTGGCTATTTTGACTTTGTCCTGTGACTTTGTCCTCGGTATCCTCTTTTTATTGTATTACTGACCTCTGACTTTTGGCTTCCCTTGTCACTACCCTTTTGGATTACAATTTTGTACTGCTTTGACTCTTGCTTTGCTGACTTTGCTTCTGTGTTGTTTTGTCCTGTCTTGTTCTGTGTGACACTGATTTCTAGGAAGGGTTTTGCCACCCAGTTGTCATCTGTCGCCTAGGACAGTTCAGGCAAGTAGGCAGGGACAGGGGCTAGATCAAGTTTAGGGCTCACTGTCTCTGTCTTCTCCCTTTTCCATTGTTCTAGCAAGAGCATTAGGGAATTGCACAACTAGCAACTTCCTTACACTGGACTGTTGTCTTCTGTGCATATGTATCCAGGGACATAACAAATAACCATAGAACCCCATAACAAAGCTTCTAATCTGATCTGACTCTCCATTGAGCACCCAGGACGATTTTTCCAGTCAATTTATTAAGCAAAGCTTCAAGCCACACCCCTGAGGAAGTCCATTCATAAAATCCAAAGCTATTACATAAAGTATATACTAAATTGTATGGTATTATACATGGCTGCTTATGTATCATGTCATAACAACATACCTTTATTTTAATCTTTTGACATGATCATTGCTTCCTTTGCCAAGATTCATCCATTACTTATTACCACACAGTCATGAGAGCTCAATATCTTGGATTAATGGGAATATTGTCACCTTTGTTGTGAGGGTATACAGTGATCAGAGTTTCAGGGACTGCTGTTAATTCCATTTCTAGATAGTGACTCTGACCAGTATACAAGGTCGTTCATGGCCAAAGGCACTTTCATCTGTTTCCAGCCATGGCAGAAGCTACGTGTCAGGTATGAGTGTGTGTAAATGTTTCATGTCTACAGATATTCTTTCTATTTCTGCTCGCAACATCTATGTATATTTTCAGACTTTTTTTTTCCCTTGAAACAATCCCAAGTCGTCCTGGTTTTATGTGTGGACACTTAGCACTGTCTTCGTTTATTTCTGTAAAAGAATGTATTTGACATTTATGTGTCAAATATCTGACTGTCCATATCGAAGGAGCATAAAGAACAAGATAATAAAATGTTGACTTTTCTGGGGCAAAACCTTCATTTAATTAACCTGGACAGGCTTAGGTGATGTCTGTGTCCATTTTTGTATAGGATTAAAATGATATATGTAGGATTGCATTAGACCTACAAAAATGACTCATTGCCTGCTACTTATGAATTATATCTGTGAATAATACATTGCTCTCGGATATGTTCTGCCTGGTAGTTTGAAATGACAAACTGCAGTATATTTAAAGGGAACAACCATTCTTGTGATCAGCTCTTTATATTGCTCCAGTACAGGTATCTAAAATAGAAAATGAAGCAGCAATGCTAATAATCTTGATTAAAGGGTTTGTCCAGGATAGCCACTTTTTCAATATGAGTCTGGGAAAAAAACATACTCACCTGTCCCCGGTGCTGTGGTGTCTTTCAGCACGGTTCAGTCCCGCCACTCCAGTGTCTTCTTCTGGTGGAAGTCCCCACTGCAAATCACTGGTCTCACTTGATTGGCCTCAGGAAAGGGACAGGGATGTTACAGTGCGGTGAGGAAAGAAGAAAACTCCAGAGCAGCAGGATTGGACCATGCTGGGAGACACCAGAGCATCCGGGACAGGTGAGTATGTTTTTTTTATTTTTTACTTTCTCTGGCCTCATAATAAAAAAGTGGTTATCCTGCACAACCCTTTAAACTTCTTATCATTTATTGTGTGCAGTTGCAATGTGTGTCTATATTGTTTGTCTCCATTTTTACAGACTGCAAACAGAGCCTATTTAATCTGAACATGAATTTATACTCATATTCAGTCTCTTCCATTTTATATTTGTTGTTAGTTTTCATTCTTCAGATTCTGTAGACGGAAAAGAGTGTAACAGGGTTCTAACAGGTCATTGTCTAACAGGTCATTGTCTATAATATACTCTATATGGAGACAAATACAGTAGCTCTGAATAAGTACTCTATACACAAAATAGTAGACTGGTAGATTATGGTCATTGTTGTAAGTTACAATATTGTTATACTGCATTAGGACTCACATACATATATGCCCTCTCTTACCTGTCATCTTGTCTCAACATCACAACATTGGCCACTTTTCTAAACTCAACATGATTTTATGACAAGTCACCACAAGTCGTATGATAACTATCCTGTTTGTGTCTATGTGTGGGAGGTGAACTACAGTCTTTAAAGGCTTTTCTAGGACATTGTGATATTGTATTTAATTGGTTCCAAGACAAATTGGAATCCTTAAATAAATTATACAGTTTAAAGGGGTTGTCCCATCACAAGGATCCTATCTATACTGCTTGTTAATGTGGATGTAAGACTTTTCCTAAATACATTGCTTCAGTAAAACTGCTTTGTTTGTCCACTATCTTACTTTATTCATTTCATTGTTGACACAGCCCTTGACTTATCTGCTCAAAAGTCAAGTGATGTATCTGCCTGCTCTCAGGGGGGAGGGAGGAGGAGCTAAGTGCATGGGAGCGAGCCTGTGTATCTAGCTATTCCTGTGTCTACACTATGTGACCTAGCTTCCTGCTCTAAGATAGGGGAGAGGAGCTGCTTTCATTTCTGAACTCGTCTTCTGTTCTCCCAGTTATCAGGTTAGCTAATTCAATTGTGTTCATTATGGCAGAGACAGGCAGTCTCTGTATGTAACACAGAACGGAGTTGCTCCTGCTTGTACTTCATAGAACAATATTGTGCATATAGTGTTTTTTGAGGACCTTTGATGACATCACAAGCCCTTCAGCCACCCATAGGATCACGCTACGTGGTGCGTGGAGCTACACACTAATTTGGGGGAGGAGCTATATAGCAGGTTGCACGTGAAACCCTGCCCACCAAGTGACGCAAGAAACCAAGAAGAAAGAAGATTTTACAGCAGTGAAGACTGGTGAGTATGCAACGTGGGAATACCCCTTTAAGTGTGGCTACATCTGTATAACGTACATTTCATCTCTTTCATATAGTAAAGAGTTTTTTCTGTAACTTTATTTTTTTTTTTTACATAATCAGATCTCCAAAGTTAAATCTATCTGTAATTTATTTTATCAATAATATCACTAATCTGCTGTTCCCGAAAGTGAGCACAATACTCTATCTTACATCTTCTCCTGGCATAGAGATCATGTGATGACACCTACACAGCAATGTGATCTATGCTTGAACACTGTATGTGCATGGGGACAAGCGACATGAATGAGGTGGATCAGGTGGGGTGAACACTTAAAAACAATGCAAATATGAGTGATTTTCTGTTCGTTTCATAGAGATACCACTTTTCAGAGTTATACAGTTTTATCAACACCCAGAAAACCCTTTAAAGGCAGCATCTCTTTACATATATCATTTCATTCCATCATTCTTCTTTAATCTTTTATTAAAGCTGCTTTCACACTGCCATTGAAGGATCAGAACAACGTACATTAAAGCTGGCAAAACAACAGATGCACATGGAATACTTTGCATTTGTATCCATCATCTAGTGCGATGTTAAAATACAAATGGAAGGTCCTTTGGTTGGCTTTCTGTTTAGTTTTTTTTTTTTTTTTTTTTTTTTTTTTTTTACTGAAAAAGCACAATATGCTGTGCTTTTTCTTTCCCTCAACATAAATTGAAAGCCAACAAAAGGTACATTCCATTTTTGCGTGAACATTGGATTCAACGATGATGAATACAGACGGATAGTCTGGTGGTTTCAGCGCCCATTGTTGTAATCCTTTAATGTGTAATAGCACCTTATTGACACTTAAATGAATGAATCAAACAAATAAGCAATGGAATGAGTAAATTAAAAAGGGGAAACAAATGATAAAATAAGTGACGACACGTGAGTGGAGCAAAGGTTTTCCGACACACCATGGGTAGACCATATCCACAATTTGTGAAACCAGATTTATACATTTATTATGTCTTCTTTTCGTCTGAAAGTTTTGCCATCTGTTGAATATGTTCTGCATATATCTAGATTCATTCTATTTTCTCAAATTATTTAAAGCCAACCTAAGCGTATCTATGTTTATAGTGTAAAACACATCATTGTGGTTCTATGTCCCATCTGTTCTGCAGCCACATCAAAGATCATCATTTTGCTAAAAGCTAATGAGTACACCATAGCGCCATATAGTAAAAGTACCGACTTCCATCATCAGTGCTATACTTTGTATCTTCTTCACTGTTTATAGACTGTCGCCATATACTGATAGTTCAGCAAAGTCAATTACTGGAGTAGTTAAAGTGAGAAGGTGGATAATATTATATAGGTCAGTAGAAAAGATGAAGACTAAAAGGCTGTCATACATTCTGACTTTACATCTGAAAATATGTTATAATTTATAGTTTTCGGAAGAAAATGTGGCTTTTTTTTTTTGGTTCAGAAACCTCATCATTATCCAAGCTACTAAATTGCCTTGCTGAACTTCATAATGGATTTGCAGCACTGTTTGGAAAGAAGATACAATCTTACAAAAACCTAAGAAGCCATTTCTTTCTTTTTCCTTATTTATATTATATTATTAAACTTATTATATTTTTTTCTGCTTGAAGAATAGCACACACGTAGATGGATAAGTAATGCAGATAGAACATATATAGAGATGTTTAAAGCATTCCTTTCATGTCAGGTGACTTTACAAAGTACAGATATAGCAGTCTACAAAGTAATGTATATTGCATTACTGAAAGTACGGTATATTTCACAACCTCCCCACTACATACTTAGTGTAGCATGGCTGCTTTCAATGCAAAATGAATGGGGGCTGCTTTACGCAATTTGCTTAAGTGGAAAACAAGTGTGTTTTGCCGTATATTATCGGGTAATAAAGTTTTGACCGTTCTGACCATAAGAAAAAAAAAGGCACATAACAAACAGAAGGCAGATCAAACAAAGTCCAAAATATTTCTGAATGTGGATGGGTCTGTTGCTGTATATGGTTCAGTACCTTTTTTGTGTGCTCAAATTTACACCCTCAATGAAAAGCCAGTAGGAGGCCAAACATGATGTTATTGCACCCTTGGCTATAAATCTAGAACTAGGTTAAATTACAAAACTTACTAGAGCCAGGAGCAATGTCTCTGTGTGTCTCTGTATGTTTCACTGCCACCATTAGCTACTCTCATCTCTCGCCTCCCCATTTCATTGATTTCTATGGGCAATATATAACCTGGTTCTTAAGTGTGCGGAAAGTATACATCTTGGCTCTTAAAGGGTTATCACGGATTTGAAAGCATGGCTACTTTTTTCTTCTCAGAAAGTGATATCATGCCCCTTGGTAACCCTTGTTCACATCTGCATTTGGTAATCCGTTCGGGGAGTCTGCATGGGGACACCCCCAAACGGACTACCGAATGCATTTGCAAGTGGTGTGCAGTGAAAGCACATGGACCCCATAGACTATAATGAGGTCTATGTGCTTGCTGTGCACTGCCCGGACAAATCATGTGGACAAGAAAGTAGATTGTGAACTACTTTCCTGTCTGAATGTTCCCTGCGGAGATTTGGTGGCAAGCATACGGACCCCATTGTAGTCTATGGAGTCCGTGTGCTTTCATGTGGACTCCCCAAAATGGAATACAAATGCAGATGTGAACGAGGGGTCACATGGCAAGTCTACAGCTTAGTCCCTTTCAAATGAATGAGACTGTGTAGCAGCATGGCCATGTGACCATCAAACACGATGTCACTTCCTGAAAGCAAGAACGCAGCCATGCTTTTCAACCATGGTTAACCCCTACCATATAGATTTTAGCTGTAAATTGAGGGTGAATGAAGTAAAAGTGGTTCCTACGGTAGTGGAGAAAGAAGCATTTCTTTCAAGTAAGCTATAGGATATATTCTTAGATCCACATGTACTATTGAGTTACTATTTGAAAAGTTTGTTAAAAGTACAGTGACCATAGTCTGGACCCCAGCATTTTCAATAGTACATGTTAGAAGGGGGCCCTGTTGCAGAAATTGCATGGGGCCCAGAACCTTGACGTTACACATCTGCAGGTAAAAATACTATGTTGCTGCTGGCTGTTTTAATGACAAATAACTGGCGTAGTCTCCTTTAAGAAAGATTTGGCTTCTGTATCATTCGAGAAAAAAATCTCCCATATGGTCATGTATTGTCTTTAACACCTGCAATCAATTGAAAATAGTTTACTGCAGGACCGCATGCGAGTCTGTCGATTCAGATAGCATCAAACTCAATAAATATGCTGCTTGTTGAGTCTCTTGTTACGACCAGTGCAGGAATGAGAGTGTAATTGGACAGATTTCATAATCCTGCATGTGACATCTGTTCTGTGGGATGTTCTGTTTCCATGCCAATTCTTGGGAAAATGAAACTATTCCCTATGTGTTAATATCTAAGTGAAAACAAAGACGCACTTAAAAATTATTTCAAAGGCAAAAGGAAGATTAAATGGCTTTAAAAGGTTGCTGAATTTCAGTAATGCAGCCAGGCAAAGGCTAGAAGAGGCTACAATAAATGAGAAGCCGAGCACATTGAAACATTGAGGACATAATTAACCATTGTGTTACAGTACATTTAATCAAATGAAGAGCCATCTCCATTTACATAGACGTGAATTACAGTCTTTAGAAGAATGTATTCATTTATTATTACATTGCAAATAAATATTTTTAGTAAAAAGATCTTTATTGTTTTTTTCATCAGGGAATATGACAGTAATATTAGACTCAGATATGGCGTCGGTTCTAGAGAGATGTTACTTTGGCCAGAGCTGGACTGGTGCAATATGTACATTTTGTGCATAGAAATGAATTATATATATAAATAATGTTACCAGTAGTCCTTCCCCACCTTGACTGCCCGATCACAACACTGCTTTATTTAATTGAAGCCATGACAGGACCATTTACATCAGGCCAAGCAAAGAGCAGTCTGCACAGAGAACTAAATGTTCCTGAAGTCTTCTTTTCTTTTTTATTTAGCTGCTATGACCCCTAGTATTTTCTCCTATCTGCTATTCTGAGCTTATGTTTGTCTCTTTCTGTGATAGATTACTCTCATTATCCTGTATCTGTACTATCCATGCTGCTGTAACACACTGAAATTTCCCCATGGTGGGACTATTAAAAGATTATTTTATCCTATTATCTCACTGTTAGGAGCCCAATAGCTCAGAAACACCCAATATCAGTTGATGCTGCTTAGGAAACATGTGTCCACTACAACATTGAACTTTATTTCCACCACCCAACCTCTCTCCTCATTTCCCTAAGGGTAAGTTCACATGGGGTTTTTTGGTCAGGATTTTGAGGCCATAATGGCCTCAAAATCCTGACTAAAAAGATGGCTGCCATTGAAATCAATGGGAGCCGCTCAGAAGCTTATTCCCGGCTCCCAGAAAAAGAATTGAGGTGCTCACTCGTCAGGCTGTTTCACCTCGTGATTCAACTTGAAGACACTTCCTCCTCTGGACTAGGCCCATTCATTGGGCCTAATCCGGAGCAGAGTGTGCGGCTGGATGCTGGTGCAGTGCACTGGCTTTCAGTCGCGGTTACCCAGCTTTTGGATCTGAACCTGCGCAGGTTCCGATCCAAAAAAACCCCCATGTGAACTTACCCTAATTCTTCCCTTCCATTCTTTTCCCTACACCTCTGCCCCATCCCTCAATTCCCATTTACCACATTTCTGCCTTTCTTTCTTAATCTCCATATTTGGCATTATAATTTGGATGTAATTATCTATTACCTATTGTATAATTAAAATTTTAATAAAAAATATTAAAAACAAAAACTTTATTCCCAGACTACGTAGTACTTGGCTGGGCTTGGCTGGGCTGAGTCCACAAGAACTAGAGCTGTTTGCTACTATTTTGTTACCATTTTCCTCTTTGCCACATTTGCTACTAAAGTCCCTTAGAATTGTAGTCAAACAACCCCTTTAAGTTCTTATTTGCAAGCAACAGCGTCCAGAAGTGACTCTAACCAGCTATCTGCGATTGTAAGTTAAATAAATGTTCTACTTTCTTCATATCTGCCTGTTCTGATTGACTTTTGTGCATAGGCACCAGCCCACCATCAGCTCAATACTGAAAGAAAGTAGAGAATAATTATAAACCTCAAGCAACTAAGCTACAAGTGAGAAAAATGCAATTATCAGGTAACTACTTCACATATATTGAGACAAACAAGTTCCAATAAGGGGAACTTGAAGACGTGTATGTTATTTTTATGTTTCTGCACTGGAACATGCTGAACCTGTTTTATTTTTTTTACTTTATATTATAAGAATACATTTTATATTTTAATGAGATATACCAATTTAAATCTGACTCTGTTCTGTAAACCAGATAAACAGGACACAAAACACAAAGGCCAAGGAAGAGAAGCTTTACATTTGGCCAGTGCAAACCTAATTTACTGATAGGCTGTGACTAATATTAATGAAATGAATTGATAGCACAGTGTATATTTATCATTTTACACTGAATATTTTATATTTTAACTCTTCAGTTGCCAGCATAACCTTCAAAGTGTAGCTATAACCACAGTATGACTTAGCTTTTCCTTGGATAGAGTTAATGGAATTAATAAAAATTGCAACCCAAATTGTATCCACATAAAGGACTGGTGTTGTAATTGGCTCGCTCACTGTAGTATTCTCCCAGGAGCTATTCATTTCTCGCATATTACTAACAGGATGCCACTGTGCTGAGCCCAAGCAAAATACAGATTTAATGTAAATTTTGACCTGTGAAGTTAATATTTTTTTTCAAAATGCAATATTAAAGGATGAAGTCAGAATTCAAGCTTTCTCTCCAGATGACAGTATATGATTATATAAATATATTTATAGTCATGAAAGTACACTGTCATTGAATTACTTAGTTGGAAATTAGGTAAGTACAATCTCAGATAAGCAACAGCATATGCCAAATCGCACTGTTTCATTATTTATTTAACAAAAACTAGGTCAAACTACAGAGAGTGAAAATGAAGTATCAACATTGCTTCAATAGAAATTAAGAGAGTCAGTGGCATCCAAGTAGTGCTAATCAAATGCTCTTGATTAATTCATCATCATCATCAAGTGTGACTATACTTCAAAACAGAAGTTTTGGCAGTTTGCTGTCCTGAAGCATATACTGTAAGTCATGTAATAACACAATGCCAAGGCGGAAAGAAATTAGCAATGAACTTAGAGAAGCAATTGTGCTGACTACGAATTTGGGGATGAATACTAAAACCATTTCCAAACAATTTGAAGTACACATTTTATAGCATTTAAGACAGCTGACAATTTTTCCAAGGTCAGACTGCTAAGGTCAGAGAAATTGCAAAAAAAATCAAAAGAGCTACATCTAAGACTCTACAGACTTCAGTGTATGTGTTAAATGCTCAAGTTTATGACAGTATAAATAGTGTAAGCTGATGGCTGGTCAGGTAATGGAGGGGGTGCACATCTCACACAGACTACTAAGGTGGGTGAGATGAGAAAACTCCAGAAGGAATGTTTGTTCTCAGCAGACTTTCGTCTGCTGAGCATTTTGGTAAATGCTCAGTATTGGGCTGGATTTTTAGGAATGGCAGTAGGTTGGTAGTGGGACCTGTCATTCCACCGCCCTCCAGTCCACACTTTGGGGATGTTCTGGCAGTGACTCAGCTGCAGAGAGTCTGCTCATCAAGGGAGCTTAAGAAGCCAGCTGCAGACTTTGGACAGAGCTTGGCTGGAGAATGAGCAGGAAGGTCAGACTGTTGGAGCTGTTTTGGTTGATGCAACCTACTGTTGAGTCTGCTATTATAGGTGAGGTAACCTATGTTGAGTTAGAGACTAGCCGGGCAGGTATTTATGTTTGTATTGTTTCCTTTTTTTGCTGCACTACCTTTTTTGAGTGAAGATAAAACTCTACCTTTGTTTTGGACTAAACAAACTGGACTTTTGTGTCTATGCCACCCCACCTAGCAACCCCAAACCCTGACAATAAAAAAAAGACCAAAAAACTTTGGCTTGTTTGGAAGGGTTGTCAGGAGAAAAGTACATGGCAGCGTGGCTTAAGTTTGCAAAGTTGAAAGGAAAACCTCAAGACTTCTAGAACATTGTCTATGGGTCAGAAGTGAACAAAGTTTTATGGACATAATGCACAGCACCAGGATTAGCAAAAACCAAGTGCATTGTATCAGCGCAAACACCTCAAACTGTCAAGCCAAGTGGATGAGGGATGATAATCTGTGCTTCTTTTTCAACCATAGGACCTGAGCACTTCACAGTCATTGAGCTTACTATGAACACCTCTGTATACAGAATACAGGTATTCTAGAGTCAATTGTTAGGTCATCTATAGTTAACCCTTGCTAAAACTGGGACATGCAACTGGAAAATATACAACAGAATGGCTAACAAAGAAAAAAAATCAAGGTTTTGCAATGGCGCCATCAAAGTACAGACCCCAACCCAGTTGAAATTGTATGGCTGGACCTTAAGAGATCACTTATATATAAATCACCCTCTTGTTACCTGTTTGAGGCAAAATCCACTGTCAAAATCGGCCTCCTTGCCCCTGTGCGAAGTAACCCTTAAGAAAAGCCGGTTTTGGACTTGTTTTTGACTTTGCATATATTGCATAAACAGTGAAAGTGGTAGCGAAAAAACAGCTCGAATTTTTCCACAAGGTTTAATATAAATCAATACGGTATTAGAGAAATACTGTATGGCAAGTGACATGCCAGCCTCAGTTCCCGAGGTTGCTGATTTGATGGTATATGACAGGCACATGCAGACTGTGGAGCTCTCGTTGATGAGAAAATAAGAAAAAAATTAAGTGTACAGAAAACCCACAGAAACCTCATTCCCACATGTGAATACATTTGGCCTGTTGAAGGACTTTGATCAGTGTGCACAAAAATACAAATGGAAAAGGAAAGAGATTGCTCCTACTGAGTCTTTGATCCATTACTACCTTGCAGTGCGCTCTTCACTTTCAAGGAGAATCAAATGCTTAAACCACTAACATCTAGTTTATATCAACTACAAAAATAATGAAGGAAAATGTCTGATTTTTTTATATATATTTTAGTCTATGTGAAATAAGACTGTCCTTAATGGCACATGTGTGATCTACGACATGGTATATTACCATCATACCGTTGGCAGAAGGATCGGCAAATGTTTTGAAGGAAAATGGATAATAGAGGCTGTGTCCCCTTCTTGTGGCCTTATATTGGAAGATGGGGCCATATGAAGAAGTAAGGCAGCTAGAGTAACACTTTTTTTTAACTCTTTAAGTCTCTCCCGTGCCTCCATCGGACAGTTGTTCTAATATAAGTTAGGATTTTATGGATACTGATGGGCTAGTAGCATGGTAGATGTATGGGGAGAGTGAAGGAGATGAAGAACATGTGCAATAGATCATCATCATCATGCAAATCCCCCCCTTCCCAAATAAAGCATGGATTTTTTGACATTCTATGCTGTTTTTTAAAATTCCTATGCTGTTTTCAGAAAACATGCATTTGTTTAAAATAAAAGCATTGTGTGAACACAACCTTACCTGGAACTGTTGTATCATAGCACCTAGTTGTGTGATCGCGCTTTAGGCCAAGGCCCCCTGGGTCGGAAACACCGCAGGAAAAATCACAGTGTTTTACAGTAACCGCCAAGTGGATGAGATTCCTGAAAATCCCATGCCCACTTTGCAGTAAAAACCGCAGCATGTCAATTATATCTACGGAAACGCCAGCGGTTTTCCCATAGATATAATTGAAACAGAAAGTCCGTGGAGGAAAACTCTGTGAACTTTCTGTTTAAAGCACTGCGGGAAGAACCGTGATGTGTTGCTGCCATGGTTTTTCCCGCAGTGTTTTATAGCTGCGGGTCGTCTCGTGGGGCATTCGCCTTACAGCGATTCTCAGTAATATATATATACCAATGCCAATGCATATTCTCATTTCTGAGTGGTGTGATGTCCATGGATGAAATCACTAGAGGTATTTGCTCTTTGTTCTTGGGACTACCAAGGATCCCATAGGTAGAATCACATTAATTATAAAATAATACCATACCCTAATAATATGGTCACTGGTGAAGATTGGAATTCCTATTTAGGCTAAAAAGTCAGTTCACTTAATATTTAAAGGTTCCTTGTACGATTCCATTAAATGGAGCCAACATTACGTTGCACTGTTCATCTTGCAACACTTCATTGCAGTTCCCCAATCTTTTCAATGTATATGCTGGAATAATTGTATGCATGTGCCTGTTCTCAGAATAGTGCCTGTTCACTCTTGCTATTAATATCTTGGTATTGTTCCTTTTCCTTATTTTTCTATTGTTACTTTGCTGCGTTGGTAGCTCTCGTCAAGTTGGAGCCCGTTTAAAATTCAAGCACGTTAGCGTTGTGTATTATTAACTTGGAATGTCTTTATTCTGTTGTCTGGTGATGACATTTTTTGGCAATTTTATTTGCTTTCTCATTAGTTCATCTGTTAAATGCAAAAGAACTGCCATGTTACACTGCGTTAATGAAGATAAAGCTGTTTCTTCTTCTAAAGGAAGTAGAAGAGTCATTGGTTAATGCGACTCTTTGTATTCTTTCCTGTCTGCAGTTTTCCTATTATGATACATAGAATATTTTGTATAAAATATGATATGAGTTCAAATAAAATGGTTCACAGTGACAACTTTATTCCTTTTAGAGAGGGTTTCTGGGAACATGCATTGATGGTCTATTCATGCATAGGCTATTAATGTGTAATTGTTGCCTACTGATCAGCAGAATGGAGATGCCAATTTGAATGTTTTTTCCAGGCACAGTGACACCAATGGCTGTTTTTGGTACTGCAATCTTGCCTCATTCAAGCAATTGCTGCCCTTTTGTGTTGCTGATTCTAACCACGCATACATTGATGGAATATTTTAAGGATAGATCCTCAATGTATATCCTTGGAAAACCTTTTTAAGATCTGCAGGGAATGTTAAGTGCTAGGGAGGAAGGGTATTGTGTATTTACATTCCTGCATCTATATACAGTAAGTAGCTTTGTGTAGATATACGCCCACAAATCTCTATGTATATAGCTCTCTCTATAGAGTTAGCTACAGTAAGCTGTTTATGACACAAAACTCTTCTATCCAATAAGTATAATGATTGTTATAGGTTTTTAATCCATGTTTTTACTTTGAGCATGTCTGGCCTAGACCCTAGGTTCTTTACCTGTGCTACGTGTACCACTAGGGGATTGTTAGGATTATGCAGAGACTGCGGCCATGATATGGGCGTCGCTGTCTGTTCCTCTGCAAAATCCAGGGTTGCAAGGGTTAACCTGCCTTGCAACAGCCGGGCGTGGTCGACTGGTTGATCGACATGTGTATCAACCAATGGACGCTCGGATTGGGCAGCTGGGCTATTTGCTGGTGACCGCCCCTTGCCTATATAAGGGGGCTGGTCTGGACGCCCGGCGCTCTATGATCGCATTCCAAACCCAAAATGATGTGTGTGTATGTATGTTTGGGTTCCAGCCTGTAAACATTGCCCTAGTTAGCAAAAGACCCCTGAGATAGCAATGCCACTGTTTGTCAGGCAGCATGCTGCCCTGTATGTGTGTGTTTGTGGTAAAACTCTGTAGGGTCAGCTAGCAGTAATTCCCAGACAAGGTGACTGGGAGTGGGCTTGGCAATAGTTGCCTGGGTGGTTGGGTGGAACTACCACACACAGGGTTACTTGGTCTCTGGCTAGTCCTGGAGTTCAGGCTAGCCAGTTTATTTATTTGTGCGGCTGCTTTGACTGCACATGACTCTTTGATTGGTAAAAGAGCAAACCTGGTCATTTAATTTAGCTGGCAGTGACAGGAACTGTTAGTGTGTATTCACACCAGGTTGGTTGCAGTAATGGCCCAGAGGGCTCCGTAGGGTTTTCATTTAAGTTGTTTTTTTTAATAAACCCTGCTGACCATAACAGGGATATGCGCCATGTTCTTAAGTGCTTTCATTAGTTGCAACAGAGCGTATGATCATAACTAGAGATGAGCGAGTAGTACTCGATCGAGTAGGTGTTCGATCGACTACTACGGTATTCAAAATACTCGTATTCGATCGAATACTACTAGCTGTTCGAAGTTAAGATTCGATGCAGAACCAGCGTTGATTGGCAGAATGCTATACATTGCCAATCAACGCTGGTTCTTCTCTTACCTTTATAAGTCTTCTCCCTGTGCAGCGTCCCCGCGGCGTCTTCCGGCTCTGGATTCAATCTGCCAGGCATCGGGCCTGGGCAGAGCCGACTGCGCATGCCCGCTTGTAGTGAATTCAAGGCCAAAAGAGGACGCGGGGACACTGCGCAGGGAGAAGAATCCAGCCCAACCCTCACTCATGGACTTGGTAAGAAGAATTTGATCGAATGTTGTGTACCCCTGAAACGAACATTTCCCCCCATAGACTATAATGGGGTTCGAAACCCGTTCAAACAGTCGAACAGTGTGCGGTGTTCGGAACCCCAAACATTTTAGTGTTCGCTCATCTCTAATCATAACCTTCAGGCAGTTTGCTGCAACTTATTTGAGCAGAGGGCTACTTGGTTCAGAACCACTGCTAGAAACTTAACACAAAAGGTACAGCAGAGCTGAATTTGTCATGTAATACTTGCTTTTGTGCAGAGTGATAAGAATTTAAGGGCATCATTATACAAGAGATCAGTCAGTAAAGTCAGTAATATCTAATGAAAATAAAAATAATTATGTTCATATGGAAAGAAGACCCCCTCACATTTACAATATGGATGTCATATGTCTTGAATGTACATTGCATTATATTCTATTCCAATGATATATTAACAAGTAGTGTAAAGGGAGATACACTACTAGCTGGAGGCCCTATTATTTGTCATGCTCTTGTTTGCAAGTGTGTTATACCTTCTTCATTTGAAGAGCCAAGATGTAACGACTGTATGTTTATATAGTCTACAGTGCTTGAACCCTAGCAATATAAGTTCTTAAAATATAAATATGCAATTTTAATATTTAAATAAATACAAATATCTATCTATTATCCATAATTGGAAGCATGTGCATATTTATGCATAATTTGGCCAATTTCAACATACCGTAGGCCACGGTATACTGTAGAGAAAATGTATTCTGTTTCATGTCATTTACATTACAGCAAATGTCATACTTCCTCTACACATTCATTTCATGAATGTCATTAAATCCTATGCACCGTATTCCCATCAAATTGAAAGGTTTACATTTCTTTTGCAGAAATGTCTATGCTTTTAATAAGGAAAACAGCTAGAAGCCTGAACAATTACAAGTGAGGTTATCCTGCCTGATCCACCACGCCAAACACAGATCTGGCATGAAAGTGGTCCGCTGCTACCGAAACATAACCAATCTGATCTGAAAACAATTATTTATTACTTAAGAGTAGTCGGTGGAATTTTTTTTTAGCTACATACTTGGCTCTAATAAGCAAATAAACTATATTTGTGCTCGCAGTCAATTTCTTGTGTGTGTCACAGTTGGCCACAAACAGCTGAGGGTCCCTGTGCAATAATAGTTATTGGGCTTTTGCTTTCCAGTACCATAGCACAGATCATCCCTTTCAGGTCTCCTTAACAATCCACCAGAAATTGTTAGTCAAGAAGTCCATTAGTTTAGTTTAGCCATTAGTTTAGGTATTTACTTGGAATCTAAAAAAAACAGTAAGCTGCTAGTAAAGTGATAGGCCTCGACCTACTGGGCCACTGTGCTGCTGCACAGATTGCGCCAATGTTATGTCTATCCATATATCTTCCTTTCATCTCCAAATTCCTGGAACACCGAGTCTACTCTCATCTAATCTGATATATCTTTGCAAATTTTCCTTAAAATCTGATTTCCGTTTCCTTTTGAAAGTCTGGTAACCACCCTGTACTTATTTTTGGGATCTTTCAGTAGCATTTGACACTGCAGACCGTAAACTCCTCCTCAATATGCTCCACTCTGAAGAATATTGTTTTCTCTGAGTTGTCTTCCTATCATTCTGACTGCACATTCAGTCCTTTGCCATCTTTACTTCTTCTCCCTTCTTCCACTTTATCTCATTGTTGGGGTTCCTCGGGGCTCAGTCCTACGCCCCCTCTTCTCATCTCTCTGCATAGCTCCTATTGGACAAACCATGAGCAGATGTTGCTTTCAACGCCATCTTTATGCTAATGATCTCAAATTACTTGCCTCCTCCAGTGACATCACCCCTACACTTCTATAAAATACCTGCAATTGTCTGTCTGATATCTCTAATATAATGTATAATATAATATCTGAGATGTCTTCACCATCAGACATTTACATTACCATAACTTTGCGTCAGCACTCCTGTGGTCTTGGGGTTATGTTTGACTCAGATTCTTTTTCCGCCTGCACTTTTATGTTACCCCATCTTCATAATCTACCTTTTCTTATCACAAAACATCAAAAACACTTATTGCCCCCTTGATTTCTGCCTATTAAAACTCTTCTCTTTCCAATCTATCGTAAATGCAGCAGCTAGATTGATCTTTTAGTCTAATCTTTACAATGACGCCAGTCTCTGCCAGTCACAACATTACTTGCCCATACTCTTTAGAATACAATCTTAAACTGCTTGTTCTCATCCACAAAGCTGTTCTAATGCTGCAACTCTCTACATCTCCTCTATCATCTCTGCCCTATCCTGATCCCTTCTAAAAATAACATTCTCCATAATCCTAACCATCTGTCTCTAAGACTTCTCCTCAGTTGCACCTATTCTCTGGAATGTACTACCAAATTTCCATTGTTCCAATATGCCCTAAAAGCACAACTTTTTCATATGGCTTATCATATTTCCATATTATTATAATCTGACTCTTCTGTATAACCTCTACAGTATTCTTCAGACCCCATTGCCATAACCCAACGGTAACCCTGCATGTCAGCATGCTCTGTATCTGTAAAGAGCTACATAAAGAAATATTGCCTGGTGACCCCCTCATGCAGCTTTATCTGGGTTACTCAGATGGCTGGACCATTGCACAAGAAATTTTATCTCTTGTATCCCTATTTCTTCCTTATTATTGTGTGAATTGATGATTTTTTTTTTACTCTGCAATGTCTGATTTTGTCTGTGCATGAACCTTATCATTTGTAAAGTGCTGTAGAATATGTTGGTGCTATATAAATAAAAATTATTATTATCATCATCATCAATTTATTCCAGTATGTAGTAGAAAATATTGTTTATAATATTTTTTTTTATTCAATTAATGGTCTACATATAATGTTGAATAGTACTTTTCTAATTTGCTGCCAGACATTTACAAGCACAATGAGAATGTCAAACTGTTTTCATGGATATTTTTATACTTTCTTTTATTATGGTCTTATTATTCCATCTCTGCTTCCACAACAAGCTATTATTTACAGCTATGATCAAACTTTCAATTCCATCACCATCTAACATAAGATGAGATTGTTTGTTCCTAGTAGCTTTCAATAGTGTCCACTTGCTGGGCAAATGGACGTCCTGTGGCATTATCTACAAGCATTGTTTGCTCAATTCAAATCATGTTCTTGCAATAAACACTGTACATTAATGGGAATAATATATTCTTATACTGCTTCACCGCTGGTGCTTGGTAAACCTATATGTTAAACACAGATGCTGCTTTCATCTACTCTATGCAAAAAAGAACACAAGGTAACAAGAAAGATTGTATTCATTTAGCTCAAATAGCGGACAGTGGTGTCATGTCTCCTTACTGCTGGTGGATAAAAAGAGTGAACTCCCAGCCACAGTCTCTTTCAATTATCTCATGTGAAGGCCACTAAAGAGGCATTATACTGTATGGTGCACTAAGAAGGCTTCATCACTGTATGTTCCACAGTACTGCCTGTTATTACTGCATGGATCAGAAAAGGACTACATAGGGTCTTCCATGGGCAAGACTGGGTAGACCTGGGTACCCTTGGTTCACATTTGCGTTTGGTAATACGTTCGGGGAGTCCGCACGGTGACCCCCCAAACAGACTACCGAATGCACTGGCAAGTGGTGTGCAGTGAAAGCACATGGACCCCATAGACTACAATGGGGTCTGTGTGCTTTCCATGTGCTGCCCACACAAATCATGCAGATATGAAAGTAGATCACAAAGTACTTTCCTGTCCACATGATTCGTGCGGGCAGCGCGCAAGGAACACACAGACCCCATTATAGTCTATGGGGTTCATGTGCTTTCACTGCACACCGCTTGCCAATGCGTTTGGTATTCCATTTGTGAGGGTCCCCATGCAGACTCCCCCAAATGGATTACCAATGCAGATGTGAACAAGGCCTTAGAGGTAAATACTGGTTGTATTCAGTTACTGTTCAGCTCAGACCCTCACCTAATGGCACACCCTAGTCAGTAGACTTTTGATTTACAGTTTTCAACATTATTTTCAACTTTATTCATTTTACTTTACTGGTGTATTGTAAAATTATTACATATAAACTCCAAGCTCCAACTCCAAGTGAGTAGTGTGCAGCAAAGTCTTAAGAGATTTAGTGACTCAGCTCTGTTACTGCAGTTCAGCTCCCATTGAAGTCGATAGGAGCTGAGCTACAAGAGGCTCCTGGCCACTATACAAGGCATAACTATATAGGCATGGAGCCAAATGCTTCCAGCTCTGGGAGGTGCATAATATGGGAAGGGTCTCCAACCAGGTGAGCCACCTACCAATCATATATTTATGTCCTATCCTAAGGATAAAGCATATTAAAAACCTTCCAGGGGCATCATGGTGGCTCAGTGGATAGCACTGTAACCTTGCAGTGCTGGAGCCTTGGGTTCTAATCCTTCCAAGGACAACATCTGCAAGGAGTTTGTATGTTGTCCCTGCGTTTGCGTGAATTTCTTCCCATACTCCAAAGACATACTGATAGGGAAAAATGGAGTTCACAATCTACATGAAAAAAAAACAAAAAAAAAAAAAAAACTTCCTGGCTACCTCCTTGGGAGCTGTATTTGTCTTTGCAACAATGTTTTTATGGTTGTTTTGTTGGGCAAGTAGAAAAGGAGCCTGGGTATTTTTTTTGACAGAAGTAATATCACAAGTTCAGTTTACAGTAATACATTTCTGGAGAAAGGATGTTCATTTAGAGATTCATTCTGATTGCAATATTTGAAGTTGAGAAGGATTTTTCCATCTAATGGCAATGACATTTACTGTAGCATTCGCTTGTTAAGGGTTTTTACATTCATTTGAATCAAATCTGATTATACGTGAGATTTATTGAAAAGGTGTCATTTTTAACTTTATTTACTATGCATCCAATTCATTAAAAATACCTGGCATACTGGCAGACAGCAGGGTAGCAGGTGCAATTTAAAGGGGTATTCCCATGTACATAATTATTATTATTATATTTAATTTTATTATAATTAATATTATTAAATCTGTATATAATTAAAAGTTAAACACTTTTGTAAATATAAGTAATTAAACATTTTGCAGAGTTTTAAAGATTTTCTCTAAATATCTTGTGGTCACAGTCTTGTTGTCTTGATCGTTTGCCAGTGGATATGACCATGAATGCAAGAACTTTCTAAGGTCAGAAAATCAGCCATGATTTCCTTATTGTGGCCGGGATATCTTCTCATACATGTAGTGTCCTTGCCCGATAACCCAGTTACAATAAGAAAATCATAGCTGGGTTCATGACAAGTCCCAGACTATAGAAAGTTTCTGCATTAGTGGTCATATCCATCGCAACCGATCAAGACAACAGACTGTCACCACTAAGAAAGTTAGAGAAAATCTTTTAAACTTTGCAGAATTTTTAATTACTTATATTTGCAAAAATGTTTAACTTTTAATTATCTACAAATATGCATATGATTATGTACATGGCAATACCCCTTTAATGTGTATATTCTTGATGCCATCAGACCCAGGGTACATACCACTGGTGGCCGGCATTAATAAGGCCTCTGCTTAATAGGTCACCCAGGAACTGTTCTATTGGCCTATTGGGTTTAGATTTTTTAACAATTCTTTCTGGGGGTCAAATCTTAGAATTAATGCTGGTGTATACTGTTAGAGTGTAACCCCAAAGCAAAACAGACAATGTGGCTTTACTGCACAACAACCACCTTCAACAACACGAAAGTAAAGGTCATCAAAAGTTCTGACTACTTTGGCCTTTACTCTTTCTCTTTGTCTTAAAGAGGACCTTTTCCCCTTCTGGGGCACATGTAGTGTAATACACTGCCAGAAAGCCGACAGTGAATTCAGCGCACTCTCGGCTTTCATGTTCTGTGCCTCCGGTGAAAAGCTATCGGTGCCGGTACCTTAGCCATACACGGTC
The DNA here is from genome assembly GCF_031893055.1 of Leptodactylus fuscus. NCBI lineage: Eukaryota > Metazoa > Chordata > Amphibia > Anura > Leptodactylidae > Leptodactylus > Leptodactylus fuscus. The sequence goes on from NC_134271.1 coordinate 55,855,105, forward strand.
AAAAGGGCATTTCTGACAGTCTGTCAGGTATGCCCTTCCTCACAGCAGCGTCTATTGCGTTGTACTGTGAGGGCGGTGAGGAACACCTCCCTCTCCTCCTGATAGTACTCCTCCATAGATGAGTACTGGGGGGGCGTTCCTCACCACACAGCGTCATCGTTGGGCGGTAAGCAATGCTTGCCCTTTCACAGTACAGCACTATAAACATTACTGTGAGGAAGGACGTTTCTGACAGTGAAGAGCTACGGTACCGGCACCGATAGCTCTTCAACGGGGGCAGGGAATGGGAAAGCCGAATTCAGCGCACTGTCGGCTTTTTAGCGGTGTATTAAACCGCATATGCCTCAGGTGGTGAAAGCTCCTCTTTAACTTCATTACATTTTCCACTGCCCCCTTTGAGTGGTCATTCACTTACGACTAGAAATTCTCCCTTTTGGCTGCTTCTATGCCAGTTACATCAGTAGTAATGATCACAAAAGGAGATGGGTCAATTCTTGGTACTTTGAGACTCAAAAGCCACTTTTCACTGTCAGGATGGAAGTTTCACAGTTCACTTTTTAAACTGACTCAATTTAAAAAAGAAAGTCTTAAATCCCAAAGGTATAAGTATAGCTATTGTTCCGAGTCTCAAAGATGTTTCCACATGAGAACTTACTGAATATTCTGCTAGTGTTTAAGGATAGCTGAATAAAGTCAAGTCATTGTGTGTAACAACCAGTGACGCGCAAGAGAATATCATATATCAACCAAATAAGAGACGATCACAAGAAAACAAACTGTAATGCATCACTGTGCACCAGAATTGGATTAGTCAAAATACCAGTTGTTATTTGTCTTTCTTTGGAATATGGGAAAGAAAAATAGATCCCTTTCAGCCTGCCTTTTATGGAAGCTTCACATAATTTGTTGTCACATTTTATTCTTTCCATCATTTGTAAATTTTCATTGTGTATTATTGTTACAACGTCTCTCTGTCTCTTTCTTCCGGGAACTCTGCATTCTGCTTGGAATATCGTAGAAGGCTATAGTGGAGGCATGAGAACATTTGTTACTGTAGAGGTTGATTTCATTAGACGATATCTAATAAGACAGTCAATTTGTTCATGCCCAAAAACATTTACAAACCAGCTTAAGGAGACAAAACAAAAAGGCCACCACATTACTATTGACACACAGTTCTTCTCCTGATTCCCTACTGAACAGTTTGCTTCTTTCCAGCTTGTTAGTGTTAGGGCCCGACTGGTAATGTTACAGCAAATAGTTGTCTTCATTTTATTGTATGTCCACAGGGAAGAGTATTATATAGTTGCACTAAATCCATTTCAGCCTTCGATCATGTCTCAGGATCATTCTAAATAGCATAAAAATGAACACAAAGCAATCCCTTGGTTTGATTCTGCATTCCTCCATATTGTAAGCTAAAAGAGGTATTAAACAAAACCTAATAATTAATTCTACTTCTTTCAGCCCTTGAGAGGGCCAGCTTACTGTTCTGCTTGTGCATAACCTTTGTGAGAAGGTGAAAGGCAAAGTGCTGGCGTCTATATCAGCCACAGATTCCTGACTTACGTGTGGTTCAGTGCAGGTCTGGAATAGGTTTCAGGGCCCCTTCACACGACGTGAATGGGAAGTGTTTAGAAGCGCTCGCGTGTACGGCTCGGAATGAGCCGAGCGCTTACGCCGTGTGAAGGGGCCCTAGGTGTGCGTCCTGAAGCTTGTTACTGACCCATAAAAGGTTGAAGAGACTTCACTGCAGGGCAAATCCATAGCGTTAGATGAAGCAGCTGGGTTAGTCCTGTAACCCTGAGTCTAGTGAGACACAGTTGTGCGTGTTTTGTTCATGTGGCTCGTAGTAAGTTATACGGATAGTAAGGTTATCATTTCTGTTTAGTTATTTGCTCGGACGAGCAGGATTTTATTAAATTTTTACCTGAAGTTAAGGTTGTATTTTGTTTTACTCATTTTTGCCTGAAGTGAAGATTTATTTATTTTCCTGTTTTTCTAAATAAACCTGTTTGCTGCATATTTAGTGCCCCTGTCTTGACTGTTTGGATTTGCACCACTGCTTCTACTGCTCCACACACTATACAGCCTGCAGTGTATCATAAGTAAGACCTCAGTCATAGTTTGCTGTAGAGCTCCATGCTTGAACCAGTATACCCAATAGTATAATATTCTACTATTGGCTAAAGACACATTAGCATGCAAAAAGCAGGGAATACAGTAGGAATTATGGGTTTTGTAACAAGGGTGGAAATAGGGCAGAAGGAAGTAAAAGAGATAATGTACATTGCTTCAAAAACAAGGTCATGAAACCAAGCCTACTAAGAGAAGAGTGAGGGACATAATCTATCCTTGAGGTCATGTGAAACACGATCTATAGGCTTTTTCTACCAATGGAAATCATGCTATTGACAGCCACTGACAGCAATAAGGAGAAGGGTTCAGAAAGTCTTGAATGTACCATATAGTTGCTGTCACAATGAAGCTTGAAACTGCAAGTTCTTTTGGCCTTGTTTCTACAGCAGCGTTGAGCAACCTTCGGCACTTCAGCTGCTGTAAAACTACAACTCCCAACATGCTCAATTCACTTCCATGGGAGCTCCAAAAACAGCAAAGCTAGTATGCATGCTGGGAGTTGTAGTTTTACAACAGCTGGAGTACCAAAGGTTGCCTACCCCTGTTCTACAGTAATCTGGTGCTCCTGAAAGAGTGCTTTGGGTACCTGTGATTATTAGACCATAAATATTCTAAGTGCTATTAACACATTATTACTGAGTTAAACCTAGACTGAACATCACCACTCTGCTACGTGTTTGTGTAGGAGTATATCTTTTGTGAAGAACTCTATGGTGGAATAAGCCACCACCAAATGGGGACTTCATTGCCATCTCTTTTTTTTTTTTTTTTTTTACAGAACCATTTTTCTTCTCTGTACACGATAGTGCAGACAAACTCATAGTGCAGTATTATGGGAAGGTTGTGCAGACAAATTGAAAATAATTGAAAAGAATTCTAGATACTGAAAGCTTTGGTTGCTTGAGTGGAAACATTTGGCAGCAAGGGAACTAAGATTCAACTAGGGGATGTAGTACTTTCAGATAAAATTGTCTATAACAACTCCTACATATGTACCATTTTATAAAACACAGGCAATCCTGATATCACTGAACACTGCATTACCATACCCATCTCCAAGTTGAGTAGAACAAGTAAAGAAATTTCCTTAGGCTCCCACTAGGGTATTTTCCATTATGCATGAAGCTACTCATACTTATTATTTAAAAGCAAATTAAAAATACATGTCTTATGAAGATACTACTCCACTTGTATTTGGGTCCATGTAGCAATCAATAATGCTACGCTGCCTTCTGTTGTTATTACATGGCTTACTACATAGATTAGCTTGACTTTATATACTAGTTGATTGTGTGGGCGAAGAACATGAGTCCAGGAGCATAGCACTTCCAAGACGGCTATGATAAGCAATGAACATAATAACCTTTGGTTGTTGACCGTGTCTAGTGTAAGATTAAACATGGCTCCTGAGAAGAAGACAGCATGGTTGTCCTGGATGGCAATTACGCAGCTATTAAAAAGGGTATACATTATTAAAATTTTAATCTCATGTGACCCATGATATGACCCCATGCTTAAGGATTAAGGGTCTTGAGTAAAAAACACATAGCTACATACTTTATTGGCTACTGAATCAACTTAACATGTAAAACAAGAAAATGAGTGTAGTGGTATATGACTATTGTGTCATTAAAGAAAACTTTTACAACAAATCATACATTGGCAAAGCCCATAGAATGGATGGAATTGTCCATTGGCTGTCATAACATTTCAGCTTTAAGCCACACCTATGGAGTAAAATGTCCTAAAACATTTTCTTACCCGAATGTCATCATTCTGGTGAACCTTTACTAGGCTGCTATGAGGTCTGTGCTGATCATGGCAACACAATTACAGAATAGTGCAGGTATTTGCTATCTTCAAAGGAGTAAAGACAATGCTTTAATGGCTGAATTTGACAATTGTACTATTACCTATACTTGATGCCTAATGGCCCATGTCACTGCCAATTGATTTTCATATTGTCAAAGCCAGCACAGGTGTCAGCTACTGCCTGGGATAGGTTAGTGCAGGAGTAGGGAACATTCGGCTCTCCTGCTACTGTGAAACTACAACTCCCAACATGCTCCATTCACTTCCATGGCAGTTCCAAGAACAGCAGAGCAAGTATGCATGCTGGGAGTTGTAGTTTTGCAACAGCTGGAGAGTTGTACGTTCCTTACCCCTGGGTTAATGAGATATATCTAGAATGACAGCGTTGGAAAAGATGTAGAATTCTATGAAAGTGGCCACAGATATTAATTTAATTCCTTTTTAAAAAGTTGACCTTTAAGGCTCTTTTGCACATTGCATTCCCCCACATATTTAACAGATGCCTGTCACAGATGGTTACCATTGGCTTCCGTCACTCATGAGGATCCATGCCCACTGTCTGCTGTTCCATACAATTAAGAAAACAGAATATAAAGCACATTCCACAGAACAAAGATAAAAGAATGCTCTGGATTCTGTCAGTATAATGGAGGCCTATGGTTCATTTAACATATGAACCAAGAACTTTCTCAGAACATGTTATACAAGGGTCTTTTGACTTTATCAGTTTCCAATGAAGATGCCCTTAAATGCAGGAACTTTCCATGGTCTCGCACTTGTCAGAAACCCATCCATGGTTACTCATTGTGGATAGGTTATCAGGCAGGGACACTACAGGTATGAGAATATTACCCGGTCACCACTAAGTGGATTAGAAAAAAATCCTTAAAGCTAAGGCCCCACGGGCCGTAATCGCATCGCTAAAGCGCTGCGGAAAGAACCGCAGAGTGAAACGCAGCGCTTTCAACAAAAAGTTTGCAGAGTTTTACCTCTGCGGACTTTCTGTTACAATTATATCTATGGGAAAGCCGCGCTACGATCTTTTCCGCAAAGTGGAGATGGGATTCGCATGACTCCCATCCACTTTGCCTGCACTGTACAACCGTCTCCGCTGCGGGCAAATTGCGGCGTTTATGTCCCGTAGGGCCCGGCCTTAAGCAGCTTTTCTAAACACAAGTTTTGTGACAAATTATCAGAAAGTGATATATTAAAAATCCTACTTGTGCCTATGTATTACCATCCAGAGTCGGTGGGTGAATTTCAACATTTCAATGGTTTTGTTTGCATACCATGAAATTGTGTTGAGTTGGTTTCAAGGTAAATTGAATCTTTAACTATGATAGAAATCAGTTAAGTGTGCTCGCATCCATATGGCTTGTATGTACGGTATACTGTGCATACAGTATTATTTATTCATGCCTCCTGAATGTCCTGTAGAACTAATTAAAATACATTACATATTATTACATAGAGAAAGCCCATGAAATGCTTAATTAATAAGAAACTTTATTTATGTTAGCTAAAACCAAATAAAATCATTGCAATTTTTACAGTCGCTAATAAAACTTTCTATAAACTTCCTATAAATTAAACTTTCTACAAACATTTCTTTTTATATGGTATTGTATAATGGCATAGTACACTAACTTACTGTATACTATACAAGGTCATGTCTGTCATGAGGTGAGATGTAGTTTGTCTGTGGTTTTGAATGGCTATTAATATATTCTGGGGTCCCTTCAGACCCCAAAGTATAATAGCTGGAGACCCATGTGGGGAGGTCAGCAAACATAACAAACAGTAATGCTCTCATCCCTTGGGCTCTAGCAAGTCTTTGGACCCTGTCCTGTCATAAAGATGTCATCAATAATGTCAGTGACTGCTGAGGCCTGTGAATGATGCATAATGCCACCGATGCAACCCATGATATCCATGGTCTTTGACATCATTCATGAAAAAGGCCCTAATATTGGTGTTGGACCCATGGGATCTAATTGTTATTCTCTAGGGGTCTGGAGATCCTAGAGTATAATAATGGCTTATGAGTAGCAGACCCTAAAAATTTTGGGTTTGATCAAACCCAAAGTTATTGGAAAATACATAACAAACATGGGAGGGGATATTATGGGATGCTATACTGTGTGGAGGGGTTGCTGTGAGACATTACAGTGTGTGGGTTGTCCAGGAATTTGACACACTCTGCAGTATCATTGGTCCCTCTCCAGCAACCGCTGAGACCACTAATTGTCGTCAATGATCATGTGGGATGCATGGCTTATAGGGTAAGCAACTGAATGGACTGTGGCGGTGGACACCAGAGCGCCATGGATGATGACTATATAATATAAATGTATATTTAATTGTTACACCTGCCCCGCGCCCTCCACACTTTGTCAAATTCCTTGACAACCTCTTTAAGAATAATGTCCCATAGTGTACAAAGTGAAACAATCCTGCTTTTTACTCCAATATATTATTACATGAGATACATGAAAAACAAAAGTAACATTTAGGATGAACTGTAATTTTACACATCATTTTTCTTAAGGAAACATAGGTTACAGACATTCTCCTACCATAGTGACATTATATATCACAGTTAATTTTACAGTACTATCAACTCCAATATACAAACAGCGGCCATTTGCATCAACTATTTTCCTTATTGTTCCTGACTTTAAGATCAGTTTCCAGATGCTAAACTAACGATGTTCGTACCCTCATACAATAGATATTCTTCACTTATAAGAATAGTGTATATATATAGGACCCGGCTTCGCATGGGTATATTTCATTTTGAGATGGGCTTGGGTCTGCTGGGGAGTTTCAGCAGCTCGCTGTTGTCTGTAACATCATAAATGTAATTACCAGCAATTATGATTCTATCTATCTATCTATCTATCTATCTATAATCTATAATAATAATTCAGCAATATTTTTATTTTTATAACACCAGTATATTCTGCAGCACTTTATAAATCAAAGGGAGAATATCAAGATTTTACTATCTATCTATCTATCTATCTATCTATCTATCTTTTATTTATCTATCTATCTATCTATCTATCTATCTATCTATCTATCTATCTTTTATTTATCTATCTATCTATCTATCTACCATCTATCTATCTATCTATCTATGCATCTATCTATCTATCATTTATCTATCTATCTATCTATCTATGCATCTATTTATCTATCTATCTATCTATCTATCTATCTATCTATCGATCTATCGTCTATCTATCTATGCATCTATCTATCTATCATCTATCTATCTATCTATCTATCTATCGATCTATCATCTATCTATCTATCTATCTATCTATCTATCTATCTATCATCTATCTATCTATCTATGCATCTATCTATCTATCATCTATCTATCTATCTATCTATCTATCTATATCTGTCTCTGTCTGTCTATCTATCTATCTATCTATCTATCTATCTATCTATCTATCTATCTATCTATCTATCTATCTATCTATCTACATGATCTATACTTCATGGGAAGAATCAGATGAAAATAAATGAACTTTGCAGTGTTAATAAGCTGACCTCTAATTCATCAGTATAATTATAATTAAACCATCCATAAGATTACTTTGCCTAATATATTCAGGCATATTTTCTGTATATAATAAGCCTGTACCTGTGTGTCATTCCTATAGTGCAGTAAATTGAAGTCTTGTTCTATAAAATAATATTTTTTAACACTTGTATAAAATTTCAATTTATGTCTCCGGATGTAAGGCACCACACTTAGTGATGTCCGTGTGAATATTCATTATCCTTGAAATGGAATGGCTTAAGATGTTACTGCATAATGAGAATATGAAAATGATGTATGCAAACATGTGCTCTGCAAAGGTGCAGGAGGTAGAATGCAAAAGCAATGTTTGCATGATCTGCCCATTACATCTAAGGTTAAAAATAAAAAGCTTTAATATATTGGAGATGTGGAATGTATAGACAAATGTAAAAAAGACGGCATCAGGAATGTGCCAAGCTTCACAGCTCTAATGCCCACAGTGATGAATGCTGACAATTAGTGTAACCTTTTGTGTCGATTTTCTAATAATTGTTCCCTTAGTGTGGATTGATGAATTGAAGAAAAGTATGTGCCATTTTATACAATGAGCCTTATTTAGATGTCTATTTAACTACTTCCTTGGCCCAGTCTGAGGAATTTAGCATTTCTTAAAATAATTTCATTTTTTTTTCTGGTCACTCAGCGAATTTTATTCGACTGTACATAAAAAGAGGCTCTTCTGCTTCATTTTATCATTTTTGCTAATAAGTCTCTTTAGTAAGAAAATAGTCATTAAATATTTAGCCTTGGATACAAAGAAATATAGCTGAGAGCAGAACGTTGTTTTAAAGGGAGTCTGTCATCAGAGATAGGGTAAGTTCACACAGAGTTTTTTGGTCAGGGTTTTGAGGCTGTATCCGCGTCAAAACCCTGACCAAAAAGATGGCTCCCGGAAAAAAGAAGTGAAATGTTCATTCTTCAGGCCTAGTCGTCTCGTGATTTGGCCTGAAGAAACTCCCTCCTCTGGACTAGGTCCATTCATTGGGCCTAATCCTGAGCAGAGTGCGTGGCAGGATGCCGATGCAGTGCACCGGCTTTCAGTTGTGGCTACCCGGTTTTTGGCTTCCACCTCATGTTCCGATCCAAAAAACCGTACTTGAACTTACCCTTAGATAGGTCGCTCTCACGTGAATGTAACACCTATTTATCCATGAAAATGTGTGTCTGTTGCAGGATATTCATTTATTTCACAATACGCAAATGAGCAATTGGGGCATAGAGGACATTCCCATTGCACCAAACTGCTATGCCCCACAGTACCTAGGACAACTCTTTTTCCCCTCCCTTCTTTGAGTGACAAGGAGCTATGCTGAGATCTCACCTGGCCCTGTCATTCAAAGAAGGCAACGGGGAAGGAGGGCATATTAGAGCAGTATAGGATGTAGCATTTTGGAGCAATGGAGTCCCCCTCATGCACTCACATCTCCCCGCCCTGTACCGCCCACACTCTCCTGACACACAACAAGCTCCGCCTACTCCCAGCATCTCTAACACTTGTCAAGGGGGGCGGGGGCACGCACAGCGCTCTGAAGTCATGTGAATGAGAGAAGAGGAGCGAGAAGAACGGGGAGCGGCAGCGAATCTGTCCAGGTAAGTGGACGCCCGGGGGGACTAAGTAACCGGCGGATTTTTTTTAATCACTACACAGAGTGGAGTCCAAAAATTAAAGTGTTCATGCTGTATAGTGAATAGGATCATTTTAAAAATCTGATCTTTAATCATTAAAAAAAAATCCCATTGACTTGCATTAGGATCGGAATTGGGATCAGGATTGGGTTTGAATGGAAAATGATCGGAAATTGGATTTTAAAAACGATCCTGAAATCTCAAGATAGGCTCAACCCTATTGCTTGTTTATTATGCTTCACCCTGGTGACAGACTGCCTTGGAGATGAAAGGATAGAATATAGTAAGGTTTTCTATAGGTGTGATGCTCTGGGTTACTATCCTGCTTAAATAAAAGTGTGCATTGACAGTGCTATCGTTCACCATTTCTAGTCTGTGATTCGGGCAGCACTCTCATCTCCTCATACAACAGGAGACTTCTCTCCATCAGTCTCTTCTCCTCGCCCGTCCTGCATATCACTTTGAGGCAGGGAGGGACAGAATTGAGCAGAACACATCTCTCTCAGTGATAGGACAAGGCACATTGTCAGCACTTCTCCCAGTCATTAAGGAGATGATGTCAGATCAGGGGGGTCTGACACAGCCGGGGCCTCCTGATTCACACTATAAGATGCCAGAACCTTTTTAGCAGGATTTTTCCTTGTTAGAAAGTGTATTTTATAATCAGAAAAATACAGTATCTCTAGTAGATTAGCTGTACTTAAGGGCTAATCCCTTAACTGCAACCAAATCACTAAATCTCCCCAAAAGGGAACACCAATACTCCAGTGGTTAAGTTCTGCATCTCCTTTACATTGTTGCCCTTCAAAACAATACTCCAAGCAGTCTTCTGTGCAGAGAAATACAGTTTAACCTCTCATTCACATTTCCTTGCATGGGACAGGAATGTAGTAGACAGTCAGGAGCACCATTTTATCCTGCCGTAACATTAAACTGACCATACACATTACATTGTGGTTACAAATGATCTCACCATCAACGTAGATAACCAAACTCCCCCATCACAGGTTACCTTAGTTATTAAAAAAGAAAAGTGTTAGCCCATTTAAGGTGGTTAATAATTGCCCAAAAGTAGCCAATGATTCCAACAGTGATTGTCATATGAAAATATATGGCACAGTCAAACTATTTTTTGGAAGACTGAGGTTTGTCATCAGCTTTTGTGGTATTTTCATCATCAGTCATTGGCCAAAATGGAGGAAATCAGTCACTTTGGCTGCCGAGAATCTAATGTGTATAGCATTATAATATGGAAACACCTGCTTAGCTATATATTCTAATTCTATATGTTCTATATATTCAGCTATATATTCTCATATATATATATATATATATATATATATATATATGTGTGTGTGTGTGTGTGTGTGTGTGTGTGTGTGTGTGTGTGTGTGTGTGTGTGTGTTTGGAAGGAGGGCACTACTGTGGGAATGTAGTATTACATGGTAGCCATTCTGATGACTGGTTCTCTATGTACTTGAGCCTACTACTCTGTCTACCAATAAGTATTTGGACACCTGTGGTAGAACACAAAAACAACATTTATTCATATTCAATTGTTGTTAAAACCCAGCAGATGCTTCCTTACGGATGGTATTGATCAACACAATACTCCCGGATGCTTGTTGAAACTCCTGGTGTATGTGAGCCATCGGTTGGGTTCGGTTTCTCTGTCCAGCACTTGTCAGTCTCTATCTCCCAGTTTCGGGGGTCTGCCGACTCAGGGCACATTCCGACAATCACCGGTCACCTTCCACTTTGTAATCACATCGGCCACTGTCGATTTTGGGTAACTCAGTTCCCTTGCAATGTCCCTTAAGGGTCGATCATTTCTGTGGTACCCCACAATTACCTCTATCTTGAAATCGGCAACTCTGCACTTCGTGGCATCTTGCATGGGGCTAATGCCAATGCACTAATGCTATTTCCTATTTAATGGCGGAAGGTGTGATGTACACCACAACCGCAGATATCCTCATTTCATGGGTGTCCAAATACTTATTGGTAGACCTTGTAGAACAAGAGCCTCTGCACATCTCTATGATGTCCAACAGAGCATATGGACAGTTGTTCTTTTCATGAAATTTCCACTCTCCAGCTCCAAACATGTCTGATGATGTAGTTATTTCCTATGTATAAATACAGTAGTATTGTTGGCACTGGTGATCTACAAAATAATATGCTGTTGATATATACTATATTAGTTTTGTTTTGCTTGATAGTAAGAAAGTTCATTGAAATACAGTATGTTTCTTATACAAGATGACCTGTGTTTAGTATGTCTTTGCCATTCATTGACAATTATACTATTGAACGTTCATTTACTATGCTAATTGTACACTTAGCAGAGATCCATCTTCCTTTCACCACTTTGCTTTATCCCAACACTGGCAGAATTTGCTGACAGAACTAGAGAAAGGATTATTTTGCTGACCAAAATGAATTGCCTGTTAGACAGGTCCATTTGCAAACTAAACAATCTCACACAATACAAATGATTGAAAACACAAAGCTTTTCCATGCAAATACTGTATGTGGCCAGTGGAGAAAAAGAGCCTTAGGATATAGTTAAAAGTGATCTTCAAGATAAAAGGACCTATTCTTCAGGTAGGCCATCATTTGAGGATGGTGGGGGCTCCATGCTTAGATCCTTGATTGATCAGCTAACATAGTGTAAGGAGGCAGAAGCAGAGGCCAAAATTCACTATGTATTGACCCAGATGAATAAATGAATGAATGAATGAATGAATAAGAGGTGATCTGTAATAGCACCACTGTAGAATGCACAAAGTCCTCTGCTTTCTGCTCTATAAACTGTGCAACAACAGCTGATCACTGAAGGACTCTAGTGTCAAAGCATCCAACAGAGCCCTCTGCTAAAGACATATGGTTGGTTCAGGCTCCGATGTCAAACTCCCAGTGGTCTCATTAATTGTCAGTCTTGGACAGGCAACATCCAGAAACACTCAGCAAACCCCTTTTCTTATCTCATACAACCCTTTTTTTTTTTTATTACTGCACACCTATTGCATACATTTCCTTGCACATACCAAATATATAACAGTATTGTGTTTGTGGTTTGGAACCGCTATCAAAGATTCCTTTGGTTTTCTCTGATTAGACAGCCATCTCTGCCCTTTCACAGCTGGGCCTATAATTCAGTTTTGATGGTCTCTGTTCAGTCTACATTTCTAAACCTCCACACACAGTTTGACAATATGGTCAGTCCCTGTACAGTCAAGACCTAGCCGCTCGCATGAATACGGAATGACTTCGATCCCCTATAGATCAGAGCTGCAGTTATTCACCAGGCAGAGTGATGAAGCTTATGTCCTAACCGGTGTGTAAATAAAAGAAAGAGCTTCAATATAAGTGAAGACCTGACGGTTACCCTTTTCCAGCAGGAGGGAACAAAAGCAAAGAGCTGCAGCAGAAAGATATCAGGAAATAAAACAAAAATAAATAAATATATTGAAGTCAAAAAACTTGCTTCAATAGTAAAAGTGCGACAGTCTCAGCTCACCCATACATTAGTATGACGGATCACAAAGACTGAGAACAAAGGTGGAAAGCAATTACAGAGGACAGAAGAAACTAAAGCTAGGGTTTTGGGTATGTAGAAAACAAGGATTTAAAAAACTGCACTAATGACTAAAAGAAATAAATAATGCATGATGATGACTAAGGCCTCGTTCACACCTGTGTCGGTAATCCATTCGGGGGAGTCCGCATGGAGACCCATCTGAATGGAATACCAAACGCATTTGCAAGCGGTGTGCAGTGAAAGCACACAGACCCAATAGACTATAATGGGGTCCGTGTGCTTTCCGCGAGATCTCTGCAGCCAACATGCGGACAGTAAATTACTTCACAATCTACTTTTCTGTCCGTATCACTCATGCGGAGATCTCGCGGCAAGCACACAGACCCCAATATAGTCTATGGGGTCTGTGTGTTTTCACTGCGCACCGCTTGCAAATGCATTCTTTAGTCCATTCGTGGCGTCCCCATGCAGACTTCCCTAACAGATTACAAAACGCAGATGTAAACCAAGCGTCACAGTGGTTACATAATAACAATAATACATAAAATAGATGATAATGATAAACCTGAATCTTTTTTTCTATGTATATTGTGAGCCCCATGTAGGGTTCAAAATGTTTATTTTTCCTATCATATATGTCTTTGGAGTGTGGGAGGAAATCCATGCAAACATGGGGAGAACATACAAACTCTTTGCAGATGTTGTCCTTGGCAGGATTTGAACCCAGGACTCCAGCGCTGCAATGCTAACCACTGAGCCTCTGTGCTCCCCAATAGATCTGAATCTTGTCCAGTAAAAGAGATTAAGGCTAAGGCCCCATGGGACACCACGCAGCAAAAAAGAGCTGCGGGAAAAAAACGCAGTGGTAACACATGGCAATTCTTCCTGCAGCGCTTTAGACAGAAAGTTTCCAGAGTTTTCCTCTGCAAACTCTCTGTTACAATTAAATCTATGTGGAACCCGCTGTAGTTTCCATAGGTATAATTGACATGCTGCAATTTCCAAATCTGCGCCGGTTTTGGAAGTTGTGGCGTGTCTGCACTGCGGTTTTTATCACAAAGTGGGAAAGGGATTCTCCGCACCATGTCCGCCACAGGCAAATCTCGAAGTTTGTGCCATGTGGCCCCTATCAAAGTCGGTCTTATGCTGTTACTGTAGATAAGCCAATGCCACGATTGGTTTACGTATACACAAAAGACCAATCCGGATAAATCCGGCAAAAAGGGAACTGCGCTCTTCTTATTGGAAATTACAGATTTATTGGCATCAAACTCACACACAAGCGTTTCAGGCGTATAACCACGCCCTTCTTCAGGTGCAATAGTTTCTACAATCAAATCATAAATAAAATATAATAAAATCAACAAACAAGAAAAGTATCCCCAGCATATTAGCGCCACAAAACACATTTAAACATTCAAAAAGGCATAGATCCTTGATATGCACACGATGGTATTAAGAGATACCAATCTCTTTCTTTTCAGTGGATGTCATTAAAAAGACTGACCCTCAAAAAAAATTTTCTCCTTTTTGTATACCAACCAGTCCCTTTAGGTTGTTCTTACAACTTTTGTCTAACATAATGTTTCCCAATACACAAACAAGGGGGATATGGAAGTTTCAAATACAATGAGTGAGTGTGACCCATGTTCCAGTACCGGACTGTGCCCAATTCAGTCCAGTACAGCCATAACACAAGCCCCCAGGATATAAAAAATAATATATACATGAGAATGTCTTACCTTCACCGCTGGGAGAAAGGGTTCACAGCCCAGCGGAAGGCACGGTAATTTAAATCATTGGTGGGAGTGGATAGAGGAAGCTGCTGCTTCCCGCGCGGGCGCACGCGCTCTGAAGTGCACGTGTGCCCGTAGCAATCTCTGGCAGCGCGTCTCGAGATACAGAGTGCGCATGCGTCCGCTCGGCCGGCCCACGCATGCGCAGAATAATGTGTCAGTCCGAGACGCTCCGAACTATGTCAGACGCTGCAGACTGTCAGCGTCTGTTGGAAGCGTCTACGGAGCAGCTGTTATATTCGTGTGATGGAAAGCCCTACTCACATAGGGACGGGGGTTCTATCCCCCCACACGGTTGGTAAAATTAAAACCTTCAAATATATTGAACTAATGAGGTAGAATTGACCGCAGATACAACAACAGAATAAAAAAACAAACAAAAGACTTTTGGAAACAGGATCATTGATAGCAACAATAACAATCCCATATACACCTCCCAAGGAGGGGGGAAGGGGGAATGTTGGTTGTAAGATCATAAAAAGTGGTATAACTAATACCTACTTATAAAGACTATGTTTTCAAGGGTAAAAAAAGAGAGATTCCATAGATAAGCATAAAATTAACACCTCCAAATGGCTATCAAAATGTACACATAAAATAGGTTAATAAAAAGGTGCCCATGTGTACAGTGGGACATCAGTGTTCATAAAAATATAAATAACTACTGTATAAATGTAGAGATTATAAAAACTAAATGAGGTGCTTGCCCTGGGACCCCAAAATAATTGTGGAAAAAATTTAGCCCGTTATATCCTCCAAAGCCTCGTTTAATCCTGTGGGAACCAGCGAATTAAGGCGGTAAATCCAGAACATTTCACGGCGTCGGAGAAGCTGAAATCTATTGTGGTATGTCTCTGGTATATGGTCTACCGGGACCACCGTGAACTCTCTAAAATCGCCGTTGTGATAACGGGCTGCATGTCTGGACACACTGTGTTTTTCAAATTTATTCAAAACATTGGAGCGGTGTTTGTTTAACCTTTAAGTGTTCGGATGGTACGTCCCACGTATTGCAGGCCACAAGGGCACTGCAAGACGTAGATAACAAATTTGGAATCACATGATAAGTGATGTTTAATCTTAAAAGTTTCTCCAGTGTTGGTACTACAGATATCTTTAGCCCCATGTAGAATGGTATTGCAGCATTTACATTTCTTGCCCCGACACTTCCAACTACCATGGGGTGCTGGGTTCGGGCAGAGACTAGTCCCAACCAGTCTCGTCTTTTTTAATCTGCTGGGTGCTAGCATGGATTTCAGTGTGCGTGCCCGCCTAAAAGTTAAACTGGGATTGGATGGCAGCACCTTCTTCAGATAAGGATCGGTACGTAAAACTGGCCAGTATTTGTGTAGGATTCTTCTTAGAATCCCATGTTTGTCATTAAAAGTAGTTAAAAAGTTAAATTTATAATCAAGTTTCTTTTCTTTATTACTTGGCTGTAAACAAGTCTCTTGTGTCATAGTAGTAACCCTTTCTTTCGCATCCCGTATCAAACCTTTAGGATAGCTTTTCTCTAGAAAAGATTTTAGAGAGTTCACGGTGGTCCCGGTAGACCATATACCAGAGACATACCACAATAGATTTCAGCTTCTCCGACGCCGTGAAATGTTCTGGATTTACTGCCTTAATTCGCTGGTTCCCACAGGATTAAACGAGGCTTTGGAGGATATAACGGGCTAAATTTTTTCCACAATTATTTTGGGGTCCCAGGGCAAGCACCTCATTTAGTTTTTATAATCTCTACATTTATACAGTAGTTATTTATATTTTTATGAACACTGATGTCCCACTGTACACATGGGCACCTTTTTATTAACCTATTTTATGTGTACATTTTGATAGCCATTTGGAGGTGTTAATTTTATGCTTATCTATGGAATCTCTCTTTTTTTACCCTTGAAAACATAGTCTTTATAAGTAGGTATTAGTTATACCACTTTTTATGATCTTACAACCAACATTCCCCCTTCCCCCCTCCTTGGGAGGTGTATATGGGATTGTTATTGTTGCTATCAATGATCCTGTTTCCAAAAGTCTTTTGTTTGTTTTTTTATTCTGTTGTTGTATCTGCGGTCAATTCTACCTCATTAGTTCAATATATTTGAAGGTTTTAATTTTACCAACCGTGTGGGGGGATAGAACCCCCGTCCCTATGTGAGTAGGGCTTTCCATCACACGAATATAACAGCTGCTCCGTAGACGCTTCCAACAGACGCTGACAGTCTGCAGCGTCTGACATAGTTCGGAGCGTCTCGGACTGACACATTATTCTGCGCATGCGTGGGCCGGCCGAGCGGACGCATGCGCACTCTGTATCTCGAGACGCGCTGCCAGAGATTGCTACGGGCACACGTGCACTTCAGAGCGCGTGCGCCCGTGCGGGAAGCAGCAGCTTCCTCTATCCACTCCCACCAATGATTTAAATTACCGTGCCTTCCGCTGGGCTGTGAACCCTTTCTCCCAGCGGTGAAGGTAAGACATTCTCATGTATATATTATTTTTTATATCCTGGGGGCTTGTGTTATGGCTGTACTGGACTGAATTGGGCACAGTCCGGTACTGGAACATGGGTCACACTCACTCATTGTATTTGAAACTTCCATATCCCCCCTTGTTTGTGTATTGGGGAACATTATGTCAGACAAAAGTTGTAAGAACAACCTAAAGGGACTGGTTGGTATACAAAAAGGAGAAAAAATTTTTTGAGGGTCAGTCTTTTTAATGACATCCACTGAAAAGAAAGAGATTGGTATCTCTTAATACCATCGTGTGCATATCAAGGATCTATGCCTTTTTGAATGTTTAAATGTGTTTTGTGGCGCTAATATGCTGGGGATACTTTTCTTGTTTGTTGATTTTATTATATTTTATTTATGATTTGATTGTAGAAACTATTGCACCTGAAGAAGGGCGTGGTAATACGCCCAAAACGCGTTGTGTGTGAGTTTGATGCCAATAAATCTGTAATTTCCAATAAGAAGAGCGCAGTTCCCTTTTTGCCGGATTTATCAGGATTGGTCTTTTGTGTATACGATTATACATCCATGTGGTGTTAGGAACATGCTGCCTCAATCCGAAGATTAACCCTTCGGTCTTCTTGTACTGTGATTTCGGAGTTGTGACTTGGGCTCACAACCCTACAAGGTGAGCGTCATTCCTCTGTTTGAATTTTTAAACGCTTACAAAAATATTACACTACGGTCTGCTCGGTGTCCATATTCCCTTTTGTCTTTACGATTGGTTTACGGATTTGTCATGACTTTCCTTATGAATACCATGGGCTAGCGTTATACTGCAGCTTGCACAATAGTGGTAGCTATGGTTTCATAACAATGTGCCAAATTTTAATACTATTTTCATAAAGACTCGATGGCTCTTTCTGATGTAATTAAAAATGCCCTTTATTAACTTTTTCTATTCATCTCCTCCTCAATGAATTTCAATAGTATGTCAAGCACGCACTTGTTGAATTCCACAATAAACTATAAATCTTTATTTTATGTCATGCGTATATATTCTTTCTTTCCTTTGCAATACAACATGATGGCTTTATTATCAGTGTATAGATATATCAGCAGGATACAATGCCTCAAGGATCTGAGACAGCAGGGGATGTTAAGAACTCATAATTACATACAGGTATATAATACCTCATGGGAAGCCTTGTTTGAAGCTTGTCTTTTTATTTTCCAATTGTTTCGTTTTCATGTTGCACCTTATATTACTTTTAATAGTCTCTTTGAGCAATGTGCCAACTTTAATCCATTTTTTTCTAGATATAAGTTGCGCTCTTATGCATCATTACAAAAAAAAACCCTCAGGGTTCTTGCAAATGTATGCAAATATAACCTACAACCATCTTGTAATACATATTGAACAATGAGCTGTTGTACGGTTTAGTGATATGTTGTATTATTAGACTGATAACTTACAGAATATAACTGGATATTAATGGAGTTATAGGTTTCCATAGGTATAGTATCATAGTCGAAACACATTGAGTGTGTAATTCTATCTGTCCAGCCAGTAAAGAGTATAATGAAACAATGTCCAATAATGTAATTATTCTGGATATAGCTATGTCAGTGTAGGATACAGAATAGTAAATTGTATGTCACATCCATATTAGATTTCTCCTATAGACTAGTAGTTTGATATTTCACAGATCTGCATGTTAACCTCATTCAGTGGGGTCAATATGCGAGAAGTCACCAGTCCTTGTTTCTGCACAATATCCATTTTAGTACATGACCTTTTACTTACTGATACAGATCTCAAGCCCATGTAGAAAGAAAAATCCACAACATACCGTACATACTATAGATTGGATGTCCATTATCATACGAGACTCTGGTGAGGAATATGCATTGGAATCAGCATAAAAATATTCGGTGTGGGCTTAGATTTAGTCACATAGAAGAAAACTAAGGCCCGGTTCACATCAGCATTCTTGGAGTCTGCTTGGGAACCCCCTAAATGGAATACCGAACACAGTAAAAAGTGGTGAGCAAGGAAAGCACCAGAACGCCATAGACTATAATGGGGTCCGTGTGTTTTCCGTATGGTGTCTGCATGAATCATGTGAAGAGAAAAGTAGTTCTTGAACTGCTTTTCTCTCCACATGACTCATGCGGACACCATGAAGAAAAAAACATGGACCACATTATAGTCTATGGGGTCTTTGTGCTTTCATTGCTCAACACTTTTTAATGCGTTCAGTATTCCATTCCGTGGTCCCCAAGTGGACTCCCTGAATGGAATAAGAAAGGCAGATGTGAACCAGGCCTCAATATCAGTGACTCCTTGGAACCTTCTTATAGTAGTCAATGTTACATGGATAATTTGTACACTTATCTTGGTCATCGCTACTTTAATATAGAGCAGATAGCAGATCTTGGGGTAATGTGATGGTAACCAATTGGCCTAGATGTATGTCAACAAGTTATGTTCCTGGTTAAGGTACACTACACAAGACATTGATTTGCATTTATATGAAATGTGAGCAACCTAAATCTTTCTAAATGTTATTTAATACCCTTATGTATCATGTCTTAACTTATCCCTCAATTCAACCTTTATCTCTAATCTGTTTGCAGATTTCTCCAACAGGAATTCTTCTGACAGTGTCATTTATCTTCTTTGCAGTGTTTGATTTGTCATGATACCAATATAAGTGTTTGTATGAGATTAGAAAAAAAACTGTCTGGTGTATTTTTGGTTCTTCATTGTTTTTTTCCACAGTGCCAATCTTCTTCATAAGCTATGTTTGGTATTGCATTGTGGCCCAATTCACATATAAGGAGCAGAGCTGCAATATCAGACACAGAATAGTGGAGTCTCAATGTTTCTGGAGTAAACAAAAAAGTATATTTTTTTCTCAATAACATACAACATTTTAAATTCATCTCAAGAAAGAATTGAAAACATAGAATAGTCTTATCAATTTTTTTTTAAATAATATTTTGGCCAATATACAGTATTGACCTTGGTCTATTGTACTTGTAACAAAATAACAATATATGCCACAAATCTACAACAGGCTGCACATCATTTATATATAAGGAACTACAGACTTCTTAAGTTAATGTTTGGGTAGGATCCAACTCTTATAGTGAAAGTCCCCAGGATTCATTTTAATGCAGATTTCATTGTTAGGTATCCACAGAAGCTGAATTTGTTGGGTTTAGTCACAAACCTTCACCATCAATTGGATGACAAGAAGGGTAGCCAACAAATAACAAATACAAGGATCATGCCAAGAAAAATGTTTATTTTCTGGTTTTTATGATAGTTTATACAATTTTGGTTAGTGGAAGTGTCAGAAACTGAGTTGAGACTTGAACCCTTGACTTCCTGGCTATGTTCTTTAGTTTTGACCATTATGCCATTGAGAAACCTGTTTGTTCTAAGCTTTGCTTAGTCTGGTCTTTTCCATTGGAGTAATTGGCTTATGGATATCACCTGCTCTGTGGCCAATCACAGCTTAGCCAGTCCCATATAAACCCACAGCATACTCCATTTTGTGCCTGATTGTCCTGACTGTCAGATCCTTGTTTACCATGAGCCTCACCATTGTTTTACTGTTTCCTGTGTACCAAACTCTGCAAACGTCTGAATATGGCTGATCCGCTGCTCCTGTGTACTGAACTCTGCAAATGTGTGACTACGACAGATCCTCTGCTCACATACCGAACTCTGCAAACATCTACCTACAGCTGATCCACTGCTCCCGTTTACCGAACTGTGCAAATCTCTGACTACAACTCATCCACTTCTCCTGTATACCGAACTGTGCAAATGTCTGACTACAACTCATGCACTGCTCCTGTATACCGAACTGTGCAAATGTCTGACTACAACTCATGCACTGCTCCTGTATACCGAACTGTGCAAATGTCTGACTACAACTCATCCACTGCTCCTGTATACGAACGCTGCAAATGTCTCACTATGGCTGATCTACTGCTCACCTACCGAACTATTCAAACATCTGCCGAAAGCTGATCCACTTCTCCCGTGTACTGAACTCTGCAAATGTCTGACTACAAGTGATCCACTTCTCCTGTGTACCGAACTATGCAAACATCTGCCTATGGCTGATCCACTGCTCCTTTGTACTGAAAACTGCAAATGTCTGACTACGGATGATCCATTGCTTCTGTGTAGCGAATGCTGCAAACATCAGACCACAGTTTCTTCTACTCCTGAGGTACTATTATTGCATCTCTTACTATTTAAGTACTGTACCATTTGCCTCACCAATTGGATTCCATATCTGATAACTAGTATTGTAACAGGAGGTCTGATAAATAATACCCCCACCAATCCAGAGAAAGAGGATTGTTTTACATCCATATTGAATGTAGTGACTGTGAAAGTAGCCAAACCCTTCGTGGATGTCAATGCAAAACCTTGTTCTCTAGATAGACAGCACCACCAACCAGCAAGTTATCTATCCTAGAAGACAAGTATTTTTATGACTTATACCTTTGAATGAGTTGCTTCACTATGTAAGCAACTGTCCTTGTTCCCAGTTAGGACATATGGAGATCATAGAGGTATCATAATGGAACGTCTCTCCAGCAGACCACAAATGTTTATCTGAATGGCAAGCATGCAATGCTACATATTCCCTGCAGTGGTCACCAGTGAGCCTACCAAGGACTTTCTCTATTAACTGCTGATTAAAGGGGTAAAAACCCCCATGTTA
This sequence comes from Leptodactylus fuscus, assembly GCF_031893055.1. Lineage (NCBI taxonomy): Eukaryota > Metazoa > Chordata > Amphibia > Anura > Leptodactylidae > Leptodactylus > Leptodactylus fuscus. Next base: position 55,876,827 of record NC_134271.1, read on the forward strand.
TTTGTCTTCTTCTCTTTAATAAGGAGTTGTCTTTTTGAGAACCCTCTGAACACAGGCGTCCCTATAATGGTTGCAAGTTTTATAAAATCTGTACTGAGCAGCAGTTTGCACAAGTGCATGACCTCATTATAAAGGCTAGAGTCTTCATATACATAAAGCATTTATTTAATTAATCCCCTAACATAATTACTTGACCAATGTTCAGAGGTCCTTGATACTACAAGGCATATACTTAGACAAATCCCCTTTTGCTATATCAAGTTAACAAATGAATTAGTACAGTAGCAGCTTGTACAATGCGTCTCAATGTCTCCCTGCAAGCGGATCCAAATACAAAATACCTCTAGGTGAAGGTCACGGCTGGTGAAGAGTACTTTGTGCAAACAAAACCACCAATCTCAGTCTGTTTGACAACAGTGCCCATCGGCATTAGCAGTACATTAAACAAATTGACCACTTAAAGAGCTAATAATGCCAAGTTTACCATTTATATTAAAGGCTCGTGGAACGACAAGACTGACTGTGACTCTGGACATCACCAGCATCAGTGTAAATCATTAGCTCCTCCCGGAATAGATTGTTAAACCATAGATACCTCATTTCCCTTTCAGGCTCCTAATTTTCAGGATGAACAAACACAGTTTTGCTAATCTGTAAGACATGAGTTCACAGCCTAAAAGAAGCATTAAAACACTTTAAACGTAACAAGGTTAATGAACACGGCTATAAATCTGGCAAAATAAATTGAAGTATTTAAGGCGGAGGGTAAGTTTGCACTTCGCTTCTAAAATATATTCTCGGCTCTGACTGGTGTCTGGGAAGCTGTTAGTTCATTTACTTTTAATTTGTCATTGACTTTTACAGTTTAATAGTATCTGCTTTAAATGAATTATCTTATATGAGGGAAATAAGGTTTAATAAATGTGTTAAGTCAATATCCTGTAGGCAACAGGTGTTACTTAGTGTTAGAGAGCCTAATACTATAGCATGAACACTAACGTCTATGTCTAAATCTCTTTATATTTATTGCAATTCAAGCAGCCTTTATTAGATAGAATTTTATATACCGTTCCTATGCTGGTTTAGGAGTCTCCGTGAATACAGACTACAAACGATGTGTAGTCTGATCCATCTGTCACATGTTAATGTTAGGACTGTGCGGCAGGTGCGGCCAAGAGAGCGGGATCGCAGCCTGTTCCACTGTTTCTGCTCAGTTCAGCGTACATGGGGTTAATCCCCTTGCAGCCGATGGTATGGCATGGTTGGTCTCCTGACTGACATTGGTACTAGCCTATGAGCACCTGGCTTGGTGCCTGCCTTCCGTCCATTTAAGGAGGCAGGTTTGAGCCGCCCGATGCTCTAGCCTCAATTGCATTTTGTACACATCAGTGCAAGACAGTAGTTTGGCAGCAAGCTGCTTAGTTAGGCAGGTAGTGAGAATCTCCACCCTTAACTTAAAATTGTGGTTATCACTCCCTTAGTTAGTATTGTGGGAATCTCCTAACTTAGGCAGGCTGCTACCTGTGGTGCTCCACAGCAGGTGGCTGTGGTGGGTGCAGCTTAGTAAGCTACTGGGAGCAAACGGTCACTATTAGTTTGTGTTTAATTTTGCAGTGGAGTAACTGCAAGACTTTAGAATTCATTTGTGGCTTCTCTGTCCTGAAGAGAATTATCTTTTAGTTAATGTGTTTACCAAAATGGTGTTGTAGCCCGGCAGTGACATTAACTGTTAGACCTTGTTCACACCATGGTAGCTCTATGGCTCAGAGCCCAGTTGGGCTCCACAAGATATTTATTATATAGTTTTTTTTATAGTATCCTGCTGACCAGGTAACAGTTAATCCCCCTTCACAACTCCATCTTCTTGCTAATCTTCAAAAATTGGAATAGAAGGACCATGGACAACAGTAACTAGATGAAGTGGACCAGCCTCCTCGAAAAAGGACCTTTTATGGCCCAAAACGCGTTGTTCTAATAAAGGTGCTTCCTGTACTTTCCTGGGTGAGCGCTGAATTCTTGGTGATTCTTTGGAGGAGGCTGGTCCACTTCATCTAGTTATCCTGACGTTCTTGTGGCATGTCCCAGTATCCTTACCTTGGCAGTGAGCATTATATGCCTTTAAGGTTGTTGTGACTTCCTCACAACCTAGCCAGGTGAGGAGCCATTTGACATACATTCTTTTGCCAAAATAAGTGGTAATACATGAGGATGTGCTCCGTGCTGTTCTCTCTTATATGGAAAACAGTAACACCTGACCATGGTCCCCATAGGACCGTATGGATGGCTTATAGGGGAACTCTGATTAGGACAATACTTACTTTATTTCCTTTATAATATTTTTCCTGCTCTTTTTTACTAATCTACAAATCAAGGGAAAATGAATATAGTGTAACAACTGAGCCCAGACCCTACAGGGCCATATAGATGTCATGGAGTCTTGGAGATTCATTCCTAACAGTCCTCCTGTTTATAGTTATTTAATTCATTTGTAGAAAACATTTCCTTGCAGATGGATTCTACTGACTATAAAGCATCTGCAGATATGAAAATAATTAGTTTCTGAATTTCAGTCTTTGAAGGTCACAACCTGTTACATTGTTTTATTAATGGCCTTGTGTTTTATCCTAAAAAGGAAAATTATTGGAAACTGGGGAGAGAGACCATATGTGATGTAATAAGGATGTCTGTACTTCTAATCACATTCTTGCATCGTTTGCCCAGATTGTATTCCCAGTTACAGCAAAATTACAATAAAGGGACATTTTTGACAAACAGCAAAGATTTCATTCCATGTGCTAACATTAATAGCTGATTGTACTGGAGGCCTTATTATATATTCCAAATGTAAAGAGCCATTGGGCCGAGTGTTTGTACAAATTAACTAACACATTGGTGGAACTGGGCTAAAAGGGCCACATTATTTGTTCAAATAATGTAGGGGAAGACTGGAGAACCAATTGAGTGTTCAGCTAATTGGCCAAAAAAATAAAATATCGGAAACAATTTAATTTATACTGTAATAAAACTAAAAATTCATTTCTCTAAGTAATTCTGACATACTAGTTATACTGCAAAATTATTAGGAGGGGCCTGTTGCCAAAGTATCGAATATAATCAGATTTTGTTATCTTATATCAAATAATCGTATTAAAGAAAGTGAAGACTTACTTGTATACAAGTACAGTGGTATCCCAAAACAGGTAAAGGCATAAAAATCTAAAATCGTACTTAGGCCAGGGCCCCACAGGACGGAAACGCCATGATTTGCTGCCTCTGGAAAAATCGCAGCGTTTTACAGTAAGAGCAAAGTGAATGGGATTTCCAAAACAGCGCAATTTTGGAAATCACAGCATGTAATTATACCTATGGAAAGAAACCACAGAAGTTTCCCCAAAGGTATGATTGTACCAAAGTCTGCAGAGAAAAACTTCAAACTTTCTGTTTAAAAGGTCGTGGGAAGAATCGCGATGTGTTGCTGCCGCAGTTTTTCCCGCAGTGCTTTTTTGCAGTGGGGCCTTAGTCTTAGATTGTTCCTTTACAGATATTCTGGCTTCCTTTCTTCCAGGCACATGAGTTCAGTTTACAACCCTCCTCACTTAGCATAATGTAAAAGGGTTGTTTTTCCACCATACAAATATGTAAGCAATATTCACCTTAGTGACCTCCCACTGCCCTTGTTGCATCACTCTCTGGTCCTGTCAGGGTTCTGTATTAGCCTCCTAGCGTGATATCATGATATAGATATATGGCTTTAGTGGTTTACAGGTGACTATTAGAGTTACTGACTGACTGCAGTGCTCTCATAGACATGTCAGGATACCATCACTGGAGGCTAGGACATAGAGAACAACAGGGAGCTGAAATGGAAATGGTGGGGAATAAGTAAGGCCTGGTTCACATCTGCGTTCTGTATTCCGTTTGGGAAGTCCGCTTTGGGACCCCCTGAATGGAATACTGAACGCATTGAGCTTATGAAAGCATACAGAGCCCATAGACTATAATGGGGTCCATGTGTTTTCCGCGCAGAGTCCGCATGAATTATGTGTAGAGGAAAGTAGCTCATGAAGTAGTTCTCTCCACATGTTCTGTGCGGTGTCCGCACACATACCCCATTATAGTCTATGGGCTCTGTGTTCTTTCATAATCTCACTGCTTGTTAATGCGTTTGGTAATCAGTTCGTGGTCCCCAATCGGACTCCCTGAATGGAATACAGAACGCAGATGTGAACAAGGCCTAAGATAACTTTTTTTTTTTTTTTTTTTTATACATCAGATGTGCAGAACCACCTGATATTTGAAAGCAGTTTTTCAGGGCTTAAAGCAAGTGTTTCCATCTACTGAAAATAGATAATAGGTGATATAGGTCTTAAACTTATGTGCAAAAGCAGGCCTTTAAAATAACTTTTCCTACAATATAGCCTATATCAAATAGGTATAGCAGGCAGTACAGACTGGATCAAGGTTTTTAGATGGTATATTGTACATTTTAAATAAAATAAAAAAATCAATCAAACTTAAGCATTTCAATTTGAATTAAGTGTGAAATAGATTTTATGAACAAAAAGAAAGCAAATCCATCTACCTAATAAATAATTATCTCTGCAGGTGCGACGCTGTGCTCTTATTTAATGGCAGGCAAGTCAATAGGGGAATCTATTTTTAGGCTGAATTACTGCCCTCCATTATGTACAGTGCTGTAGAAATGTCTGTGGGATATTATCATTCATTACAAAATGCAGTGTTGCATGTCTCTCAGCTCTTCCGATAAATGAGATTATTGTATAGAGAATCACTTCCAAATAGGACAGGAGAGAATGGTAGTTTTCTGGAAGCCGGCTACTTTTATGAAATTTAACTTCCCCTTGTCTTTGCATCCTTATCGTGTTTTGCAGGCTTCAAAATCCCACAAAACCTGTAGATAGCCATCAAACCTTACATAACCTCATGGGAAGTGGAGTGAAAGTCGCCATTCATTACTATTTACTTATTTTTAATCTGATGTATGATCTGCTGAAGCAGAACATTCATTAAGAGAGCTGTGAATTGTTCTGTCCACGAGAACAGGTGACCTGACAGAATCATTACTTTTCGGTAAAACTCTAGTTCAATTATTACTCTAAAATCTGCCTCCGGATATAACAGTACAAGATTTGTAATCACTACTAAATAGATGTAAAGAGGCCACACTGACCCCTGTGGAATTATCTATCTCATAGCTGCCCCTGCACAGTAGTGGATTATAACATGGACTTCTTGGCTACAGTCAAAGCTCCAGGAGGGACCACTGCCGCTTCTCTCACCAACTTTAACAACTGGCAGGATTTCACATGTACCTGTAAATACTTCCATGGCAGCAAATAGACAGCAAGAGGTGGCATCATAGTTTGAGAGATGTATGCTTATACCTGACATAGCCGCCTGCTCTTCACAGTGGAATTCCCCCTCTTGTTCCCTGTGGCCAATAAATTGTATGATCTACAGTACACTCACATGATCCCTGGTTTTGGCATAATCTTGGGTGCATGATGTTCACTTTGTATGTGCAATGTATAAACCCAACCTAACACTATGAATTGATTGAGAGAACATTGCTGTGAATTGTCATTCTACCTATTTAAAAATGCCTAAAAACTTTAGCCTAGTCGGGGCCCACTATTTTTCAAGCCAGGGACCGTGGTAATCTCAATTGGCTCTTGTCCTTACTAGATCCAGCAACTGAGTTGGGTACTCTAGCTAAAAACTTTCACCATTGCCACCAATTCAGGTTCTTAGCATCACACTTCTGAACTGACTCCAGCACAGTTGGATACTTCTTCTCTAGCCCACACCATACCTGAGCAATCAATTGTGATAATTTTAGTGTCTAGTATGCTCTTTCAGCTCTGTTATGTCAGGAGGGCGGTGTCAAACGGGAAGGGGGGGGGGGGTTGTAATTCAGCTAGTCTCAGAGCCAGGAATCACATCCATTGCTTGCTCCTGTCGGACACCGCCCTTCTGGCAGTACAGAGCTTAAATTGCGCATAAGGCACTAAAAATAACAGCATTGATTACTTGGGCATGGTGGGAGCTAGAGAAAAAGATCCAACTATGCCAGAATCAGTGGAGCAGCAGATATTAAATGATTGAAAGAGCTGGATTTGTTGGAGGTGTTGAAAGGTCATCTTTAATAATATGTTCATGATATATGTACTAATATAGAAAATGGGTCATAAGTGAACATAAAGGGACAGGGGGATAAAGTAAGTGTGTGTGTGTATGTGTGTATATATATATATATATATATATATATATATATATATATATATATATATATTTTATTTATTTTTATTATTATTACTAGCTGGTACCCGCGACTTCGTCTGCGGTGATTGTAGAAGTGGGTATATACAGGCGGGGGTAAGGTTTTCGTAGTGTGTATAAGGAATGGGATCTGAAATGTAAGTTTGTATTTGGTTTTTGCTATAATTCAGAGAATACGTGAGACTTTTGTGTTGAAGTTACTTTGTATTTGAGCTGCTATACGGTGTTGTGAGAAACTTTACATAGTGACTTTGGGACAGAAGTATTTGAAGTTAACCCTTTCCCGCCGATGGCATTTTTTGATTTTCGTTTTTGACTCCCCTCCTTCTAAACCCCATAACTTTTTTATTTCTCCGCTCCCAGAGCCATATGAGGTCTTAATTTTTCCTGGGACAAATTTTTCTTCATGATGCCACCATTATTTATTCTATATAATGTACTGGGAAGCAGGGAAAAAATTCAGAATGGGGTGGATTTGAAGAAAAAATGCAGTTCTGCGACTTTCTTATGGGCTTTGGTTTTACGGCGTTCACTGTGCAACCAAAATGACATGTCCCTTGTATTCTGTGTTTCGCTACGATTCCGGGGATACCAAATTTATATGGTTTTATTTACATTTTGACCCCTTAAAAAAAATCCAAAACTGTGTTAAAAAATTATTTTTTGAAAACTCGCCATATTCCGACGGCCGTAACTTTTTTATACTTGCGTGTACGGGGATGTATAAGGCGTCTTTTTTTGCGGGAACGGGTGTACTTTGTAGTTCTACCATTTTTGGGAAATGTTATTGCTTTGATCACCTTTTTATTCAAATTTTTAGCAGAATCAAAACAGTGAAAAAATGGCAGTTTGGCACTTTTGACCATTTTTCCCTCTACGGCGTTTACCGAACAGGAAAAATATTTGTATAACTTTGTAGAGCGGGCGATTTAGGACGCGCGGATACCTAACATGTATGTATTTCACAGTTTTTAACTACTTTTATATGTGTTCTAGGGAAAGGGGGGTGATTTGAATTTTTAATCCTTTTTATTTATTTTTTTTATATTTTTTTTACTTTTTTTAAAAAAAATTTTTTGCATTTATTAGACCGCCTAGGGGTATTGACATGGGTGGGTGGTGTCGCGGATTGTCAGAGTGGTGGGGTCAAACATGGCTGCTCCGGAGCGTTATAGAGCGCCTCCTGGAGTATCGTTAAGGTGAGGGGCAAAGTGGTAAAGTATATGTATATGTGATTGTGTGGGGTTAGGGGCGAGGCTGTAAAGGGCAATATGAATTTTGGGACTTGCTATGGTCCAAAGTGTGTGAGATTGCAGAGATGGTGGTGCGAGTTTGGGTTTTGTGGGGGTCCTGGCACAAACGTATGTGCGCTATTGTGACGAAAAGTAGCCTATTGTTTAATCGAGTGTAATAACTATGTTTGTGGAAAATTTCAGCCAAATCGGTGGAGCGGTTTTTGCGTGATTGACCGCCAAACATCCGAACATCCAAAGGGTCCTGGGAAAAACGTATGTGCGCTATTGTGACGAAAAGTAGCCTATTGCGCAATCAAGTGTAGGGACTATGTTTGTGGAAAATTTCAGCCAAATCGGTGGAGCGTTTTTTGCGTGATTGACCGCCAAACATCCGAACATCCAAAGGGTCCTGGGAAAAACGTATGTGAGCTATTGTGACAAAAAGTAGCCTATTGCACAATCGAGTGTAGGGACTATGTTTGTGGAAAATTTCAGCCAAATCGGGGTCCAAAGTGTGTGAGATTGCAGAGATAGTGGTGTGAGTTTGGTTTTTGTGGGGGTCCTGGGAAAAACGTATGTGCGCTATTGTGACAAAAAGTAGCCTATTGTTTAATCGGGTGTATTAACTATGTTTGTGGAAAATTTCAGCCAAATCAGTGGAGCGGTTTTTCCGTGATTGAGGAACAAACATCCGAACATGCAAACATCCAAACACACAAACCCACAAACTCACAAACTTTCATATTTATAATATTAATAGGATACGCGCACACACTCTTTATGTGTTAATGGTTTCTCTTACCTATTGTATAGTTGCACCAATTTACCATAAGGTATGTCCACCCGGACTTGCATTAGAATCCATGAAAATCAAACATGGCAAGGATACATGTTCAAACTGTCATCTTTCTTAGTCTAGATGATCAAGACACAATATCCTGTTAAAGATGGAATTCTGAACATGGATGCTGTTGCTATGTTTGTTTATGGATTGAGGACCATCCCATGTAAAGCATACATGCATCCCAATAATTTGCAGTGCAGTCCTATGCAAGAGACATACACAGCAGTATCCTTCTAGGCAGTATGCCCATATACTTCAAACAATGGCCAAAATTATTTTTAGTCACTCTTTCTTTACCCATTAGCATGGGCATTCAGCATGATCAAACATGTATGCTATAACTATAGTCAAAGGAGGAGTAGGCGACCAAAGGAACAGCCAAAGAAATCCAACATAGCCAAGAATCTGGCTGGCCAGAGGTGCTTGCTTCAAATCATTTGAGAAGACAAAACCAAATTACAAAATTCTAGATGCCTGCCATCAGATTAGGGGAGTTTAGTAGCTTACTGTATATAGCATATATGTTAAACTCAATAATAAAACAGTACTTGTGTTATGCTTGGTGGTGACTTCAAGTAGCCACTATTTTCTCATATAACCCTAAGTGTATCATTAAGTAAACCAGCAAAACTGCTACATTTTCATTATGGAAATTTAGTGATAGGATTCTCCAAAAAGCTATCATGGAAAAATGCCCGAAATAGGGAGCTTTTTGCTTTTATCATTCCTGCAGGAGTTGTAGAGGTTCTATCACTTCTTCTTAATCTCAAGGTTAAAGCCACAGAAGAAAGCCTGCAGCAAAAACCAATGTGGACATACCTATAGGTTATGCAGTGGATTCGGAGTCAACCAGAACAGAATTTTGGAACTACAGTATTAAAAGAACACTAAACTAATATGGTGGCCAACTAGCAATCCTCAGCATCCGCTACCCAGAGATCAGACACGGCAGAAGATACCTATGTTCTCTTTATAGTGGCTGTGTTGAGTTATGGCAGCTCAGCTCCTGTTCACTTGTATAGGAACAGAGCTGCAGTAAATCAGCATGGCTGCTCCACAGACTAAAGAGTTACCTGCTTCTGGCTCTTTTGTTCATATAGTAACTACAGAGAAAGCAGGTTGATGGGGTCTGATCTGATATTGATCATCAGTAGGAAAAACCATCAATATTTTTTGCCCATAAAACACCTTTGATCCCCACCGATTGGCTAACGCCTACACAAGCTCCAGATTGCGAGAAGAATGAGTAAAGCAACATCAAAAACCCTTCTGTTCTCTAAAAAGCTTTCTTTAAAACTTTCTGGAACATGTAGATCATTCTGTAGCCTAACAGTGTGGACAATGTCACCCCTTCTTTATTTATAGAATTTATTTCTAATGTTAGCGTTCCTTTAAGAAGGCCATGAGTGGACATTCACCTTATTTAACAGAACTTGCTAATGAAACTGTATCCACACTATGATATATGGAGGAATTCAGTTAATGCTACTAAGGAATTGATAATGTCTTTTTATTGTCCTGCGCTGACGTTCTTTGATCATTTTTCATATTTTAGACGTTCCCTCTCCATCAGCAGATGGAGATATGGAGGGAACCACAATCCAATGCTTCTTCTACTTAATTAACATTTTGCTAATCCTTATATAGCCTTTTCCAAGTCTCTTCCTTATCCCCTCCCACCTACAGTGCTGGATTTAATTAACAGTCTCGTCACATAGGCACAGTAGGATCAATCAGTAGTCGGGGCCTTCTGTGCTGGTGAGAAAACCACCTGTGCACATACAGGGATATCCTTAAACACTGCCGCTTGGCTGGCTACAGACTGGCAATGAACAGATTTTGCAAACCACTGCTGTTAATACATGCTGATTTCCCACAAGCCACATTTCGTTTCTAGTTTCCTATCCTGTTCGCAAATGCTAAAATGCCATGTACATGTGTACAAAAAATTCCCTACATAAACAAGGCTCCATTTCAATTCCAAATAATATCTACACGTAGGCACACATTAAAGGGGTTGTCTAGTGTCGGACAAATATTGAAAGAAAAATGCTATTGTTTGTAGAATGAAAAATTGTACAATTTTCCAATATACTTTCTATATCATTACCTCAGTTTTCTACATCTGTGTCATGTGATGGAAACAAAGGGGAATTGATCATTGCTATGCAGATAACAAGTCTGTAACAAGCTATGCTCCTTTGTGTCCATCACATGACCATGTTCTAGGGCGGAAGTGGATCTAGGAAAGACAGGGCCTATAGAACGCTTTTGATTGGGTCCTCGCTGGCCCCTAAACAGTGTAACACCCGCTTTATTGGCCCCACATGCTATAAGCCTCCCTCTTCTGATCCTTTTTCATGAGAGATGCCCTTTTATTGGACCCATACCATATATTGTCCCTTTTTCAGGCCACCATGCAGTATGCTACTCCCACCAGAGGCCCCCATACAGTATAACACCCACTTTACTGGCCTCCAAAATAACACTCCCTTTTCTGACCCCCTCACATGGTAAATGCCCTTTTATTGACCTATTGTCCCCATTTCAGGCCACCATACAGTATACTGTCCTCTAAGCAGGTCCCCATACAGTAAGTACCTCTGTTGATTTTTAATTACCTACCCCCTCTCCTATTCATGGCTGTCTCCGCTTTGGTCTCCAAGGGCACCATATTTTATGTCCTAACATTAAACAGCAATATTAAAAACAGCAGGGGGCCAGCTGAGCCCCCTATGGCTGCAGGCCTCATAACGGTAGTTCCATCCCTGCCATGAACTGATTTTTATCCTCTGGAAATAAGCAGAATCTAGAAAACATGAGGAATTGATATAGAAAGTATATTGGAAAATTGTACAACTTTTCTTTACACCAGAGGTTCCCAAACTTCTTTTTTTTTTTCTCATAGACCACTTAAAATATTTTACTGGTTTCGTGGACTCCCTGCTGCTACATTTCTATCATATTCCCAAAACTCATCATAAATTGTGGAGATTAGATCTAGCAATGGAAATTTGTGTCGCGGCTGAGTTCCCTGGGGGTCCACTTGGACCACTTTGGGAATCTGTTTTACACAAACAATTATATTTGTCTGAAACCAGACAAGCTATTAACCTCTGACACTTGACATGCATATATCATAAATAGGAGACCATTGGTAAACTTTAAGCATCATTTATGCAGTGTCACATATATAATAATTTGTATTAATATTCCCTTTGCAAAAAACCTAAGAGATCAGTCACTTCCATCAATGAGTAGCAGGGGTGAAGGGGCATGACCCACTACATTTTTAATTCAGGTTTTTATTAGAGTTAGTTAATTGCAATAATTCTCCTAACAAGGCCTCTGGTGGGAAAAGAAAATATTTCCCCTCACTCACTAAGGAGAAGGTGTGTGGCATGTTAATCCTTGGCACAGAATAAAGAATTTATAATTTAAATGCATTAGATTTTATATCGCATGAGTTTGATGCAATTAATTGAACAACCTCCCTGATGAGAATGTAAAATGTACACATGGTGTTAACTAAAAAGCTATTCAATCAAATAGCCTGTTTCACATTGGAAATGCTCTAGTAGTACAGTCGGTGCTGTCGTATCAGTGTAGCAGAGCAGAATTTTTCCTTTGCCTTCCTGGGACACTTCTGGGATTCCATCAAAAAGTTAAAGTTACTGGCCAGTCATAGCTCTGTTCACATACGTGTCATGGTTCCGGTTTCGGGTAAAAACTTTTATGTATTGGATCTGTGACATGATGGACACCAATCATACCTGATAGACCCTTATTGACTTATAATGGAGACTATTAGGCTTAGTTACCATATCCGTTAATTCTCTAGTGTGCCAGTGGGCACTATAAGTGAATGTGCTCATTAGTTGTCTAGTAGTCAATCTTTATTGTTTGTTGTGTTTTGTTTTGTTTTTTTTGACTACATGTTACATATGTAATACTGCAATACTTTCTACCTACTGCATTTATTGGAATAGTATTGACACTAGGTTCACACTAGCGCCCGGAATTCGTTCTGAGCTTTCCGTCTTCTGCATGCAGAAGACGGAAAGCTGTCAGACCGGGTCCGGCCGTGAACGCCAGTGAGTATTTTATGCTCTCCGCCGCGAAACCTTTTTTTTTCAAACCGGACACAGAGTACTGCATGTCCGACTCTGTGTTCAATTTTTTTTAAAAAAGGTTTCATGGCGGAGAGCATAAAACACTCACCGGCGTTCACGGCCGGACATCTTTCAAACCCATTCAAATGAATGGGTATGAAAGAGTCCAGCAGGTTTCCGTCTCCTGCTCAGTTTTGTGGAAACCTGCATGAACTGAGATCGGGCGCAGATGTGAACGAGCCCTTACCTGTATTACAAGGGATGGACATGGTCAGCAACAATACTCAGGTAGGCTTTAGCGTTGCAACGATGCTCAATTGGTACCAAGGGGCCCAAAGAGTGCCAAGAAAATATTCCCCACACCATGACACCACCACCACCAGCCTGAACCGTTGATACAAGGCAGGATGGATCCATGCTTTCATGTTGTTGACGCCAAATTCTGACCCTACCATCCGAATGTCGCAGCAGAAATTGAGACTCATCAGACCAGGCAACGTTTTTCCAATCTTCAAGTGTCCAATTTCGATGAGCTTGTGCAAATTGTAGCCTCAGTTTCCTGTTCTTAGCTGAAAGGAGTGGCACCCGGTGTGGTCTTCTGCTGCTGTAACCCATCTGCCTCAAAGTTCGACGTACTGTGCGTTCAGAGATGCTCTTCTGGCTACCTTGGTTGTAACGGGTGGCTATTTGAGTCACTGTTGCCTTTCTATCAGCTCGAACCAGTCTGGCCATTCTCCTTTGACCTCTGGCATCAACAACGCATTTCCGCCCACAGAACTGCCGCTCACTGGATGTTTTTTCTTTTTCGGACCATTCTCTGTAAACCCTAGAGATGGTTGTGCGTGAAAATCCCAGTAGATCAGCAGTTTCTGAAATATTCAGACCAGCCCTTCTGGCACCAACAACCATGCCACGTTCAAAGGCACTCAAATCACCTTTCTTCCCCATACTGATGCTCGGTTTGAACTGCAGGAGATTGTCTTGACCATGTCTACATGCCTAAATGCACTGAGTTGCTGCCATGTGATTGGCTGACTAGAAATTAAGTGTTAACGAGCAGTTGGAGAGGTGTACCTAATAAAGTGGCCGGTGAGTGTATATTACATGTACTGTTCTGCTCTCTGTTGCATGCACTCTACTATGCCACTACAAAATATTTAGAACAGCAATCTACCTGAGCGACATGCACAGGATTGTTTTGTATGCAACATGTACTATATTCTGTAGTCTATTCATAAAGTACTGCTATCTACTTGTACTGTATATACTGTACTATTGCTTCCTATCTGTACTACATACATGTACTGGACTCAAGTCTGCATGTATTACACTGCTGTCTACCTATGCTATGTATAAAGTGTTTTATTGCTTTTAACCTTTATCTTATATAGTGTATTAGTGTTTCCTTTTACTATATATTCTTTTGATATCTCTACTTGCATTGTACATTCTTTATCTATGCTGCATGTATTGTTCTTCTACCTACCCGTATTGCATATATTGTATAACTTTCTTCTTATGCCGACAAACCCAAGAGGAGTATAGCTCTAGAGCTTACCCCTTACATACAGTATGAGGATTCCCCAGATTTCATAAGCTTTGCATAACTTTTATGGCAAGACGTAAGCTGACCATGCATATTAGATTGTGATCGGCCAAAGATTGATCGTGAAAATGCCGCAGTGACTGATGGCTGACTTTAGTCATGCAGACTGGCCATGCAGAATATTTCATTTACTATCTTGTTTGAACTCAATGTTGTTTAACAACTAAATATTTAAACTGGCAGAAAAGGAAGAGAAATTCTTCTTTTTCTGACACCATTTTCAGACATGGTCTAGCCGCAACGCCATGTCAATGTATGGCATCAGCATTCCGTTGCGGCTTTCCACTGCTTTTTGGTTCCAGATGAATGGGTCTAATGGTGAATCTCAAGCAAGATCAAGCAGAACGCTAATTTTTTATTTATTTATTTTTTTGTGGAAAATTGCTGTGTCAATTACCCACATAGAGCAGTTTAGTTATTGTAGGGAGTCTGTCAGGTCCAACATGTATCCCAGACTAATTAAAGTGCCAAATGCTGGGGCCTTTAATAAGAATAAAACTATCTCTATATGCATGGATAATCATCATTGTATGGTAAATCAGCATACATTGGCGGTGAGGTCTCATATGCCAAATTTGCCTTCAGACATTTGTAAAACCGACAGAGGCAGCAATTGTCCTCCACTGCTAAAGGGGTGACATTGTACAGCAATTTTAGAGGGCATTCATAGCATTTACAAATCTGGCATATTAGGACTAGAGATGAGCGAGTAGTGTTCGATCGAGTAGGTGTTGCTACTGTATTCAAAATACTCGTACTCGATCGAATACTACTAGCTGTTCAAAGTTTAAGGTTCGATGCAGGACCAGCGTTGATTGGCAGAATGCTATACATTCTGCCAATCAACGCTGGTTCTTCTCTTACCTTTAGAAGTCTTCTCTGTGCAGCGTCCCCGCGGCGTCTTCCGGTTGGAATTCATTCTGCCTAGGCATCCGGCCTAGGCAGAGCCGACTGCGCATGCGCGGGCATGCCCTCGCATTCACAGTCGACTCTGCTCAGGCGTCGGGCCGGGCAGAGCCGACCGCACATGCAGAGTGAATTCCAGCCGAAAGAAGACGCAGGGGCGCTGTGCCGGGAGAAGACTTCAAGGAGAATCCAGCCTGACCATCACTCGTGGACTTGGTAAGTATAATTTTATCGAATTCTGTGTACCCCTGAAACGAGCATTTCCCCCCATAGACTATAATGGGGTTCGAAATCCGTTTGAACAGTGAGCGGCTGTTTGAATCGAATTTCGAACCTTGGACATTTTAGTGTTCGCTCATCTCTAATTAGGACCAATCCCCAATACACTTGAGGCTGATTTGGCTATCCATTAAAACTGATCTCTGTATGGCTTGTAGTTAGTTTGTAGTCACAAATGCATGTTTCTGCTCCTATTAAATACCCTACATGGCATTGTTATTGGTTCGGGAGACATTTTACACCTGACAAGCTGCCATTATTGTTGGCAGTGAGATCATTCATATGAACAATACCATCATTGATCCAACAGATGCATGATGACTGTCCAAAGTCTAAGGTATAAGGCTGGCTTAACAGGTAGAAGTTGCCTGCTACATTTAAAGGGGTTACTCCTTTAACACTATGTATAACTATGGTACTGTATATAATGTAACTTAATAGTATCCTAAACATCCTGATTAATACTGATAGTTATATCATGGTGTTCCACGACACTTTCTAGTGTAACATGTTATTTTTAAAGGCCTCTTTTCATGTGTGTTTTATACATCAATTTATGGGTTTTTTTGTTTTTTTTTTCTTAATGTTATACCATAATAATGAGCTGAGAAATAGACTGTTGCTTTATAAATAAAATTTAATAACAAGAACAGAAGTGTTTGTCTGGGCTCATGCGGAGAATAGCCTAAAAAAACCCATCAACTACCTTACTTGTATGGTACACAGTTAAAATAGAGTGACGGCAAGCTGAGACATAATGGCAAGTATAGAACCTTATTCTCTTTAGAAGATAGACAACATGCGGGGCATACAAAACGTATGAAGGGAGAGGAGTATTGTTCAGAATTGCAATTCAGCACATCAATCTACACATTTTACAGATAAGTATCAACAACATAATACAGAACAAATAAGTTTTGAGTTGTTTTCTTGTTCATCTCACATGTTCCAACCCATAAATATCCCTCCACGTTATTCTCCAACAATCTGGTCGCCTTTCAACTTCACTAGATGTCACATTTGGTGGTTTAATATGCAATTAGATGTAAATGAAGAATGAGCATATCCTGAAGGATAAGGAATACCAATACAAATATCCATAGCAAGTGTATTAATAGAGACATAAAGAGATCAAGCTGAAGCTTCTGGGCAAACAATAAAAATCTACGTAGAATTCAATCTTATTGTCACACTTGTTTCTCAAGTAAATGCAGGTATGCATTGTCATGAACAGTATATCAAGTGAAAATGTCTTCATAGTCAAGAGGCATATCAGCCATATTGTTTATATGTGTAAGAAGCCTCTTTGTTCCCTTGCATTACTGGTTAGTAAGACTGTGTAATTACATTCAGAGTTAGGCCCCGCAGCGTTTTAGTCACAGCAAAGTAGATGGAATCCTAGAGACTACCTTTTCCACTTTGTGGGAAAAAATGCACAGCAGACACGCTTTGATTTCCAAAACCGTTGCAGTCAATTATACTTACCTACGGAAATGCTGGCGGTTTACACAGTTTCCCCATAGGTATAATTGTAGAGGTTTCTTTTGCATACTTTCTGCTTCAAACGTTCTGTGCAAAGTGCTGGAAGAAAACCCGCAATGCATTGCCGCCGCAGTTTTTCCCGCAGTGCTTTTTTGCTGCAGAATGCCAAGTGGGGCCTTAGCTTTAAAGAGTCAGTTTTGGTTGAGTCAGTGTCAGCAGAAAAGAACCAACTTCAACTCTGACTTCCAAGTAAAAATATTAAATGGTCACTAACTTTTCAGACAAGTCATTTAATAGAGCATGTGATTCTGGACCAAAATGCAATTTATTGAAAAATGTTATTTTCTGTCAAAAGCTATTTCCTTATTGCAAATTTTGTTTCCCTATTACTTGGGAAAGTCTGTATTTAGAAACCTTTTCTGCAAATGGGGGGAGAGTGGTACGTCACTTCTCTGGCTATGCATACTTACACATAGATCTGCTGCTCCGAGCTCTCTATACACTGTTCAGAGAAAAGTCTGCTGTTTGCCACAGCCCCAGCTACTCCACTAAAGTAAGTGTAAGGCTCCTTTCCCACGGAGTAACACGCCACTCATTCTGACACGTAAACATGTGTCAAAGTGAGACGCTTCAAAACAGATCCCATTGACTTCAATGGGTGTCAGCTTACGCGCGTATCACATTGAAAGTGATAGGTAAAATAGCCTCCATTGAGTTCAATGGGTAGCACGCGTAAGACCGAACCCATTGAAGTCAATGGGATTCTGTTTTACTGTGCTCACTCTAACACATGTTTACATGTCAGAATGAGCCGCGCATTACTCTGTGGGAACGGAGCCTAAGGCTGGGTTCACACAGGGTTTTTGTGGACCGGACTTCGAGGGAGAGGCAGTCTTAGAATCCAGTCCAAAAAACTGTCAGCCATGACTAGATGCCGGTGCAGTGCATACAGTGCATCGGCATCCAGTTGCAGCATTCCGCTCTGGGCCTAATCCAAATGAATGGGCCTAGTCGGGAGGCAGTGTTGAGCCGCGGATGTTCGCGACTGATTCAGCTGCAGATTCTGCCTCAAGAAAGGGCATGTCGCTTTTTTTTTTTTTTTTTTTTTTTTTTTTTCCGTGAGCACTTTGCATTTTCGGAACCCATTGAATTCAATGGGAGGCTTTTTTTTTTTTTTTAAGCTGGATTCTGATGCGGAATCTGTGTCAAAATCTGGCCCCCAAAAAATGTGTGAACCCGGCCTAAGGAGTCTGACTAGCTGATGCTAAGTTCACACTAGTGTCCGGCTCTCTGTTGTTTGGGGATGGAGAACTTGTCCGCTTACAAAGCAGTTACCCACAGACCCCATAGACTAAAATAAAATCTGCCGGTTTCATTCAAGTTTACACTGAAACTGATGTAGAGAAAAATTCTACTTACTGGTCTTGTCTTTCTGCCAATTTTAGGCAGAATCTGTGGCAGATGTAAACTTGGCCTGACTATGTGTTGTGGTTGATATCACTTCCAGCAAGAAGTTTTCTTTATTGTGCTAAGTAGCATTCCAAGTCCAGTGTCCCTGGATCTCCTGTAGCTAGTTCTATTGGGCTTGTATTAGCTATTTGTCTCCTATTTTCCACATACTTCTTACAGGACATACTGTAGGTATATTGTATAACAGGAGAGAACCTTCAGAATTTTGACTTATAAGAGGTAATTTACTTGTTTAGAGGAAGCTGCAAAGTCTCATGAGAATTAAGGGACAGGAAGAGTGCAGTAGTAAACTACTAGCAGATACTGTATATGTCACGTGCCTCCGAGAGAAATTCAAAATATGTCGTACCCATAATGGGCCATTACCAGCAGAAAAAAAAGATATAGTATCACTCATAAAAGCTTAGACAGCCAAAGAAGGATATGCCCAGGAGGGTCCTATCCAGGAGGGCCCATTGTTATATTATAATTAGAGATGAGCGAGTAGCATTCGATCGAGTAGGTATTCGATCGAATACTACGGTATTCAAAATACTCGTACTCGTAATCGAGTACCACTTGCTATTCGAATGGAAAAGTTCGATGCAGAACCAGCATTTATTGGCCGAATGCTATTCAGTCGGCCAATCAACGCTGGTTCTTCTCCTACCTTTAGAAGTCTTCTCCGTGCAGCTTCCCCGCGGCGTCTTCCGGCTCTGAATTCACTCTGCCAGCATCGGGCCTGGGCAGAGCCGACTGCGCATGTCCGCTTGTAGTGCGGGCATGCACAGTCGGCTCTGCCCAGTCCCGATGCCTGGCAGAGTGAATTCAGATCCGGAAGATGCCGTGGGGACGCTGCAAGGAGAAGACTGCTCGGAGGATCCAGCCCGACCCTCACTCGTGGACTTGGTAAGTATAATTTGATCGAATGTTGCCTACCCCTGAAATGAGCATTTTCTCCCCATAGGCTATAATAGGGTTCGATATTCGATTCGAGTAGTCAAATATTGAGGGGCTGCTCGAAACGAATATCGAACCTCGAACATTTTACTGTTCACTCATCTCTAATTATAATGTATAAAAGAATGTATAATTTAATAACTGCAAAACGTTTTGTGCATTTATAGCATGGGAAATTCTATATATCATAATGGATATATGCTGAGAATGTACAGTCAGTAAGGAGTCAGAGTAAGAGTATGTAAATACAGAGTTGGAGTGAAAAGTTTGACTGACTTCCTGGTTGATCTGAAATTGTAAAGTGATACTCTGTATCCAGTGAGGGATGGTGCCCTCTAATACAAAACTCATGTTACATTGATCTGACTTGTTTTCTATTGTGAATGGTTTGCAAAAAGTACCAATTTGATCATTTCTATAACAGTTTGCTTTTATATAACGAGGATTCCCAGTTCAAGATCTACATTGTAACAAAAACTGAAAGAGATTCTGCAAAGTCTAGCTTCTGCATCAGCAGTTTTACTGTGACTTGAATGGGCATTGTGTAAGCGTATATTATTATAGTAGAGAAAATGTTTGGTTTCCCACAGAGGGTTAAGCAGCAGGGATAGCGCTGAGCTGCTTATCACTAAGGCGACTTTATTCACCTTGTAACTCTGATCTTGAACAAGATTATACAACAAATTATGCAACAAAAAATGAATGCAAAACTGTATAGGAAAGGTATTAACAAATGTATTCAATTGTTGGTAAAGTACGACTTGTTACATTATCAGATCCGCTACAATACAGTTACATTCATTTTTCAGGGACAAAGCTCATTTCTCCCTACCTGTGTATCCAATTCTTTAGAAGAGATATTAGATTGGGAACCCCCACGGTACAGATACGAGTCAGTCCTTCATACTGTACTGTGGAATGTGTTGGCGTCCTCATTAGAGATGAGCGAACACTAAAATGTTCGAGGTTCGAAATTCGATTCGAACAGCCGCTCACTGTTCGAGTGTTCGAATGGGTTTCGAACCCCATTATAGTCTATGGGGAACATAAACTCGTTAAGGGGGAAACCCAAATTCGTGTCTGGAGGGTCACCAAGTCCACTATGACACCCCAGGAAATGATACCAACACCCTGGAATGACACTGGGACAGCAGGGGAAGCATGTCTGGGGGCATAAAAGTCACTTTATTTCATGGAAATCCCTGTCAGTTTGCGATTTTCGCAAGCTAACTTTTCCCCATAGAAATGCATTGGCCAGTGCTGATTGGCCAGAGTACGGAACTCGACCAATCAGCGCTGTCTCTGCTGGAGGAGGCGGAGTCTAAGATCGCTCCACACCAGTCTCCATTCAGGTCCGACCTTAGACTCCGCCTCCTCCGGCAGAGCCAGCGCTGATTGGCCGAAGGCTGGCCAATGCATTCCTATGCGAATGCAGAGACTTAGCAGTGCTGAGTCAGTTTTGCTCAACTACACATCTGATGCACACTCGGCACTGCTACATCAGATGTAGCAATCTGATGTAGCAGAGCCGAGGGTGCACTAGAACCCCTGTGCAAACTCAGTTCACGCTAATAGAATGCATTGGCCAGCGCTGATTGGCCAATGCATTCTATTAGCCCGATGAAGTAGAGCTGAATGTGTGTGTTAAGCACACACATTCAGCACTGCTTCATCACGCCAATACAATGCATTAGCCAGTGCTGATTGGCCAGAGTATGGAATTCGGCCAATCAGCGCTGGCTCTGCTGGAGGAGGCGGAGTCTAAGGTTGGACCTGAATGGAGACTGGTGTGGAGCGATCTTAGACTCCGCCTCCTCCAGCAGAGCCAGCGCTGATTGGCCGAATTCCGTACTCTGGCCAATCAGCGCTGGCCAATGCATTCTATTAGCCCGATGAAGTAGAGCTGAATGCACACACATTCAGCTCTACTTCATCGGGCTAATAGAATGCATTGGCCAATCAGCGCTGGCCAATGCATTCTATTAGCTTGATGAAGCAGAGTGTGCACAAGGGTTCAAGCGCACCCTCGGCTCTGATGTAGCAGAGCCGAGGGTGCACAAGGGTTCAAGTGCACCCTCGGCTCTCCTACATCAGAGCCGAGGGTGCGCTTGAACCCTTGTGCAGCCTCAGCTCTGCTACATCAGAGCCGAGGGTGCGCTTGAACCCTTGTGCACACTCTGCTTCATCAAGCTAATAGAATGCATTGGCCAGCACTGATTGGCCAGAGTACGGAATTCGGCCAATCAGCGCTGGCCAATGCATCCCTATGGGAAAAAGTTTATCTCACAAAAATCACAATTACACACCCGATAGAGCCCCAAAAAGTTATTTTTAATAACATTCCCCCCTAAATAAAGGTTATCCCTAGCTATCCCTGCCTGTACAGCTATCCCTGTCTCATAGTCACAAAGTTCACATTCTCATATGACCCGGATTTGAAATCCATATTCGTCTAAAATGGAGGTCACCTGATTTCGGCAGCCAATGACTTTTTCCAATTTTTTTCAATGCCCCCAGTGTCGTAGTTCCTGTCCCACCTCCCCTGCGCTGTTATTGGTGCAAAAAAGGCGCCAGGGAAGGTGGGAGGGGAATCGAATTTTGGCGCACTTTACCACGCGGTGTTCGATTCGATTCGAACATGGCGAACACCCTGATATCCGATCGAACATGTGTTCGATAGAACACTGTTCGCTCATCTCTAGTCCTCATGATTGAATAATAAGGGGAAGATATAAAGTACGCTTTATGGGGTCAATTCTCACTTATAAACAAATACAAAGACAATTGTTCATATATAATTATTTTCTGAAAAACTTCGGAAGAAAATTGGAGCAGAGATTTAACAAAAACATTCTCTTTGAAAGGTTTCTTTTCATTTCTGATACCTTTCAAGTCGAAAGTATCCAGAGAGAGATAAACAGAAGCAATTCAAAGCGCAGCATTTATGCCTCTCATGGCCAGCTCTCTTGTGTATCTTCTGGCAGCAGAGCATGGCTGGGCAGGTGGCAGTCAATTCTAAAAATGGAGGAAAACTTTACCACAAGGGAGACGAGGATAAAAATCCTATTTTTTGGTAGATATAAAAAAAGAAACTATTTAATTGCATGAGGTCATCCAAGGTGAACTGTATACAATATTACTATGTTTTGGTATTTTTTGCACCTATTGCTTTTTTAAGCTTGCAGAACACTAATAATTACTTGTAAATGGATGCTGTTCATAAATAAATAAAAAAAATTTAAAATAAATATAGATAGATAGCTTGGCGTACAGTACAAGTATTGACAATTTAAAAAGTTATTTGGCTCTGTTTTTCTTGTATGTAACCTTTTGGGCATATTCTGTACATGTCACATATATAAAGGAATTGTATGGAACTGAATATGGCCCAGTTTACATCTGCATTCGCATCATTCTATTCCCCTCCTTGCATGAAAAATACAGAGAAAAATCCTGCAAGCAGCACTTCTCTCTGTCTTTTTCGTGTGGAAAAAGAGTGGAAACCACACTGACCCTATTATAGTCTATGGGGTCCATGGGTTTCCTAAGGTAACCACATTTTTATGCAGATTAGAATTATATTCAGGGGGTCCCCAAGTGGCCCCTAGAGTGGAAACCTATGTGCAGATGTGAAACGAGCCTAAGAAGATGAGTAGGATTGAGCAAATCTTGAGATTTCAGGATTTTTTTATTTTTTTTTTAAATCTGATTTCAGATCATTTTCCAGCTGATCCGATCCCAATCATGAAATTTGCTCGATCGCTAATTGGGATCCGATCTTTCCCGATCGCTCGACTCTATTAACGATATATACATAAATAGGGTTCAGCCGATCTTGAGATAACCTCTGACCTCGATCCCGCTGGAAAAGATTGGAATCGGAATTCTGATCGTGAAATTTACTCAATCGTCGATCGGGATCCGATCTTTGCCAATCCCGATCGCTCAACCCTAAAGCCGAGCCAACTTAATATACACAGGGTGCTGGCTACAGTCAATAGGGAAGGTTCCACATTGACTTTCCAATGGACTCCCGTGATGCAGTCATAGTTGGACAATGCATTGTCATGGCAAATAGGGGTGTATTGAAAACCTCAGTCAGCCATCTTAGTATTCCACAATAGTAATATGGATGTTTGTCTCCATCTGGACTGACTTTAAATGCTCTCAACATAAAACCACTGGCTGAATGATGACATGACCTATATTTGCTGCAGCTTGTGATGTGCTGCAGCAGTAATGTGTATGGCAAACCATTAAGTCATTGGCAAGGGCAAGGGGAGCAGCATCTGGATGGGTGAAGGTGAGGGCCATTTACTTTATTAATTTATCTGGGTTGGACAACCACTTAAATCTACATTCTACTACATCTTATTTGGATCTAAAGCTCCACATGCTATATCCAGTTATAATTTTTTATTGTTTAAAATATACATTTTTTAAAGCAATATCTACAAAATATTACAGCCTTTCATTCTATTACTGTATAGCCAAAACCATTACAAAAGTCATTTTCTACAACATTGAGTTTCTATTATATTTGCATTCATTTATACTAATGGGATACGAAAGTGCAATCATTGTTAGTATAGATTAGATGAATAATCTAAGAAAAAGAATTAGAATTATTTTTTTTTCAATTTCCTCTGCTTTTGCCCTTAGATAGAAATGTTAAATAATTCTGTTTTACATACTATAGAAGATCACATTAAGTGCCCAACTACTCATTTTCTCATCAGGAAATAGTGTTCTTCAATTGCCCTGTAATTCAGATAGATCACAAAAAGGGTATTTTATACACGTAGGATGGCGTCATAAATGTGGCATTTTATGGATTCAAGTTACATATTTTCTTCGTATGCAAATGTTTTAGTAGGTTAATATGCAGTGACGGTGCATGATATTTTGGCATAGGATAAAATCCTTTATAAGTGTGGAAATATACTTACGAATCCTATTTCATAGACTCTTTGATGCAGCAAGGAGCTTTTTAATTGCCTTAGCTCTTCTCTGTTCACCTTGGACATTCCACAAATGTTATAAAACCCCCCGAAGTATGGCACTCCATACTGAAAGTAACAAATAGGACATATGGACATATTTCCTATAAATGTGCAGTAGACAAATGTGACAGGGATTGGGCAACACAGTGGCTCAGTGGTTAGCACTGCAGCCTTGCAGTGCTGTAGTCCTGGGTTCGAATCGCGCCAGGAACAACATCTGCAAGGAGTTTGCATTGCATGGATTTCCTCCCATACTTCAAAAACATACTGAGAGGGAAAAATATACATTGTGATTCCTATATGAAGCTCACAATCTACATTTAAAAAAAAAAAAAAAAAAGAATAACTAATGGTAAAATATTTATTTTCTGAGTATAATACAATTCATTGTGTTTGCTGAACACATCTTAGATTTAGGCTGGTGGTTTTTACAGTCTGCAATTTGCAGATCAGCAACACTAAAGTACTTGTCCAGCTGCACGTGCCCATAGAGTTCTATGGGACAGTCCGTGACGTGACGTGATGTCCGTGACTTTGCGGACCTGCAGTATTCAGTGCGGACCTCGGTTATGGCACGGCACTCCAACAATTGATCAGTGATGGACAGGAGAACTTGGGGCCTACCATAAAATTCATTCTGGGGTCCTACTGTACAGCTACATGGAAATATTAACTGATTCCCATTCACAAATTCCTAATTCTTTCTCAGTATTAGCTTAATCTCTAGTCCTTGCCTCTAATTCTATTGTGGTGTATTGTCAGCATCTTGCCTTAATCTAAGGCCCCTTTACTGCTGGGAAGTAGGTGCTTGGGCAGAAGCAGTCCACACACAGTAGCAAGACACTATCCTGAGGGTCCACAGCGACACTAAGAAGACGGGGCCTGGTGAGGTAGGATACTGTTCAGCCAGCCTCTGCTTCATCTCACCCACTCAATGCATATTTATAATAATATAATTCATTTTTGGTTGTCATGCACCACTCCTGTATTGTTATGGGGCTGAGGCCACCTTCTGCCACTCACCTTCTCCCCTGTGAACCAGTCCTGCCCTAAAGTTGCTAACATTTTGCTCTTCACAACTTCATCTTGCCCCAGGTCATTGGATGTCTATACTGGGAATGTATCCATAGACAACTGACCTATGGACTCAAACTTCAGAAAGTTTTGAAAACTATCCTGTGACATGTACAGTAATAAAAATATAGAAAAAAAAACTAGATATGTTTATCAGCCAGGATACTTACTACCTACATAGCTGTCTAGACTGAATGGAAAGTCAGTGGCAGCATATTGTAGATATTCCCATTAACATGAACCAACACTAGTAAGAAGCCCCCTTTTGTGTTTTGTTAAGGCCTATAGTACTCTGCCAAAACCTGTAAGTGTGAAATGCTTGGTTGTTGTAGCTAACGTTCCATATGCAATACAGCACATGCTAAACAAACATGAAGTATTGGCAAATTATGATATTTTTTAGCAGGCTTGGCACCATGTGACCTCCAAGAGCATCAATACATGGTGCACCCCATTCGTTCAAACAAAACTGTGCTCTAATAATTTAGGAGTGATAGAAGGTTTGTGTGCAGTTGTGCCTTGGCAGCAAACTTTATGCAGGAAGCCCAAAACCTACCTTTGCACATTGGACCTTGACATTTTAAGGACCGATGTTGTATATAGATAAGAGGAAGAGACACATATGAGACTTTGTAGAGCTAAGGATCTGTTGGAGAACTATCAAAGCAGTAGGGACACACGTTTTAATGAGGAAGAGACAGGCCTATACCTGCTGTGATAAGATGACAAGCAGAGTGCTGGAGTCCAAATAGATCAGCCCCAGGTTTCTGAAATATGTGTGGTTCAGGGCAGATCTGAAGTAGGCCTCAGCCCAGGTGTAGATCCCTGGCTCATTACTGGGCCAGAAAAAGGCTGCAGCTCCTGCAGTCCAGTGAAGTTCTATGGGGTAAAAGGAGGTGTGTGGTTCTGTCCTGTAACCCTGAGTCTGGTGAGACAATATTGCACTTGTTTTCTTTGTGTGGCTGGAAGTAAGCCACATGTATAGTTAGGTTATCAGTTCTGTTTAGTTAGTTGCTCAGACGAGCAGGTTTTTATTGTTTTTGCCTGAATTTAAGGCTGTATTTTGTTCTTTATACTGTTGTTTTTGTTTTTTTTTTCTTTCTAAATAAACCATTTTGCTGCATTTCGTGTCCCCGTCTTGACTGTTTGGGACCGCACCACCGTTTCTACCTAGATAACTTCCTCACACTGCGTAAAGGGGCTTCCTTTTTCTTCCAGCCTGAAATTGTATAGCCAAATAAATTTTTCTATCCCTGCAGAATAAGTACATGTTCCTGTTAGAGAAATTAGATTAGAAGCCTATGTGAACAGTGCCTGTATGAATGCATTATATGATGCGATATGATCATAATTTATAAACTTCATAGTGGTGACACCATGCAAGGACAGAAACAACAAAAAAATCTAATTTTTGCTTGAAAAACAAAACAGGATATGTGCCACCTGAATTCTACAGTTTCCTTCAGCAGATTTATATCATCTATTACTGTAGAATGATTTTTCTCCTGTGCGGCTTAATTCCTTGAGCAATGAATTTTCCTGCCTGACTTCTAATCTTGGGGTATGAGACATATTTCATAAAACACTTGAAGTAAACTAACAAAAGAAATTTAGTACCCTCTGAAATCTACTTTGTATACCAGTAGTACACTTGGAATATTATCAACATACATATTCATAAAGCAACAGAATATTCCATTAATCCTGACACAGAAAGCAGCGTTAATTTAATTTATAACCACATTACTATTTAATTAGTATGTGTAAATAAATGGCAAATCTTGATTTTATTCAGACTAATATCATTAAAGTTGTGGTATTACTCATGGAACTGTCGCTCCAAGTGCTCGCAGTCTGACTAATTTTATCCATTGCACCCCTGAATTATATGCATGTACCCTAATGGTTGCTATCTACATTAAGCAGCTCATACGGAAAAAAAACACATCTCTCAAAATGGAGGTCTAACCAGGAAATTTGTAAACAGCTATACATTAAAATGTCATAAAACCTAGCATAAATCACTGAAGCTCAAGTTAAAATTTAATATAAGAAATCTATGATGTTTTTGCTTTGTGAGGACGCCGAGTGTTCCCACTCATTGAATACATCTGACTTAATTATTTTTACAGAATTGCAGTGTTTGAAGTAACAAAAAATTAATCCCTCTTATGTCAAATGCAAAACTGTTTTGTAGACGGCACAAAAGTGTACAAATTAACTACAATGTATATTCACCCATCTAGAAGAAAGTAATTTATCCATGGTGGGCTATCAAAAATGTGCAAAAAAAAAAGTAGCGTCCAAGCAAATTACTAAGTCATGGTTAATTTGATAGAATTGCCAAATAATTCCCCAACTTGCTCACAAACTTGTTTACCAATCTGAAGCCATTGCTGGATCTAGGTGTTCTCGTATACTAGCTTGAAGTTCTATGCATAAGACCAAAATTCCAAGATTATTTTTCCTGAACTCAATGGATACATATCTATTTAATGAGTCATTAAAATATAATCAATAGGTCAGACCATCCTGACATGTAAGTTTAACACTTTCCTATACCAGACATTTCATTTTCTTACAACTAGCAGTAACAGTGTTTGATAGACAGTGACGTCTCACTATATATTATGTCTATCACAGCTTTTGGAGTGCTGAAGTCTCAACTGAGGGGGTCACAATAATTTCATCCTCCGTTTGTCTCTTGTCCGAGGTCATGCAGTATATGCAGTGCTTACTTGCCACTATTAAAAGTATGGCAAATGAGTAGAGCAGCTCATTCTGGCAGAGTGAAACAGCTGATCTGTAAGGGTTCCAACAGTTGAACACCTCCAAACTGAAATTCATGTTCTATCCTATAAATGGGACATCCGTTTTAAAAAGCTGGATAACCCCTTTAAAGAATTCCAATATTCTCATGATGTGGTCTAAAAGAAGAGTTCATATAGTATATTACATTGGTATTACATCTACCTTACAGGTCTGTATTAGCGGCTGCAAAATAGGAAAATACTGGTATAGATGATAAACACTGAAGCCTCACGTTGCAGAAACACAGGTTGTTTTTTTTTGTTTTTTTTTTTAAATACAGATTTTTCTACAGTTTTTTGAACCAAACCCAGGAGTAAACTCAGCAGAAGGTAGAAGTATACGAGCTTCCTATATATTTCCTTTTGGAGCCATCCTTGGCTTAAAAAAGCATGGCAAAATCTGCAACAAAAAAGCAGCTTTTCTGCAATGTGGGACTTTAGCTTAAGGCCGGGGCCCCACAGGCCGGAAACGCCGTGGTAAAAATTGTGGCGTGTTACAGTTCTTGCAAAGTGGATGGGATTCATGTGAATCCCGTGCCCACTTTGCGGAAAAAATCGCAGCGCGGACAAACTGTGATTTCCAAAACCAGAGTGGTTTTGAAAATCACAGCATGTCAATTATATCTACAGAAATTCTGACAGCTTTCCCATAGATATAATTGTAACAGAGTCCGCGGAGGAAAGCTCCGTGAATTTTCTGTTCAAAGTGCTGTGGGAAGAACCGCAATGCATTCATGCTGCGGTTGTTCCCGCAGTGCTTTAGCGCAGCGGTTCCGGCCTGTGGAACCTTAGCCTAAAGTGGTTCTCCATAACAGATTGATTACGGTTGAGCGATCGTGTTCGGAAAAGATCGGATTCCAATCGGCGATCAAGAAAATTTCACGATCGTGATCGGAATTCCGAACACTATCTTTTTAGGTGGGATCGAGATCGGTACGATTTCCTACAATGCTTTGCTTAGCCTTCACACTGAGTATACACTCCGCTCATTCTGAGCAGAGTGTATACTCAGTGTGAAGGCTCCACTGCAGTTCCATAGGAATGAATGGAAGCAGCCGGCACACAGCCTTAACCCCCTGCGCGCCGGCTGCCTCCATTCATTCTAATGGGAGACTAAACTAACATCTCTAGTAGCTACTTACCTGCAGAGATGGCTGGTCCGGTGCCTGGTGTTCTTCTTCGCCTCGCTGACGCTCCACGCTGCTCTTCTCTCCTCGCTGCCGCCGCCTCCCGGGTTAGTGTTTAAAGAGCTAGGAAGGCAGGGCTTGTGGATTAGGAGAGTGTGGGCGGGTACAGGTTAGGGAGACGTGACGTTTCCCCACCCAGTACCCGCCCACACTCTCCTAACCCGCCCACACTCTCCTAACCTGGGAGGTAGGGGACAGCGAGGCAAGAAGAGCAGCGTGGAGCGGCAGTGAGGTGAAGAAGGGCACCGGAGCAGCCATCTCTGCAGGTAAGTGGACACCAGGGGGGACTAAGTAGCCAGAGGATTAAAAAAAAAATCCTCTGGTTACTTAGTGATTCACTATACAGCGTGGATTCTAACAATTAAAGCGTTCAATTGTTAGATTCTATGCTGTATAGAGAATAGGATTGCTTTTAAAATCTGATCTCCGATTAATAAAAAAATCCCATTGAATTGCATTGGGATCGGAATTGGGATCGAGATTGGGTTCGAATGAAAAATGATCGGAAATCGGATTTTAAAATCGATCCTGAAAAGTCAAGATCGGCTCAACCCTAGTCACAATGTTACACCACTATAGTACACCACAGCCACAATTAATGATGGTGAAAAGTGAACATGTTGTTGTTAGCAGATTACTGTACCTGTACATGACCATAGGTACAAAGCAAACTTGGTCACAATCTCCATGGTCATTTCATGAACAACTACAGTGACTATGAATGGTACATGACTAATGAAATAATCGGTCACCATGCTTTTGTAATGTGTTGTCTCAATAGATAACATATCAGAACTAAGCAACCATGATAAGGGATCTTTATTTCCTGGTTTAAAGCTAAAAGCAGACCTAGCAGTAACTATATATTGACAGATGTCTCATTAACATTACCAGTAGGAAAGCATACATGTGAAAATACAGGCCCTTTATCAAGACACCATCACCGCAGGGTCCTGTACACCATTCATCCTTTTTTTAATGGAAAAAGTCTATTGTCCCATCGAACCCACTAGTAGTTTAGTTTGAAGACTTCCTTAAATGTTCCTTCCAGACTTAAATTTGCCATTATGCGACTAATGCACTTTTCCTTGTTCAAATATTAATCTGTTATTTGAACTTTAGTTTCAATGGATATGTCGCTGTTCATTTTTTATCTAGACAAACAAAAATAGATTATGTTTTGTCAAAATGGAAAAGATCAAAAATGATAAACTAGAAAATAATAGAATTTATTCTTAGAAGATTATAAGTGACAATTCATGTGTGAAACAGATCAGTACCCAGGCTAAAATTAGGGAAAATTAATCTGGAATCTGGCATGAAATCGCAAAATTAAATACCAGACAGAATTTTGTATGACAAAAATTTTTAATTTTTATTCGTAAATAGAATACAAGGCAATTATTTATATACTATACACTAATGGGCAAACTGTGATGCAGCTGCAAATAAAATAATTAAGGAAAAATTACAAAGTAAAAAGACCACTAAATAGTCATAAAATATTTTTATGCATGTTAATAAATACAGGTAGCTCAGATAAAATCATGCATGTTATACATTGTCAAACACCTCCAAAAATGGGGAAAATTTTAATACTGTGACAGAATTGCTGAAATTACAATTCTGCAAAGCATTGCATAAATTGCAGCCAAAAAAAGTGCACAAGATAAATCTAGCACAACTGGCTAAGTATGTTATATTAAAAAAAAAATTCTTCTTGATATACATATTAAGTATATGAATATTTTACCACTTTTTCCCAAAAAAATTGCAATCTAATTCTGCTAGCTTTAGCTCTGCAAATCTCCCCCAATGTGCATAAATACATTTGAAATATTTCCTACAGTGCCAAAGACAATGTTTACATGTATTAGATGAATACCGAGCATTTCATTACAATAACATTCATTTATTTCCCAGCCGTAATCAATTCATCTTCAGCCTAAACTAAAGAAGGCCAATCATAGCGAGTATAAAAGATAATAGATATTTAAGAGAAAAAGAACAGTCTTTCTAATTGTATGTCATTGATTTGCACCTTTATTACTTCTCCCATTTCATATAATGCAGCTGTGATTTCTTCTAAGAGCTGAAATCATTAACTCCGACCTCAGCACTATAAGGAACATTTGTGGTGTCTACCACACTTGGCAGGCATTCCTGTAACTTCGAGACTTCAAGAATTATTCCCTTATAACCACAGTAATGAGAAATAAAAGCTTGATTCTGAAAAGATAGGTCAATCATCTCACGTAGTTCAGGAGAAAAAACACTCTGGGGGTCACACTTTTCTTGGGTTAAAAGACAAGGCAAGTGCAAGGTCATCAAAATTGTCCCAGAACAGAGAGACTACGTACAATTGCTGCATACGCTTGGGAAGAGAGGTCTTGAGTCTTAGTAATTGTAAAACTACCTTTCCCTGTTGTATCATAAAAGGCTCGGTAATACTTTGACTCATAAATCTCCAATGAATATTATTTTATTTATGACCCAAGTATCACTTTATGCTCTATGGCTATTACATCATTTTTTTTCCCATTAATATGTTGAAACTGGTATAACCTCTGTAGGGTCTCAGTGGAAATTCTCAGCTTATAAAAAGAATTGGAGAGAGTAAAATCTGGTGTTATCTACTATCAGATATAAAAGTATGATTATAAATCATAAAATAGTATCTGAATTGTTCTGTGAGTGGCAAAATGTAAGAATTTTATTTTTTTTTTTACGAAAAAAATGTATGTGCGGGTATATACAGTATGTGTATGTATCTTCCACTTGAATCTGCTAACTTGCTGTACCATGATATCTCGGAAAAAAAGCCATTCAGAGCAATGAGAAAAAGTCAAGTTAAAGTGCTTATCAACATTATCATGTAAGCTTGGCTACAAGTATATACATAATATATGTTTGCTGCACCTACTGTGAGAAGGTGACAAGCACAGTGCTGGCATGCAGGTATATCAGCCCCAGGTTTCTGACATATGTGTTGTCCAGGGTGGATCTGGAGTAGGCCTCAGCCCAGGTGTAGATCCTGGGCTCACTACTGACTCATAAAAGGCTGCAAAGCCTGCAGTTCATGGCAGTTCTATGAGGTGAAAGGAGGTGTGTGGTTCTGTCCTGTAACCCTGAGTCCGGTGAGACTATATTGCGTATGTTTTGTTCATTTGGCTAGACGTAAGCCAGACATATAGTTAGGTTATCCATTCTTTAGCTAGTGACTCAAACGAGCAGGTATTCTGTTTTTGCCTGAAGTTAAGGCTGTAGTTTGCTTTGTTTATTTATTTTTTGTGCCTGATGTAAAAGTTTATTTATTTTCCTGTTTTTTTGTTTTGTTTTGTTTTTTAAATAAACCAGTTTGCTGCATGGTATGTCCTTGCCTTGACTGTTTGGGTCTGCAACACTGCTTCTACCAGCTAACTCCCCCCCCAAAAAAACAAAAACAAAAAATTATATATATATATATATATATATATATATATATATATATATATATATATATATATATATATATAGCATAAATGTAGGTGCAAAAAAGAACATCCCTCCAGAGACTGGACAATATGGTCTAACCCACTTAGACCTTTATTGAACTTCAAATAGCTGTGCTAAATAGTTGTAACTTAGCTACATGTCTCTGATGGTGAGACCAAACCACTTACAGGCCCTTAAAGTCCATAAAGGCCCAAGTTGTGAGTAAATTATCCAGAAGTTATTCATACTAAAAAAGTTGTATTGAACTGAATATTCTGGCCACCTATAACCCAATATATTTAGTCATTCTGACAACCAGTCCTACATTATGACAATTTAGAGGGCAAATAACAAGTCGTCATAAGAACTGATCTTAGGTTAAAACCCCCCAAAAACTTATATCTTATATCTTCCAGCAATGTAGTCAATCCTCCCCTACCTAGAAAATGATGAATGACTTGTACACACACAAAAAGGTTGATATTGACACCAACAATAACCACTGTGGTTTGCAGAAGAGGTTAGAGGGTGACCAACTCCCTGAGATGTAGCCTTGTGTGGCTAACGCCTGTTAATTCTTTACATGTCTTAATATAGAACTCTTTACGACACAATATTTCAGAATGGCAACTCTATAATGTTTATACTTAAAGAACAGTTTCTATTCATTCTGTCCTAAATAAATTGCCTGGGCGGAGTTGGTTATTAATGTCCATTCAAGAGGATGAATTCAGTAAAGCAGCCAAACTACAAAATGTTAATTACTTTAAAAGCAAATAATTAACTACTCTTCAATTGATCTAAATCCACATTAAAATCTAGCAGACATGTGACCAATCCAATTTTCACTATTGAAACGCAAGCATCTCTGGCTTTCTGGCAGATTACTGTAGCTTCCAAATAGAACCATCTCTATATTTCAGAATAAAAGATTGGGATCTTTCATGTGAAATGTTCATGACCCAAAATGAAAATGATGTACAGGATCTGCTCCTCGGGTACACTAATACAATTAACTTAAAGCCCCCTGTTATAAACAACTTTTTATATGTGAATAGTACAGGAGAAAATAAGAAACGTTTTAACTAGATCTTAGCTTGACAAATGGAGAAGAACATTTATCAAATGAGTTACTTTTTACATCATAGTATTTAAAGAGGGGAGGAGAAGGCTGCTGGAAGAAAAAAACAAAAAAACATATTAGATGTAGTTGCTACACTCTGCTGCTCTGTGAGTAAAGGAACCTTTTTAACAATGATATATTTCAAGATAGAACTCTAGTACTGTACAGAAATAGACAATACATCAGTTAACAGCCTCTTCCCCCTCCCCTCTCCATAGAGTTGGTGAGTTGGATATGGATATAGGCTTTATGTAAGTGAAAAGAGTGAAGATAAGGAGGAAGAAAACAGCCTGATAAGTGGAAAAGGAAATAGATTTCCTCAATAAGATATATTATAAAGTTTCTTATATATAACCCGCAGTTACAGCACTGTAGATGGCATTTTGGAAGAAAACTAAGATAAATTGAGGTAGAAAGGTTTTCAGTATTCTTGTATAGTGTGTTTATGCACACTGTCACATACATGTAATGAGTAGAGATGGGCAAATCGGGTCGTACTGAGCCATGTTTCGACCCTGAATATTCCAAATTATTTGTTGGTTTTTTTTAAGAAACAGGACAAATGGTGACTTGTCATGTGTGAACTAATACAGCTGCTGAATACTTTGAATACTTTGGGGTCTCTTCAGACCCTAAAATTCAATAGGTGGAGGCCCAGAGGAAGGGAATAAAAAATTGGAGACCCCAGAGTATAATAATGTCATTCTCACATTGACACAACTTCAGCTGTGTTTTCCTTTAGAGAGCTAGAAATTAGATATATAGATATAGATTCCATAAGGGCATGTTCACACGCAGGAAAAGGTCGCAGAAACCTTTTCCGCCGTGTGAACATTCTGCGTTGCTCACCACGATGGAATGCCGATGCAGAATCCCACTCCTGTGAAGGCCTGAATGAATGGGCCTAAACTGTAGTGTGTCTTGAGCCACGGACACTACGACTGATTCAGCCATGGAATCCGCGGCAAGATAGGGCATGTCACTACTTTTTTCCGCTACCAGCTAGAAGCGAGCGACTCCCATTGAAGACAATAGGAGAAGTTTTTGCCAGCGGATTTTGAGGCGAATTCCGACTCAAAATCTGCTGCCAATAAACTCCCTGTGAACTAAGCCTAAGAGTGTTACACGATTTTTAAGCCATTTTAAGGTGTGGTTCGTACCAAACTTATTTGCTGTGAAAAAAATCAGGCACCCAAGCTGCCGAACCTGAACTCATAGGAAATCTTTCACTTGTCTCTAGTAGTAAGGGGTTATCCACTAACCTGATGGCTTCTATATACAGAATAAGTTACTTATTTAGTGAAGCTCAAGACTGAAACTCCAAATATATTGTTAATAAAGTTTACATACTGTGGTACAATAACCAAGACATTTCTTAAAAGGTCATTCATCAATATACTGCATGATGGGCAAATTGTTTTCTTACTTGTTAAAAAGAACTTTAGAAAGGTTCCTTAAGTCACATTCCTGAGAGAGAACATTTTGCAAATGTTAAGAAGGCGCCTACTGTTTCGCAATACCTGTTGCTGACAATGTAATAAATTTCGGCATAGGGATTATAAGGCATATAGGAAACTTGATTGTCACGACTTCCCAAAAATGCACAAAAGGAAATAAGAAATGTCTTGAGTGTTAGAAGTTTATTGCAGACTAAAACACTATGGTAAACAAGACTCAAGCAGATAACAATTGTATTGTAAATTTTGCTTTGTGTTAAATCTAGACCTCCCAAAGATTCATATAACAAGTCAACAACATTTCAACTAATATTAGCCTTTGCGTTGGATATTTGCCATACCTCTTTTGTGAGGCTATAAAATATGTCCCCAGGACTCTTAAAAAGGATTAAACAAATTGACTTCTCAGCTCAGCAGTAGAGCTAAGGGAATGCTAAACACTTTCAAGATAGTCCAAGAATTATTATAGTCTTTCATTGTGTTTTATTTGCCCTTACACCCTGCAAATAAAATAAGCAACAAATTACATTTTGGCAACCGGGAGTTTAACACTATCCCAAATGAGCTGTCCCAAAAACATGTAGAGAAATAAAATCACAATGTATAACAATAAGCAAAGCATTGACCACACATGAAAACTAAATAAGCAAAAATAATAATAAAAAAAAACTGTAATGAAATAAATCACAAGGTATTTCTCCGCCATCTCGCTGCATTCGTTTGGACTGTTTCGTTCACCTGGGGATACGCTAAGATTACTTTGAACCAACATTTCTGTTTACTTCCCTTCTTGGAGTTTTAATTGTATTTTACATTGCTTTGTTTTAGCTTGTTGTTCTGTTTAAGTACTTTTGTCCCATAGAGATTAAGAAAAAAGAAAATTGGATATTGGACATATTTGATTGCTTATATGAAAACCCAATCTTCAAAAAGATGTTTTTAAGTGATTGAACAATATATTATACAGGACCTTTCAGGTCCTTTATGATGTGGCGTATTCTATAACACAGAGTGCTGAAATCCATGCAATTTCAGTTTTGCAGGTATGTGACCCAGTGCTAGAGATATCAGTACTAGAGATGAGCGAACACTAAAATGTCCGAGGTTCGAAATCCGATTCGAACAGCCGCACACTGTTCGACTGTTCGAACGGATTTCGAACCCCATTATAGTCTATGGGGGGAAAATGCTCATTTCAGCGGTACGCAAAATTCGATAAAATCATACTTACCAAGTCCACGAGTGACAGTCGGGCTGGATTCTCCTTGAAGTCTTCTCCCGGCGCAGCGCCCCCGCGGCGTCTTCCGGCTGGAATTCACTCTGCCTAGGCATCGGGGCCCAGGCAGAGCCGACTGCGCATGCGCGGTCGGCTCTGCCCGGCCCGACGCCTGAGCCGAGCCAACTGCGCATGCGGATGCCTAGGCAGAGTGAATTCCAGCTGGAAGATGCCGCTGGGACGCTGCGCGGAGAAGACATCTAAAGGTAAGAGAAGAACCAGCGTTGATTGGCAGAATGTATAGCATTCTGCCAATCAACGCTGGTTCTGCATTGAACCTTAAACTTCGAACAGTTAGTAGTGTTCGATCGAGTACAAGTATTTCGAATACCGTAGTATTCGATCAAACACCTACTCGATCGAACACTACTCGCTCATCTCTAATCAGCACCATTTAATTTCAACAACTCATATCTTTCCACTGTCATAGGGGTTGGCCCCACAGTTCAGCATCATCACTGGGCGGTGAGTAAAGGCCCATTTTATAGTTCAAGTCTATATGAGTACGATTAGGAATGGCGCTGAGCTGTGAGGACAGCCCCTTTGACAATGCAGTGATACAGGAAATCTATTAATGGCACCAATATCTCTGGCACCAGGGTACATACTGGTAAAAACGAAAGTGTGCTGAATTCAATGGCGGCTTTGCAATGGTACCTAATATGTTACATTGTGGAGGACATGAAATGTCCTCTTTAAAGAAAGGCACGATTTCTATATTCAGTGGATACTAATTAGAGATGAGCGAACACTAAAATGTTCGAGCTTCGAAATTCGATTCGAACAGCCGCTCACTGTTCGTGTGTTCGAACGGGTTTCGAACCCCATTATAGTCTATGGGGAACATATACTCGTTAAGGGGGAAACCCAAATCCGTGTCTGGAGGGTCACCAAGTCCACTATGACACCCCAGGAAATGATGCCAACACCTCTGGAATGACACTGGGACAGCAGGGGAAGCATGTCTGGGGGCATCTAACACACCAAAGACCCTCTATTACCCCAACATCACAGCCTAACAACTACACACTTTACACACTCAATACCACCTCTCTGACAGTAGGAAAACACCTTGAAACATGTGTATTTGGCACTTGCAGTGAGGAGAGCTTGTCACCAGCAGTGAATTTGGCCCTTGTAGTAAGTTGAGGTTGGCACCAACATTTGTTTTGAAAATCAGGGTGGACTGAGCCTCTAACCAGCAGAGTTTGGGCAAATTCATGGTGGAGGGAGCCTCTAAACAGCCCAGTTTGGACCAATTCATGGTGGAGGGAGCCTCTAAACAGCCAAGTCTTGGGAAATTCATGGTGGAGGGAGCCTCTAAAACCCCCAGTTTGGACCAATTCATGTTGGAGGGAGCCTCTAAACAGGCAAGCTATGGGAAGTTCATGGTGGAGGGAGCCTCTAAAAACCCCAGTTTGGACCAATTCATGGTGGAGGGAGCCTCTAAACAGCGAAGCTATGGGAAGTTCATGGTGGAGGGAGCCTCTAAGCAGCCCAGTTTGGACCAATTCATGGTGGAGGGAGCCTCTAAACAGCCAAGTTTTGGGAAATTCATGGTGGAGGGAGCCTCTAAAAACCCCAGTTTGGACCAATTCATGGTGGAGGGAGCATCTAACCAGCCAAGTTTGGACCAATTCATGGTGGAGGGAGCCCCTAAACAGCCCAGTTTGGACCAATTCATGGTGGAGGGAGCCTCTAAACAGCCAAGTCTTGGGAAATTCATGGTGGAGGGAGCCTCTAAAAACCCCAGTTTGGACCAATTCATGTTGGAGGGAGCCTCTAAACAGGCAAGCTATGGGAAGTTCATGGTGGAGGGAGCCTCTAAAACCCCCAGTTTGGACCAATTCATGGTGGAGGGAGCCTCTAAACAGCGAAGCTATGGGAAGTTCATGGTGGAGGGAGCCTCTAAGCAGCCCAGTTTGGACCAATTCATGGTGGAGGGAGCCTCTAAACAGCCAAGTTTTGGGAAATTCATGGTGGAGGGAGCCTCTAAAAACCCCAGTTTGGACCAATTCATGGTGGAGGGAGCCTCTAACCAGCCAAGTTTGGACCAATTCATGGTGGAGGGAGCCTCTAACCAGCCCAGTTTGGACCAATTCATGGTGGAGGGAGCCTCTAACCAGCCAAGTTTGGACCAATTCATGGTGGAGGGAGCCTCTAACCAGCCCAGTTTGGACCAATTCATGGTGGAGGGAGCCTCTAACCAGCCCAGTTTGGACCAATTCATGGTGGAGGGAGCCTCTAAACAGCCAAGTCTTGGGAAATTCATGGTGGAGGGAGCCTCTAAAAACCCCAGTTTGGACCAATTCATGGTGGAGGGAGCCTCTAAACAGCGAAGCTATGGGAAGTTCATGGTGGAGGGAGCCTCTAAGCAGCCCAGTTTGGACCAATTCATGGTGGAGGGAGCCTCTAAACAGCCAAGTTTTGGGAAATTCATGGTGGAGGGAGCCTCTAAAAACCCCAGTTTGGACCAATTCATGGTGGAGGGAGCCTCTAACCAGCCAAGTTTGGACCAATTCATGGTGGAGGGAGCCTCTAACCAGCCCAGTTTGGACCAATTCATGGTGGAGGGAGCCTCTAAACAGCCAAGTTTTGGGAAATTCATGGTGGAGGGAGCCTCTAAAAACCCCAGTTTGGACCAATTCATGGTGGAGGGAGCCTCTAAACAGCGAAGCTATGGGAAGTTCATGGTGGAGGGAGCCTCTAAGCAGCCCAGTTTGGACCAATTCATGGTGGAGGGAGCCTCTAAACAGCCAAGTTTTGGGAAATTCATGGTGGAGGGAGCCTCTAAAAACCCCAGTTTGGACCAATTCATGGTGGAGGGAGCCTCTAACCAGCAGAGTTGGGGGAAATCAGGGTGGAGGGAGCCTCTAACCAGCAGAGTTGTGGGAAATCAGGGTGGAGGGAGCCTCTAACCAGCAGAGTTGGGGGAAATCAGGGTGGAGGGAGCCTCTAACCAGCAGAGTTGTGGGAAATCAGGGCGGAGGGAGCCTCTAACCAGCAGAGTTGTGGGAAATCAGGGTGGAGGGAGCATAGTATTAGCAGAATTGTGCAACGCTTATGGTGGATGAGTATGAGGATGCGGAGGAATTGGAGAGGTTGAGCACAGACATGGAGTTTCATGTTGGGGTGCTTTACACAGGTGGGCACGAAAATGAAGGCTCTATCCAGTGGTGGTTCATTTTTATCAAAGTGAGCCGGTCGGCACTCTCAGCTGACAGACGGGTGCGCTTGTCAGTGATGATGCCACCGGCTGCACTGAACACCCTCTCAGATAGGACGCTGGCGGCAGGACAGGACAGCACCTCCAAGGCATATAGGGCAAGTTCAAGCCACAGGTCCAACTTCGACACCCAATACGTGTAGGGCGCAGAGGGGTCGGAGAGGACAGGGCTGTGGTCGGAAAGGTATTCCCGCAACATGCGCCTATACTTCTCACGCCTGGTGACACTAGGACCCTCTGTGGCGGCACTTTGGCGAGGGGGTGCCATCAAGGTGTCCCAGACCTTAGACAGTGTGCCCCTCGTTTGTGTGGACCGATGAGAACTTGGTTGCCTACTGGAGGAACTGCCCTCCCTGCCGCCAACGTCACATGCTGGAAACATCTCCATCATATTCTGCACCAATTGCTTGTGGCAAGCATTGATGCGATTGGCCCTCCCCTCTACCGGAATAAAAGAGGAGATGTTGTTTTTATACCGGGGGTCAAGGATAGCAAAGATCCAGTACTGGTTGTCCTCCATGATTTTGACAATACGCTTGTCGGTTGTAAAGCACCCCAACATGAACTCAGCCATGTCTGCCACAGTGTTAGTTGGCATGACTCCTCTGGCCCCACCGGAAAGTTCAATCTCCATTTCCTCCTCATCGTCCATGTCTACCCATCCGCGCTACAACAATGGGACGATTCGAAGTTGCCCGGAAGCCTCCTGTATCACCATCACATCATCGGAAAACTCTTCTTCCTCCTCCTCCACCTCCTCCTCCACCTCCTCCTCCTCCATTAAACGCGATGAAGCGGACAGATGTGTGGACCTACTCTCCAGCTGTGACGGATCGGATGCTATCCCTGACTCCTCTGTGTGATCTGAGTTATCCCTGATGTCAATCAGGGATTCTCTCAGAACACACAAGAGCGGGATTGTAAGGCTCACCATCGCATCCTCAGAGCTCACCCTCCTTGTGGACTCCTCAAACACCCGTAAGATGTCACAAAGGTCTCTCATCCATGGCCACTCATGGATGTGAAACTGAGGCAGCTGACTTTGTGGCACCCTAGGGTTTTGTAGCTGGTATTCCATCAAAGGTCTCTGCTGCTCAACCACTCTATTCAACATCTGAAACGTTGAGTTCCAGCGTGTGGGGACGTCGCACAAAAGCCGGTGTTGTGGCACATGCAGGCGTTGCTGGAGAGATTTTAAGCTAGCAGCGGCTACTGTCGACTTGTGAAAGTGGGCGCACATGCGCTGCACTTTCACCAGTAGCTCTGGAACATTGGGGTAGCTCTTTAGGAAACGTTGCACCACTAGGTTGAAGACGTGGGCCAGGCATGGAACATGTTGGAGTCCGGCAAGCTCCAGAGCTGTTACCAGGTTCCGGCCGTTATCACAAACGACCATGCCTGGGCCCAGGTGCAGCGGCTCAAACCATATTGCCGTCTCATCGAGGAGGGCATCCCTCACCTCGGAGGCAGTGTGCTGTCTGTCCCCGAAGCTGATCAGCTTCAGCACGTCCTGCTGACGTCTACCAACACCAGTGCTGCAACGTTTCCAACTCGTAGCTGGGGTCAATCTAACAGCGGAGGAGGAGGCGGTGGCGGAGAAGGAGGCGGTGGAGGAGGAGGGGGGTGTTCTTCTCGTGTCCCTGCCAGGAATGTTAGGCAGGGAGACGAGGTACACCGGGCCAGTTTGGGAAGCAGTCCCAGCCTCAACTACATTCACCCAGTGTGCCGTCAGTGAAATGTAGCGTCCCTGTCCGCATGCACTTGTCCACGCGTCGGTGGTCAAGTGGACCTTTGTGCAAAGCGCGGAACTAAGGGCCCGCCTGATGTTGAGTGACACATGCTGGTGCAAGGCGGGGACGGCACATCGGGAGAAGTAGTGACGGCTAGGGACGGCATAGCGAGGTGCCGCAGTTGCCATCAGGTCCAGGAAGGCGGGAGTTTCAACAAGCCTTGAACGCCAACATCGCTAAACTGCTGGCCCAGGAGATGTTGGCGTTCAAGGCTTGCGCGTGTGGGTGGTTAGCGGTGTATTTCTGCCGCCGCTCCAATGAGAGATGGTGGGTTGTTGTAAAGAAGCGCCTGATGGTGCCTTTGATGGTGCAGGAGAACGAGATAAGACAGGAACAGGGGAGGATGAGGAAGAAGTCAACAAAGTGGCGGAGGCAGATGAAGTGGTGTCCTGGCTCGTCCTCTGGAGTGCATCGCCAGCACAGTCAGCAGTGGCAGTGGCAGAGGCAGAGGCAGTGGCGTGAACGGCAGGCGGACTTTGTCCTGCCGTTGCTGCCTGCCACTGATTCCAGTGCTTGGATTCCAAATGACGGCGCATTGAAGTGGTGGACAGGTTGCTCTTCTCAGAGCCCCTAATCAATTTCGAGAGGCAAATTGTGCAGACAACACTATATCTGTCCTCGGCGCATTCCTTGAAAAAACTCCACACCTTTGAGAACCGTGCCCTCGAGGTGGGAGTTTTTCGGGGCTGGGTACGAACTGGAACATCTTGGGAGATTCCGGGTGTGGCCTGGCTTCGCCTAAGCTGCTGACCTCTGCCTCTAGCTACCCTTTTTGGTGCTGCACCTGCCTCAACATCCACACTACTTTCCCCGCTTGACATCCCCCCTGTCCAGGTTGGGTCAGTGTCCTCATCATCCACCACTTCCTCTTCCAACTCCTGTCTCATCTCCTCCTCCCGCACAATGCGCAGGTCAACTGGATGCCCTGACGGCAACTGCATCACATCGTCGTCGATGAGGGTGGGTTGCTGGTCATCCACCACTAAATCGAACGGAGATGGAGGAGACTCTAGTGTTTGAGCATCTGGACACAGATGCTCCTCTGTTAGGTCCGTGGAATCGCGACATGGAGGGGCAGGTTGAGGGACAATGAAAGGAGCGGAGAACAGCTCTGGGGAGCAGGGACAGTTGGGGTTATTGTTCTGTGAAGCTTGGGAATTTTGGGAGGAAGGAGGACAAGACTGTTGGGTAATAGGAGGAGAGGAGGCAGAGCCTGACTGGCTGCTGGACAATGTGCTGTAAGCGTTCTCTGACAGCCATTGCAAGACCTGTTCCTGGTTCTCGGGCCTACTAAGGTTTGTACCCTGCAGTTTAGTTAATGTGGTAAGCAACCCTGGCACTGTGGAGTGGCGCAATGCTTGCTGCCCCACAGGAGTAGGCACGGGACGCCCTGTGGCTTCACTGCTACCTTGCTGCCCAGAACCATTCCCCCGACCTCGCCCACGGCCTCGTCCACGTCCCTTTCCGGGAGCCTTGCGCATTTTGAATTCCCAGTCAGAAACTGGCACTATATGGCAGTAGCAAGAAATGAGGGTATTTGTAACCCCAATATATTCTTTGAATTCCCAGTCAGACAATGGCACTATATGGCAGTAGCAAGAAATGAGGGTATTTGTAACCCCAATATATTCTTGGAATTCCCAGTCAGACATTGGCACTATATGTCAGTGGCAGGACTTGAAGGTATTTGTAACCCCAATATATTATTGGAATTCCCAGTCAGACAATGGCACTATATGGCAGTAGCAAGAAATGAGGGTATTTGTAACCCCAATATATTCTTGGAATTCCCAGTCAGACATTGGCACTATATGTCAGTGGCAGGACTTGAAGGTATTTGTAACCCCAATATATTATTGGAATTCCCAGTCAGACAATGGCACTATATGGCAGTAGCAAGAAATGAGGGTATTTGTAACCCCAATATATTCTTGGAATTCCCAGTCAGACAATGGCACTATATGGCAGTGGCAGAACTTGAAGGTATTTGTAACCCCAATATATTCTTTGAATTCCCAGTCAGACAATGGCACTATATGGCAGTGGCAGGACTTGAAGGTATTTGTAACCCCAATATATTCTTGGAATTCCCAGTCAGACAATGGCACTATATGGCAGCAGCAAGAAATGAGGGTATTTGTAACCCCAATATATTCATGGAATTCCCAGTCAGACAATGGCACTATATGGCAGTAGCAAGAAATGAGGGTATTTGTAACCCCAATATATTCTTTGAATTCCCAGTCAGAAACTGGCACTATATGTCAGTGGCAGAACTTAAAGGTATTTGTAACCCCAATATATTCTTGGAATTCCCAGTCAGACAATGGCACTATATGGCAGTAGCAAGAAATGAGGGTATTTGTAACCCCAATATATTCTTGGAATTCCCAGTCAGACAATGGCACTATATGGCAGTAGCAAGAAATGAGGGTATTTGTAACCCCAATATATTCTTTGAATTCCCAGTCAGAAACTGGCACTATATGGCAGTCGCAAGAAATGAGGGTATTTGTAACCCCAATATATTCTTTGAATTCCCAGTCAGAAACTGGCATTATATGTCAGTGGCAGAACTTGAAGGTATTTGTAACCCCAATATATTCTTGGAATTCCCAGTCAGACAATGGCACTATATGGCAGTAGCAAGAAATGAGGGTATTTGTAACCCCAATATATTCTTGGAATTCCCAGTCAGAAACTGGCACTATATGTCAGTGGCAGAACTTGAAGGTATTTGTAACCCCAATATATTCTTGGAATTCCCAGTCAGACAATGGCACTATATGGCAGTAGCAAGAAATGAGGGTATTTGTAACCCCAATATATTCTTGGAATTCCCAGTCAGACAATGGCACTATATGGCAGTGGCAGGACTTGAAGGTATTTGTAACCCCAATAT
Organism: Leptodactylus fuscus; assembly: GCF_031893055.1. Lineage (NCBI taxonomy): Eukaryota > Metazoa > Chordata > Amphibia > Anura > Leptodactylidae > Leptodactylus > Leptodactylus fuscus. The sequence continues at coordinate 55,921,322 of NC_134271.1, forward strand.
ATTATTGGAATTCCCAGTCAGAAACTGGCATTATATGTCAGTGGCAGGACTTGAAGGTATTTGTAACCCCAATATATTCTTTGAATTCCCCGTGAGACAATGGCACTGTATGGCAGTAGCAAGAAATGAGGGTATTTGTAACCCCAATATATTCTTGGAATTCCCAGTCAGACAATGGCACTATATGGCAGTTGCAAAAATAGTGGGTGTATATAGCCCCAATTCTATTGCTAGGGGACTTGCAGGGTCTTTCTGGGGTGAAGGTGGGGGGGGCACACCGTTGGAACGGGGATCGGGGGTGTATATATAGGGTAAACGGGAATACACTGTCAGTGTATTCCATTCAGGATCCGGGGAAAGCTGGGTTGCGGCGATTGAGCCCGTCAGTGCCACGTTACACTGACAAGCTTCTCCCTGGAATTTAGCTCTTATAAGAGCTGTTGGTTGTCTTCTCCTTCCTATCCTAGCCTGTCCCTGCCTACCCAGAATCTGATCCCTAGCTAAGCGGACTGAAGCCTCTGTTCTCGGTGAATTGCAAGCTCAGAATGACGCGAACCTGGGCGTCGCTGTTCTTTTAAATTAGAGGTCACATGTTTTTGGCAGCCAATGGGTTTTTCCTACTTTTTTCAACGTCACCGGTGTCGTAGTTCCTGTCCCACCTACCCTGCGCTGTTATTGGAGCAAAAAAGGCGCCAGGGAAGGTGGGAGGGGAATCGAGTAATGGCGCACTTTACCACGCGGTATTCGATTCGAACATGCCGAACAGCCTAATATCCGATCGAACATGAGTTCGATAGAACACCGTTCGCTCATCTCTAATACTAATCACTGTTAAGTTAAAACAAAAGTCTCTTCTTTGCAGCAATATTAAAGAGGTCCTTTCATGTCGTCATCAATGTATGGTAAGATAAACCTCTAGAAAGCCAAGAGGTCCTTTCATGTCGTCATCAATGTATGGTAAGATAAACCTCTAGAAAGCCAATTCTAGAAATCAATGGCCTTTCCGCTTTCCTGGTAAATACCCTGGTGCTGAAGATATCAGTAATTTTTGGCACAGAAATCTCCCCACTGTCATAAGGGCAGACTTTACAACCTAACATATCTGTTCTCTGCAACATTAACAACGTTAGAGTGAGTCAAGCCTGATACTAAAAATACTGCCAAATTCATTCCTGGTCAAGAACATATCTACCATATGGGTGTTATTGTTCCCTGAAATAAGTGTCTCAGTCCAAGGTGAGTACATCCCTTATTTTAATCAGGTACATGTATGTCATTCCTTACCTTACCTCTTGACTGGATATGTGTGTAAAAAGACAAACAAGCTTTTCATGACAAGATGATTTTGTATATTCTATCACAATATGTCTATTCTCTGTGTGACTCTGAGTGGACACCCAATAGCTGTATGTGATTTGCATCAGCCAAAGAGTCTTTCTAGCTTGAGGCAATATTGTATCAAGTTGATTTAATGAGAAATTGGAATCTTAACCATTTTATTACAGTTAAAACATTTGTACCTTCTACACAGTCTTATGAAAAATAAGTCTATGAGGAAGTAACTCGAGAGAAGCAAAACCAAATTCCTCTTTCTAGGATTGTAATCTTACTTATAGACCCCAACTACTTTATTCTACCTCTATGTAATTCCTTTGCCTGGAGAGTATTTGCACTAGGAATGGATGCTTTCCAGGAACACAGTGTTACACGGGTTAATAATGTAAGCTGTATAATACAGGATGCTGGTAAAACGTATAAGTTTTGGGCGCTATCCTATTGTTGCCGTGAGAAGTCACAACAACTGTATGAATATACCGGAATCAATTTCTGTGGATGCTGCAGGTATCAGTATTAGTCATGCCTATAGAGAGTCTCAGGAGTACTCCAGATGCCAAGTTCAGATTTGTGAAAAAAGTTCCAGACACAAGCACTGCAATTTGAAGAGAATGGAGATTTTTTTAAAAATATATAGTCCTAACATAATGCATTTTGGGTTCTAGCCCCTTATAGAATTAGAAGGACAGTGTCCTTGAGCTCAAAATGCATTATCATTGGACTTTATCTTTGAATAACGTCTCAATTCTCCTAAAGTTTCTGGTAATTCTTCACAAAGTATATTACATAGCACAATTATATCTGTCACTGTGATAACATAAGAGCAATGTGCTGCCAATACAGATAGGAGGAAGTGTTAACCTGAGACCTTACCATTAACCTCTTCTGACACCTAATAGTAAGTACCAGTGAAAGCTGTTACATTTTTTTTTTCCCACTGCATCCCCAATAAATAAGAGGATAGAAGGCTAATATAAAAGTTCAATGAAAACAATGGCCTTGTGTTTTTCTGTAGTTCCGGCACACTGTGACTTTATGATTGTCTTACAGAACACTATGTGCTATCTTATTCCAATTATATTTCCATATCTTGGCTAAGCTTGAGATTTTGACATCGTATTTTCTGTGTAACTGACAGTGCAGCAACCAGGGATTACATAATAATAAAAAGTGGACAGGTCTCTTCTCTAATGCAAAAAGCTTCATAAGCATTTGGAAGATGTGATGTACTTTATGGATGGTTACGTAGCTCAAAAGAAAATAAGAGCAAAGCAAACTCCGAGTTTCAGTTGTCATCATAATTAAAGCCAAAGCAGCATAACAAGGCCAAATCCTCGCAAATGTAGACGGGTCAGAATGACCAAAACCAAGGATCTTGTCTAAAAGCAAATTATAAGACAACCCATTAATAATGTACTTTGATAGATAGTAGAATCTCCAGAAAAGATGGCTAAAAGCAGATGTGTTCAGAAAGAATAAATGGGTCTTACAAATGGGCCTACCCACTGTTGCGCATTGATTCCACCATACGCCATAGTCCCTGGAGGAAGAGAAAGATGATTGCTACTAATCCGGAAGTGGCAAAGAAGCGAGGATAGGTAACAAAGGGCATTATACAATTGTGTTTTAGGATAGAAGCTTAAATATTCCATTGGTAGTAGTAAAAAAAAAAAAAAAAAAAAAAAAAAGTGGCTTTACAAGGCTATTATATCAAAGAGAAACAATGATTGTCACACACTGAACACTGCAAGACTCAAACTGTCCAGAGTGGAGACAGTTAATCTGACTACAGAATAAAAAAAGCAAATAACCCGTAAGCAAATAGGTCGTGGATTAGAATGTTCCCAGTACATAGCTGTTTACATAACAGTAATGGAAAGTGAGCAAACATAGGCCCCTTCCCCCATTCTATTCCCATCCCATTGGTATATACTGTATAGTTTGACTCTGAGAATCAAATAGATTCACCAGTGTTATTCCATATTTTGGCTATTGTGAAAAAATTACGCCCAACAAGTATGATAAACATAGTCAGAAAGTGTTAAAAAAATATGAGTCGTAAGGCATTAATCTTCATTAAAATATAGAAGCTTAGAAATGAATGATAACAGCTGGGACAGTTACATTTATCAAATATGTGGAGAAGTCCTTTTTTTGTCTGGAAATGCGATGCGATGTTAAACCCATCAGCAGCATAAGGTGTCTTTCAACTTAGCGATGTCTCATACATATGTCCCCTGTCTTTATAGGCACAACTGCATCTGCTATGGATTCTGTGCCAAGATGTGCCAATCCAAATGTCTAGTCGGAATATGATAATATGATAGTCTCCATAGTGTGGGTGAGACTTTAATGTTAAATGACCATGAAATGTAACTTAGGGTTTAAAATGATTCCAACATTAACCATAATAGGATAAAACATCTGTACTTATCGGAATGAGTCATTAGTAAAAGTTACCGGTAGATATTCACCTTCACACATCACATCAACCTGCAATACACACAGTCCGAATTTTTTGTGTGTATCGAGGAACTGTCTGTGATGGATTTCAGAGCAGCATTTACAAGTTTACAGGCTTTAGAGCTGAAATTTGCCAGCTCAGAGATAGAGAATAATGTAGTAAATGAATTTGTATTCAGAGAAGTGCCATCATTATACCACTTACTATGCTGTATATTGGACAACTATGATGTTGTCATGGCAAACAAATGCTTTACTTTATCCGTATTGTTTCCTTATGGTCAGTGCTGTAATCTTACTATTATGGGTAATACCGAGGTTTTACTATGTTCACACGATTTCATGATTGGACTCGATGTTTATCATAACTATGGTCATAAAAATAAATGCATCAACTACAGTAAATCGTCTTTCTGAGCACGATGGATAATGCTTCATTATGTCTGATGTGAAGACTCAAGCACAGGGCCACGTAACAGCTTTGAACAAGCTATGAATTTGTTCAAAGCTGTAGTATCACCTCTGGAAGTCCGTGGGAACCTATAGCACAAATGGAGCCATCTTCAACTTCAATCTGGTAACTCATGGTGCCATGATAACTTTCCACTCCAGCCATTGAAAGCAATGCAAAAAGTAGAATGAAAGTGATTGTCCTCTTATAGAAGTATTACGTCTAGATGGGAATATGGTGATTCATGTAGATAACACTGGGGTTATGTACAGATTCCACGAGGATTACTCTGTACTGCCTTGGGGGGATCATGTCTCTACAGTTGGTATTGAGTCAAGGGCCCAGCTCAATAAGGGGGCCCGTGCTTTTCGACAATCAACAATCTGACTTGACTAAATGGACTCTATTTCAAAGTTTATTTCTCAGGACTCAGTGAAAACAAATTTCCATCTATAAAACAGCTTGAACTCATTCAACATGTGAGTTCTGTGCTATAATAAAAAGCCCCCTACCCTGCTCATTTTTCAGGTGTGTTGTTGTCCATGGTTTTTTCCTGTTTTTGTGCCTGTGAAAAGTTTTTTTTTTTTTTTTGCTTCATTTTCTATTCTTTGTATGTTGCTAAAAACGCAAGACACACAGATGTTGTCCATTTTTTTTTTCATTGATACTTTCATTGGTGTGATATATCAGTGAAAAAATAGACATGCTTCCACTGGTTTTTTGAGGCACCACAATCTGTAAAAAAAACAAAAAAACAAAACAAAACTGACATTTTCGCTTATTTTCCTTCTACCTGGGGATGATAGTACCTCCTAGCACTTGAATGATTTATGACCCAGAAGCTCCTGCAGTTCACAACACCCATATGGTTTTCTTTTAGCTGTACAATGGTGACTCCCATAGTTGCTTATTGAACACTGTGCATACAGAAATTGGGAAGGCAGGGTGTAACATCTCTGCCTGTTCGGGTCTCTGCACCGCCCTCTGCTCGCGTGCTGTGTGAACACGGCTCTACTGCTGTGATTGTGATTGCACCACACCCGTCTTCTGCCCTTGTTGCCTCTGTCCATTAAGTGGTTAATTTTGTCTGCCGGTGATTGACAGCCTGCCTTCCAGTCAACTCCATGGGCGGGTTCTTCCTCCCTATTTAGCCTTGGTTCACATTCAGACCAGTGCTTGCTATTGTCTTGCATACTTGCTCTTTACTGTCCCTATTTTTGCACAGTCCCCTGAGAAACGGTCCGGGAGTAGCATCTTGACCTTTATAAGGTGCCGAAACAGCTGGGGATGATGCAGCAGCCTCCATAAGTGTCTGAATCTGTTTAGCTAGCTCAGCTATCAGGCCTGTCAATCCCTCCAACTTTGCTGCAAGGCACTGAATAGGATCCATGCTATCTGTAGGGAAGCAATGGATGTAGGTTTTTGGGCTTGCTATTATGTAAGGGAATTGCTAGGACAGCAATTCCCCAGTAACGGTAGAATCCTGGGACGGGACACAAAAGACAGTGAGCCCTAAGCTGAAGCCCCCCCACTTTCCCTTCCTATTTCCAGACCCTATTCTAGGTAATAGGCGACAACCACGAAGACAGTCCCTTCCCTGAATATGTGAAACACAAAAACGCAGACAAAATGAACAACAACAAAGGAAGGTCAGCTAGCCAGGGGTCAGTAACAGTAGAGCGATGAAGTGCCAAATCGAAGTCCAAAAGAATAGTCAGTAGGGAAAGCCAAAGGTCAAGGAATAGAATGCAAGCAAAAATAGGGACAGTAAAGAGCAGGTAGGCAAGACAATAGCAAGCACTGGTCTGAATGGGAACCAAGGCTATATAGGGAGGAAGAACCCGCCCATGGAGTTGACTGGAAGGCAGGCTGTCAATCACCGGCAGACAAAATTAACCACTTAACGGACAGAGGCAACAAGGGCAGAAGACGGGTGTGGTGCAATCACAATCACAGCAGTAGAGCCGTGTTCACACAGTGTGACAAAAAACCCTAAGGCATGAATCAAACTGCACACGCCTCCTGCGCCGCAGCACGCGAGCAGAGGGCGGTGCAGAGACCCGAACAGGCAGAGATGTTACACACGGATGGTAGAATTTTTTTTTTTTTTAAATCCCTGCATTCCATCTGGACAGTCCATCTTATACTGACACCTAACTCCTGCCTTCTGCCACACCTATAATTCATGGATGGTCAGCAAGTAGATGAAGGTTATTTTTGAACTGCTTGGTTTGTGTCAGATTAATGCCAACCCTGATGTACAAAATATTAAAGTAACTTTGCCCCATGCCCCTTGAGTTATGATCCTGAATATAGGGTATAAATATCATCTAGCAGTTGGGGTCCTGGCCATTTGACTGTATGGAGCCCATATATTTTATCTGACTTGTCTGCGATGATTTCCCATGAAGAAACAAGGAAACAAAGGAAAGGTTTAGAAAATGTTTTAACCGTATGTCTATTACTACTTTGGGAATACATAGCCATTTTTGTTTCAGAAATGAAGAAGGAATAATGCATCCCTCTGTCGACTGAACAGTATCTATTTTATAAAGGCTTTTACTTTATTTATTGTGCTTTTAGGAGTTTTTGATATAACAGCGGTACAATTTATTTTACATGGATTTTAAGATGACTGAAATCGTTCTGTGCGTTTCCTACAGTGCAGGGGTCATCCTTGCCAAATCCGTGGCATCTCTAGAGCGGATTCTCCCTTCTGATGCACCATAGAAGTTAAGCCTAAAGACAAGATGACTCTCCAGAACCAGTATGTCTCAACTGCTTGCCGCTTGCTAATGTTTACTGTTTGTAGTCTTCAATCTAAACTTTCAGGATATGCAGCAAAAGAGAGACTCAGACAGACATATTTTTTCATTAAACTGCAAAAAACAGTCTACCATTTCCCGGCTTTATTGTCAGCTTCATTTTGAATTCTGTTATTGTCTCCTGCAGAAGAACAGTGACATTTGATTCACCACAGATTTCTAAGCACATCTGCCATGAAGTTGTAATGCATGCAGAGGAGGCAAAGAACATACAGTAGCATATATCAAGTAAAAGTTCTGTCTAACTAATCAAGTCCATGGGGACACTCTGCTGTGTCATAAGACATATCATTCCACAGTTGAATGAGATTGTCAGTCATAGAAAGCCAGACTGCGGCGCAGCTATTGTCACCAGTCAGCAGTATGGAAGTATATAAAAGTAAATAGGGGCATATTTTAAAAACTGCTCAGTGCGCCCTTGCACGTGCCCATTTTGCCAGACGGGAATGCTCTGCCCATCACATTTCAATTTGCAAATCGGAAGGAACAGATTGTTGATAGCGTAAAGGAACATAAGGCGTTTTTATGGTATAATTCTGGACAGTTAAGGAATACCCAGAAGCTTAACAGTTTGGATTATCTGCTTACAGTGAGGTTTTATAAAGATTTTTTTCATCTTTAATGGCGGTAAAAGGAATTGCTCTATTTCTAAGACCTGCCTTTGACTATGCAAGTAAACAAATAATGAGTCTGGGGAATCGAGAACAACAAATCAAGAATACAGGATTCACAATACAAACATAACAGATTCAATGTATGGAAGTGAACAATAAATAGTCAACTGAAAGAAAAGATGTAAAACACAATGAGCTTTATATGTAATTCAAATTTCTATCAATCCAAACTAATGTATAGTGGATAGAAGTGTATACTAGTATGCTAAATAGTAAAAAGCCGTAGAATAGGCAAATAATACAATGAGTCTTTTTCCAATTCTTATAAGATTTCCCAAACACCAAGACTTTGGAACATGAGAATTTCCTGAACAGATAATTTATGTCATCAGGAATTCCATGGTCTTCATTTAACTTTACAACCGTAGTTTCAAGCAAAGGTTGCTTAAAATTGTCACCAAATTGAGGGTAAGTCAAAATTAGACCCAGGAGAGAGATTAATTGGTATTATGAAACCCCCCTTTGGTGGCACTAAAGGGAAAACTGAACACTGAGTTAAAATCAATTCCATACATCTAAGAGGAGCTTGAAGACATGAATTTGCTACCTGACAAAAAATCTTATTCAGATAAAAGGTAATAGTTCTCAGCCACAGAACCTTATGTAACCTTATGTTGCAGGCGGAAACCGACTCAAAATCAGCCTACAAAAAGGCTTCCATTCATTTGAACTCCTAGCCGTAAAAAGAAGCAACTTGCCCTTTCTTCCCAAGGCTGAGACAGCAATGGTATCCACAGTGCAAGACCCACTCCCAATTACCCCATTCATTTGAGCCTAATTAGGAGAAGGATGTCGCAACGGGATGCTGGTGCACTGCATCGGCATCCCATTGTGGCTAGCTGCGCGGAGAGTTCACACAGCGGAATTGGGTTTTCGCCGTGTGAACATACCCTTACACTTTATGGTGCCAGAAGTGGGATAACATATGGTAGGCTTATTTTTGGGCAATCATAAAAAGATATTCTAGAAATCAAACAGCCACTTTAGCTTTTAAATAACTCAAAAGAACTTTACATAAGCATTGGTTCTCCATTGTCCTGGTTTGTCAGAAGACCAGAACAACAGACAGGTGGACTACTAAAATAACAGTGACATATGGAGTCTGATGGACCCCATTGGCAATAATGGGTTTTTGAACTGATAGCAGTGGACAAAAAAAGGACTTTTTTTGCAGGACTTTTTTGGCTGCTGATTTCAGGCGGACATGGTGAGATTCACAGACAGAAGTGAGAATATAATAACTAATGACTAGTATACTAAAGAATAATATTTGATGACTGATGTACTGTACGATATCTTCATTCTATTCCATGTCCTTAGACTACAAGGGTGATAATTGAGCTAGTCAATTCTAATTAACTTGCCACCCTTTGTAGTTCTTTGTAGCTAGTATAACTTTCTTGGTGAATTTAGTTTCCTAGTTGTCATACAAAAATAAGTTATACTATATTTAACAATAATCTCTTTACTGAATTCCTCAGAGGAAGGTCAGATCCCTTAGTACTGTGGCAATTTTTCAATGAAGTAACATATAACAAAATCACGGTGACCCCAGTGTCAAAGCCCAAAGTACATAATTTACACCCACACTAAATTCTATATTTTCATTGCAGTAACACTATAATATCTAATAGTTTGTCTTTACCTTAAGCGTAATTGAAAACCAAGTAACTATTATGTAATTATATCTTATCATCACCACCTGTCCTGTAAGCCTTTAACAACAATCTGTCTAGAAGTAATGGTAAGCTTTCTTGTGCTTCCCCAGCAGGCCATGTTTAGAGGATTTTCTTTATCATATACACGTGAATTAATGTAATTTACAAGGCCAGCTATTTTCCCATCTGATATCATAAAGAGCATCTCAAAACCTGACTTGTTGGAGGTACTTCAAGAAAATCTACCGGCATTATATAATGAGGATATCTTTTTTTAGGATGATCTGGCGATTCTCAGGCTTGGAAAATATAGAGCACAAACATATAAATCCATCATTTTTTTCTTGCTGTTAGGTCACATTATGCAGTATTTCCAGTTGGAGCAGATTTTTTATAACTAACAACCTATTAGAGAACAGTAATTAGCATAAGACTGATTCGTTTTCACAGGGTGATAAATATGTCATGGCATTTATAAGCACAAGATAGGCTTACATTGGTGCATATTGAATAATATTTCTATAGAGCCTAATGTATCTCAGTTCTTTGCTTTCCACATATACATAAAATTAATAGATGTGTATGGATGTGGAAAAGTCAGGACTTGAAATTAAAGAGATTATTGTATCAAGTACCTTCTTCTCTTGATTTAACATGGAGTCTACACAATACCTACAGATATCAGGCAGGCGATCGCAGCTGGTCCAGAAACCCCAAGCATACAGATGTAACCCCAGGAGAACACATGTCCAGACTTGGTGCATTAGATCAATAGTTGATATTTATTAATGCCGTTTTAGTATAACTAATAAATGGGGAGGGGTTCTCTCTAAGGTGTGGGAGACCTCTCGCTAAGATGTCATTGAGGAATGCGCTCGTGTGGAAGATGGTGGCCATAGCTCTCGCAGGAAACACTCTAGTGTCAGTCTCCTGGATGGTGGAAGCAGGGGCGTAGCTCAAGGGGGTGTAGTGGGCGCAGTCACTTTAGGGCCCAAGAGCCTTAGGGGGCCCAGAAACACTGGCATCAGTATTGAGATTGTAGCTTCCATCTGGCCCATAAGCCAAGGAGACCCACAGATTAAGTATATGATAAATCGCCAGAAAAAAACTCAACCATAAGTACAGTGCAAAACATATCAATTGAGTATTAATGTGAGTGGCTGCACAGAAAAACTCCAGACTGATATGGAGTCTCAATGTCAATCCAAATTATTTTAAAAATCCAGCATGCCAAAAAAAAAAAAATTACTTTTACTTCATTTGCAAAAAAAATCCTCTTACATCATGAATCCAAGATACAGAAGAAGAAAAAAGACTTTAGTTACGCCACTGGGTGGAAACTATATTGCCCCTGATGTTAGGTGCAAAGAATAGGAAGGCAACCGGTGGAAGTTTAACAGGCATAGCTTGTGGCCCTCATTACTTTAGTAGTCCAAAGGTTTCACATTCAGTCACACAACATGGCAGCCCTCTCTCTTATAAACTACATCCATTTACAGGGCTTCATAATACAAATGAGGGGCATTTGCTTTTTTTTTTTTAAACCTCCAACCTCAACCTCTGGTTCTTTCCTCGGTGGTAAATTTGGGACAACACTGGCTCAAAGTTCCCTCTCCAGTGCTCAAACCTAGTTCTTGTAGTAGTACAAGTATTGGGAAAATACAAAGCATCACTGTCAGGCATATTAACATCAAAAAGTAAGTTTCTGCAAGTGTCTTGAAGCCCAATAGTATGGAGAACTATTAGAGATGAGCGAACAGTGTTCTAGCGAACACATGTTCGATCGGATATCAGGGTGTTCGCCATGTTCGAATCGAATCGAACACCACGTGGTAAAGTGCGCCAAAATTCGATTCCCCTCCCACCTTCCCTGGCGCCTTTTTTGCACCAATAACAGCGCAGGGGAGGTGGGACAGGAACTACGACACTGGGGGCATTGAAAAAAATTGGAAAAAGTCATTGGCTGCCGAAATCAGGTGACCTCCATTTTAGACGAATAGTGGATTTCAAATCCGGGTCATATGAGAATGTGAACTTTGTGACTATGAGACAGGGATAGCTGTACAGGCAGGGATAGCTAGGGATAACCTTTATTTAGGGGGGAATGTTATTAAAAATAACTTTTTGGGGCTCTATCGGGTGTGTAATTGTGATTTTTGTGAGATAAACTTTTTCCCATAGGGATGCATTGGCCAGCGCTGATTGGCCGAATTCCGTACTCTGGCCAATCAGTGCTGGCCAATGCATTCTATTAGCTTGATGAAGCAGAGTGTGCACAAGGGTTCAAGCGCACCCTTGGCTCTGATGTAGCAGAGCTGAGGCTGCACAAGGGTTCAAGCGCACCCTCGGCTCTGATGTAGGAGAGCCGAGGGTGCACTTGAACCCTTGTGCACCCTCGGCTCTGCTACATCAGAGCTGAGGGTGCGCTTGAACCCTTGTGCACACTCTGCTTCATCAAGCTAATAGAATGCATTGGCCAGCGCTGATTGGCCAATGCATTCTATTAGCCCGATGAAGTAGAGCTGAATGTGTGTGCTTAGCACACACATTCAGCTCTACTTCATCGGGCTAATAGAATGCATTGGCCAGCGCTGATTGGCCAGAGTACGGAATTCGGCCAATCAGCGCTGGCTCTGCTGGAGGAGGCGGAGTCTAAGATCGCTCCACACCAGTCTCCATTCAGGTCTGACCTTAGACTCCGCCTCCTCCAGCAGAGCCAGCGCTGATTGGCCGAATTCCGTACTCTGGCCAATCAGCACTGGCTAATGCATTGTATTGGCGTGATGAAGCAGTGCTGAATGTGTGTGCTTAACACACACAATTCAGCTCTACTTCATCGGGCTAATAGAATGCATTGGCCAATCAGCGCTGGCCAATGCATTCTATTAGCGTGAACTGAGTTTGCACAGGGGTTCTAGTGCACCCTCGGCTCTGCTACATCAGATTGCTACATCTGATGTAGCAGTGCCGAGTGTGCATCAGATGTGTAGTTGAGCAAAACTGACTCAGCACTGCTAAGTCTCTGCATTCGCATAGGAATGCATTGGCCAGCCTTCGGCCAATCAGCGCTGGCTCTGCCGGAGGAGGCGGAGTCTAAGGTCGGACCTGAATGGAGACGGGTGTGGAGCGATCTTAGACTCCGCCTCCTCCAGCAGAGCCAGCGCTGATTGGTCGAGTTCCGTACTCTGGCCAATCAGCACTGGCCAATGCATTTCTATGGGGAAAAGTTAGCTTGCGAAAATCGCAAACTGACAGGGATTTCCATGAAATAAAGTGACTTTTATGCCCCCAGACATGCTTCCCCTGCTGTCCCAGTGTCATTCCAGGGTGTTGGTATCATTTCCTGTGGTGTCATAGTGGACTTGGTGACCCTCCAGACACGAATTTGGGTTTCCCCCTTAACGAGTTTATGTTCCCCATAGACTATAATGGGGTTCGAAACCCATTCGAACACTCGAACAGTCAGCGGCTGTTCGAATCGAATTTCGAACCTCGAACATTTTAGTGTTCGCTCATCTCTAAGAACTATGTCTCAGGACAATTGGAATACTTCACACTAAACTGCCCTCTAACTTGTCCCGTCAGCTGACTATATAACGGCAGCTTTCCTAGACTTGTCTAAGGGGTTAACAAACTATTCCCCAAGCTTGTCCCACCTTCTAGAACAAGCTGAGACAGTGCCACCCCCATGTTGCATACAGCGTTGCTTCCTGTCTTAAAGGTACAATATTAAATGCTAGTAAAGTGAAAAGTATACTGTAAGACCAAGCAAATTGCAAAATTTTATCACTGGTAGAGTTCTCGTGGGATGCTATATTACTATGGCATTGGTGATAGTGTGTGTGTGTGTGTGGGGGGGTTATTACCACTGTAAAGAAACTCATGACACCATCATTGTATTGTCACATAAACTTTCTTTACAATAGTTGCCTCATTTCATTTGACATGTCTGTTTGTTTTTTTTGTTTTGCTTTTTTACTTAAATGCCAAACATTAGAGATGAGCGAGTAGTGAAATATTCGAGATTCGATATTCGTTTCGAGTAGAGCCTCAATATTCGACTACTCAATCGAATATCGAATTCCATTATAGACTATGGGAAAAAAAAATGCTCGTTTCTGGGGAAACCACTATTCGACTAAAGGAGAGTCTTCAAGTCCACGAGTAGCAGGAGGAGAGTGTTTAGGAAGAGCGTTGTGCAGTTAAAGTGCACAGACCTCAGACTATAACGGGTCAGTGTGCTTTCAGCGCACTGCCTGCACGAATGATTCGTGCGGGCAGTGCGCGGCAAGCACACGGACCCCATTATAGTCTATGGGGTCTGTGCACTTTAACTGCACAGCGCTTGCAGTTGCGGTGATATTCCATTGGGGGGGTTCCTCCTGCGGACTCCTTCCAGATGGGAGGCAAGCGCTAATGTGAACCGGCCCTTACTCATCCTGCAGAACCAGCATTGATTGGCCCACACAGTATAGCATTCGGATAATCAACGCAGGTTCTGCAGCAGGCTCGTCTTTGCTAGTCGGGAGAGCTGGCAGCTTGTGGTTATGCGGGAGCTGACTTTTTCTCATAGGAATGCATTGACTAGCGTTGATTGGCCGAATGCTATACAGTGTACAGCATTCGGCCAATCAACGCTGGATCTGCCGGAGGCTCATCTGTCAGGAGGAGGAATCTAAGATCAGACCACAGCAGTCTCCATTGTGGTCTGAACTTAGACTTCACCTCCTCACAGACGAGCCTCCGGCAGAACCAGCGTTGATTTGACGAATGCTATAGACTCTATAGCATTCGACCAATCAACGCTGGTTCTGAATCAAATCTTTACTGCAAATAGCCACCCCCGGAAGAAGGCCGGTCATACGGCCGAAACGCGCGTCGGGCTAGGATTCCCCACAGCCACGGGCTTCTGCAGACCATATCACTATGGGTAGGTGATTTATGTTCTTTCCCTTAGGCATGTCTGTTGGGCTTTCTATTATTCTATGTTGAGGACTAACTTTTTTATGTCTCTTTACTATTTAGTCTATTCAGACATGCTATGTAAGGGTATGGATTAACATGTATAGTATTTACTTGGTATGATTACACTGGGTTTCTTCTACCCTCTGATATATAATCTTTTGTGAATATACCTTTTTCTTTCCTCCCTTATATTGCATATATTTACATACTTTAGGAGGGAGATGATGTACACCTAGATATATATATGTGCCCATTTTGCCATGTGGGCAACAGGTAGTATCTTAGTGTCATTGTGTATTTCTATTTTTGTGGTCTGACAGTATTACACCCGTATTTGTGGGCTGTCCTTTTTGTTTGAATTATTGGTGTTCTATGTGTTTTTGTATGTTTGTATAACTTTTTACTATTTGATAATAAAGTATGTTATTTTATAATACTTTTTGTGTATGCTGAATACTTCATAACCTTTTTTTTTTGGGATTATTTATATCCTGAACCGTTTGTCTGTATGCATTTTTTTGGTTGAAGTATGCTTCTTACAATTGGGGGTACTGATGGGAGTTATTTATTTATATGCATTGAAGTAACTTTGTGACTCCCCTGTGCTATGCGTGTTCTGCAAATAGCTAGTAGTATTCGAACGAGTACGGGTATTTCGAATACCATAGTATTTTATTGAATATCTACTTGATCGAATACTACTCGCTCATCTCTACTAAACATACATTACTAAATATATCTTAACAGGTAAAATATTCAAATCTTCACACCCTACAGGCATAAATACAGACTCCTCAGTGAGAAGCAGTGTTAGATTTTTTTTTTTTTAAACTTATATGTAATGTATTTGTTCCCCTATACTTTAGCCCCTTAATATGCTTTAACATTCATGGATTTTCTTTTTTTTTATAATAATACTACTACAAATATTTTGTGACTACACACATTAACTATATATTCAAAAACATACAATATGTTCAATCATTTGACTTGTTAAGTGTGGTCTTCCTTAATCTAAGCTCATAATATTTTTCTGTTTTACTGACCCATAGTTGTCCCCTTTGTTAATGCAGAGACCTCTATGTGACCTCCTTAAATCTAATTACCCAGAATCCCGGCTAATAATTTCTTAGGCCAGGTTCCAAATTGATCGTCACATCCTTTACTATTGTATGATCTTATTTTCACTTACAATAACCGTAATACAGTAAGCTAGCTCTGGAGCAGATTCCTCTGGGACTCAATAACCGTCTGGCTGGGAACCACCATGTCAAATGGTCTTTTTTGAGTTTTTTTTTTTTTTTTTTTCTTTTTTTGAAGTTTTCTATGTCAAATTATTTTGTTGAGGTCTGAAGGGAAAGAAAGGATATTTTTAAAAAAATATTTCTAATAAAAACCATTTTTTTCATTATGAATTTGTATAGAGAACCAAATTGGGCAAAAATACTTTTTCAAATAAAGAAAAATACCAAACTTAAAGGGATTTTCCTATCTCAATGATCCTCTCTATACTGGTAGCTTATGGAAATTGAAGATTTTTCCTAAATATATTGCTTTAGAAATTCTGATTTATTTGCCTGCAATGTGACTGTATTCCTTCCATTTTTTTACACAGCATTGCTATAACCACGGACCTGTGAAAGAGGACAAGTGACGTCACTTACTCAGTGCCGGCAGGACAATCTGTTCAGCTAATTGCAGTTTATTATCTCTCTATGTAAACACAAAGATAACACTGAGTCCATTCTGTACAAGCATCTGCATATTATCTGATCTGCAGAAGAATTGAGTGTCCCATTCAGTGGGGGGGAGGTGTTATACAGGAAGTGAAAAGCAGGCACTGCAGGCAGCCTGGCTGAAACTCTGAAATGGGAAGACCTCTTTAAGGGGGAGAAACCCCCTTTCCATGTGTCCTAATCGACATCATGCCATACAATGTGAGCACCTTTCTTTAGCCATTGGAGTGCTTGCAGAGTGTAGGTCTTACTTTGGTGGGCCACTATCCACATGGTCAACTATTCATGTGTCTGGTGGGAGATTTCCCAGGGAGAACAACTGAGCATCTAGAGTTGTGATGCTAGACCAACAAATGCCAAAGGGATGCTCAGAGCTCAGTACTATTTGTGTAGCACATTTCAGGTCTATAAATAGCCTGCTATGCCAAGGATAAGCGCTTTGTATTAAGATAAGATAAGATAAGATAAGATAAGATAATCCTTTCATAGTCCCACCATGGGGAAATTCAGTGTATTACAGCAGCATGGATAGTACTATAAAGCTATAAAGCTATGTTTATATAATAACACTTCCATTCATGATGTCTTGTTAGAAGACATAACAGCTGTGTATACAGCCCACCAACGCCCAAGTTATTTATCCAGTAATGTCTCTCATTTGTGAACACAAAAGTTACCCTGGAAACAAATGTCCCTTGGTTGTCAATATCTACCCTATCAAATACACACAATAAGTGTTGTTTTTTTTTTTTTTTTTTTTTTTTTTCTTTCCTTTTTTTTTTCTTGTTTTTTCCATCTTTGCCTCGGAAGAACAGAATATAGCATAGCATTATATAATTAGACGACTATTTCAAGACTAGTAGTGTTATCAATACCGGGTATATAAAACATAAGAACTAATCAAAACAGGATAAACAAATGAAGTAATTATGTTAGGTAAGGAGAGAAGGAGCCGGAAGTAATGTATGATTACACAAGGTCATTACAAGAAGCTGGAGTGTTTGAGAAGAAACATTTATTAAGATACCTTGTTTGATCATTTATTTTAACTCCAAGCATAGTTTGGAATACAATCTTCCCATTAGCATGACCTTGAAGGGATTATCATATTTTTTAAATGCTGGATGAATTTGTGTTCAATTAGTTTTATGTACACGGAGACTCATTACAATTATACAGCCTTTTAAGACGAGGTGGAAAAATGGGTTCTTGAAAAGCATTGTAAATTAACTCATTTACCTACAGTCCAAGCTCTGGAATATATCAGTTGTTTCCAATTAATGTCTTCCCAATGACTAACAATCAAACGTTAGATTTATCACCTATATCATTATTAGGGCCTGTGGAACCTATTTACAATAGAAGCACCAAATTACGGGAAGTAAGTAAGGAGTAGGACTTTAACTATCTTCTTGGAGAGTTATTCCCTTACGATCAGGAACAGATCTCTATATCTGAGGTTGCAGTCATTGCTATTCGGATTGGATTTTGACTTGTAGCAGGACTTGGAAGAATTAAACCATACCTCTAATATAATAATTACTCATTCATTTATCTAACCCAATCTCTTCTCCCTTTTTTTTAGAGAAACTAAAAGACTATATGAACAGTTGGGTCTAGTTTACATTAGCATTCGGGTTCCCAGTCAGTATTCCACTTGGCGACCACCCAAACAGAAACCTATATACATTGAAATACAGTTACCTAAGAAACCACATGGACTCCATAGACTATATTGAGGTCTTGTGGAGAGAAAAGTGCTGCTTGCGGAACCCGAATGCTGATGTGAACCGGGCCTTACACTGCTTCTGCTCTCTGATGCTCAAACACATTTGTAGCTTTTACCATAGGACGCCTGTAATAATAATAATAATAATAAAAAAAAATTCTTATGTACAGGGTAGGGTATCAGTTTTTGATCGCTGGAGGTCCCACTGCTGGGACCCTCAACAATGAAGGTCTCAGAGTCCCCTTTTGTAATGAACTAGTATTTTATAACCTCTTTACATGGAAGTGTACTCACGCATCAGTCCTATATATGTGAAGTGAGGAATAGTCACTGCTCCATTCACACAGAGGAATTGGGGATCTCTGCTTTCAAGATTAGAGATGAGTGAACCTGTATGGAACTAATTGGATTCATTTCAAATTTACAAAAAAAAACCTTGAGTTCTAATGCATCTTTTTGTGATTTTGTTCACATAAACTGGTTAAAATGGCAGCTACCATGTGGAAAACATGGAGAAATTAGAGGATCAAATGACATAATGGCATAATTTGGCTATTTTATTTACTTTTTAAAACCAAAATAGTTATAGTAATGAAGTTATATTTGTTACCCTACAATTATAGCCTTGTGTCTATTTGGCTACATTTATAGGGGGTGGGGCATTATAATAATTTCTCATCCCATTTTTTAATTACTTCGTCTAAGGGCTAATTTTAACATAAAAGGAAACATATGTGCCACATCTCCACCAGTAAGAATGTGTCTCTCTTTGTATTTTTATTGCTTCTTCCAGTACAACTTTATGTATGTATAAACACTAGGAAGAAAGAGCCCCTTAAGGATAATTATTGGATTTCATTTTCAAATAAATGAATTAATTTCGGCATAAAAAAATCAGATAGTACATTGTATTTTTAAAGAGGCTGAAAAATGTCAGCTAGATTGTTTACACAAACCCACCCAAAGCCACTTTGACATTAACAATCTGTGTTTGTATTAAAAGGGTTAAATATTCTTACAGCAGTGTATTGTAATAATCTTCCATCATCCACCAGTCACTAGTTGTAAATAGAGATGAGCGAGTAGTGTTCGATAGAGTAGGTGTTCGATCGAATACTACGGTATTCGAAATACTCGTACTCGATCGAACACTACTAGCTGTTCGAAGTTTAAGGTTCGATGCAGAACCAGCATTGATTGGCAGAATGCTATACATTCTGCCAATCAACGCTGGTTCTTCTCTTACCTTTAGAAGTCTTCTCCGTGCAGCATCCCCGCGGCGTCCTCCGGCTGGAATTCACTCTACCTAGCCATCCGGCCTAGGCAGAGCCGACTGCGCATGCGTGGGCATGCCCTCGCATGCGCAGTTGGCTCTGCTCAGGTGTCGGAAGACGCCGCAGGGGCGCTGCAGCGGGAGAAGACTTCAAGGAGAATCCAGCCCGACCGTCACTCGTGGACTTGGTAAGTATAATTTTATCGAATTTTGCATACCACTGAAACAAGCATTTTCCCCCATAGACTTTAATGGGGTTTGAAATCCGTTCGAACAGTCGAACAGTGTGCGGCTTTTCGAATCGGATTTCGAACCTAGGACATTTTAGTGTTCGCTCATCTCTAGTTGTAAACTTTTGTTTTCTAACATCTAAAATATGTACATTACACAAAAATCTGTGCATGGCGTACAAATTTACCCTTTCAGCTTACCAAAATATTCTTACCATTGGAGCCCCCTTTTTTGAAACTTTTGTATCCCATAATAAGTATCCCATCAACAGCAGGCTTTTTGTAGCTCAGGTATAACAATCTGAACACTATGGATGAATATTTAACAATCTGAACTGAATCCACATGAGGCTTGACATATTTAGGTTTGGTAGCCACCAGGTAGGG
Organism: Leptodactylus fuscus; assembly: GCF_031893055.1. Taxonomy (NCBI): domain Eukaryota; kingdom Metazoa; phylum Chordata; class Amphibia; order Anura; family Leptodactylidae; genus Leptodactylus; species Leptodactylus fuscus. Next base: position 55,941,048 of record NC_134271.1, read on the forward strand.
AATCCAGCAATCTGAACAATCTCGGTATTAGAGAAAAAGGAAATCCCAGAAAAGAAAAAAGATGTGGAACAAAAAAATACAAAAACTCTGTTTTTGGCTATTCTCATACAGTACTACATCTCCACAATTTTTTACTTAAGTGAAATTGTGTAATGTGTTATATTACCTATTGTCTTCTTCTAAGCTGCAGTTGAAGTGGGATCTGCTCATGGTAACATGACAACCAAGGAACATTGGCAGGAGTAGCTTGGCATGGAATACCAGCATAGGATATACTACAATTTCCATCTGCAGTTGATGCCAGTTGTAGTACTTCCCATGGTGCTTGCCAAGTGCTTCATGTTCCTACTGCTTGTCATAGTTGGCACAGACCTCATTTTCAGCAGAGGACTCTCGGGTCTTAACATGATGACATATGGCTACAGTATGTACAGTATATCACGCTTATAGTAAGTACAATATGTTAAACTGTGAATTATCACACATCTGCATCAGCGTAAGGGCAAAAATTCCAACAATCTAAGGCAAGTAACACAAAGGTGTTACTATAATCTTTCTCATAAGATACAGTTGTATGCAAGTCCTAATAAATTACAATATAATGTGATATTGTACTATTCTTAAATGTACACCATATCAACATTCATTAATTTCTCCTGTAGATGTTATACTGTATATACTGTATTAACAAACCCATTCCTAAAATGAATACATGCTCCTATACCGCTCACTGCTATGACAGACAAAAGACAGAAATCCACTTAAACAATTAAACGTCTTTATTTTTACGACCAAACAGATGTAGCAAAAAGAATGTCTCTAGACATTTCGACCAGCCTAAGGGTCAATCACATGCTATTTCTGAACAAGTAAAACTGGGTCAAACATCCTGTAGCAGTATATATTTATATATGAAAAACCCAATAATAGTTAAAAGGCAGATGGTAAATTTGGAGCATGGTGAGCTTTCAGCTTCAGGACTTGAAGTTTAAAAGCCACACATTTATGGAAGGAAAACATCTTTTAAGTTGCTTACAACATAAAACACAGGCAGGGAATGTCAATCCTTGTACAAAAATAGTTCTTCTCAAATATGATTGGCCATTTTTGAAACATTTAATTGGACCTATCCTCTTACCTAACATACGAGGGCTTTCTATGAACCATTATTTGTTAGAGCTGAGCCAATAGACCATGTAATCTTTGTAAGGATACACTACAACTTTAGACCAACAAGCTCCATATCCCGCCCATTAAAAGCAGTACTAGTGCCATATCCAGTCAAAAATAGCTATACATATATTAGGTAAGTTAGCCCAACATGAATGTGGGTCCTAGCCTCATAAGATATTTGTGAGGCGAGGGGGGGCTAGAAAACTACATGCTGTTGTTACTATGTGGGTAGTGTATAGAATCCTCTCTATAGAGGATAGGGTTCTGCTGCAACTAACTACATAACTAAACTTGGTGGAAGTTGCAGTGGTTAACACCTTGCATTGGTTTAAGGATAGGTCATAATGTGCAGATCAATGGAGTCTGACTGTTCAGACATTTGTCCCTTGTTCTGAATGGAGTGGTGGTTGGGCAGCACATGCACTACTACCTTCATTTCAATGGGAGCGCTGGATAGTGCTTAGGTTGCTATGGTGCATGCTCTGAAATAAATGGAATGGTAAACCCTCTCCATTCAGAATGGGGACAAATGTCCCCCATTCTTCTGATCAGTGGTGGTCTCAGTTGATGGATAACAAATAACCTGCTTAGGAAATCCATTTAAGGCTAAGGTCCGATGTTGTGGAAACACAGCTTTTTTTTTGTTGTTGCAGATTTTGTTGTGGTTTTTTGAGTCAAAGGTAGGAGAGGATTGAGAAGAAGTATAAGAACTTCCTATATATCCTCCATTCCTTTTGTAGCCATGCTTGGCATTGGCTCAAAAAATCACAACAAAATCTGCAACAACAAAAAGCTGTTTCTGCAACATGGGGCCTCAGCCTAAAAGGCTACAAGAAATATGACAACCACTGGGAAATATATTATGGATATCTTAAGGCAGCAAAGAATAAAATAATGTTGTCATGGTGTTATCTTCAGATACTAAATATTGAGCCAAGATAAAAGATAAGGGAGTACACATTTGTACTTTCATAAAACACCGTAACATTTTCTTACAGGGGTTGTCTCTATAAGACAACTCCTTTCCATAGACGTATGGATGCTATAGACAGAACAATCTATTAGTGAAAAGCAAATGGCCCTAAACCAAGATTTCTCTGACTCAGGACCTCTATGTATTTATTAAAATGGCCACTGTTATAGAAAAGCATAGTCAATCACAACTTGTTCCAACAATAAAAGTTTCTTACAGAGGATTCAGAAGCCCAATCCCGGTTGCTATTAGGATTATCATGGTCCTATTAAGGCAAATAATAAGTACTCTCCTATGTTGTACTGGGTCAAATTTAATTGGTGGTCACCCAATAAAATATTTTTTTTCTAAAGAATACTGACCCAATCACTTTTATATATAATAATGAGGAGTAATATTACCTTAATGCAGGCACTTGCCTTCTAGCGTCCACGAGGGAGATGTATAGAATACTAATTGGGACTTGTTCTCAGCACTTTTATCAGCTTTCAGTAATTCTATGGAATCAGTATGACCATGAGATTCGCAGTTACATATTAAGTGTAGCTGCAACATATTAATGCAATTTATATTACGAGAGATTGTATTTGTGGCAACATAGAGGAAATAAATCTAAGACTAACTGATGGCAGCTAGCGATGAAATGTGCCGTGTGCTATGTGTCTAGGTGCCTTAAAATTGTACAAATATGAATGAGATGTAATTTCAAGTGTTTTCTTCCTCAGAACAGATTATCTGCCTTGTCTGCCTGATCTTTCCTTGCCTGGTGATATGAAAAGATATTTCTGTAACCGCACCGGGGGAACAAGCCTTTGTCTACGTTTCGTCCTACCAAAATTCAAAACACTTTAAATATTTACAATATCCAAGAAACCTGCTGGGTTCTTGCTCCGTAAGCAGTACAAATGCCATCTAATATCTTTAGGTGTAGAAGGCGCCTGCTCTCCTTCATCTCTGCAATTAATACATGCATTGGCTTTGACTGTAACAAAATATGGCTCTCATATAATTGTCAAGTTTAACGAGCCTTACATTGGATGGCCGCCGTTTTCCTAAGGACCAAGACCCTCACGCGAGGCTTTGTGAACATCTTGTTTTATTATGGGATATCATTATGTCTTGTTATGTGTATAAATTCATTGTGCGCTTTAATTTTATCCCAGAGTCTTCATTTTTTATTCAGCCTATGGCTTCATTAAAATTTCTCCGAATTAAGGCTTCCTTCAGTGTATTACAGCATGAGGTTTCTGTTATAGATAGCTGAGCCAGTCTTTAACAAGGCGAACCTCACACTGAAAATATGGATACCGGAAATTAGACTTTCAGAGTGTTTCATATTTATGATAATATTTTTCATATTGCTTTTGCCTCCTTGCAGTGCAGAAGCCAAGATAATTGAATAGTAATACCGGCTCAAATTATGTTTATGTGCATTTGAGGAAAGAAGCAGAAGGTTTCTACATACACTAAATGGCCAGTATGTTGTGGCTTCTATAGTAAGGGAAATATTTCATTACAATGTCATCGTGATTTATTTAAAGGAGGGCTCCACCAAAAAAATATCTTTACAAAGATATCAATTTGGTAGGAAAAGGTACCAAAGATTAGGCTTGATTTATGTGAAGCTTGAGTAGATCTAAGCTGTACTGTAATATCAGACACAAACTATGGACAATAGAGGAGCAGAACCCTGGAAATACAATCCCAATCATTCAGTTAAAGTGACAGTATGATGGGGTAGAACCTATTCAGTTTTTATACTTGTATTACACACTTTTTGTGGCCTAGATTGCCATATAATAATAGATATATCTCCCTGAAATCAGATATCATGAGCTCCCTTTGTTATATGGGTCTCCTGATAATAAGAGAGCAAAATCTGACTGAGGATACTGTATTCATTCTACAGGGTTACCATAAGGAATATTAAACAAATCTATTGTGTAAGATATGACTATGGGGGTCTGCCACAGTGAGAGACACTCATTCTGCATAGCTACTGTTTGGCCTCATAAAAATTGAGGGTCCTAAACTCTACTAAAGGACTCTATTAAAGGTTTTAACCAATATTAGCAAAAATCGGTCTCCCTGCTAAGGATAGTACAGTCATATCAGCAGTGTAGTCCTGTGAACAAGACCAGAGGGGAGAGCTGAAACATAAGCACTAATATACTGGATAATTCAATAGTCAAGTACTTCTTGCTTAATATTATCCTCCTGTTCTATAAACTGATAAATGAAAAATTCCTTCAAATCAGAATTCCCTATCGAGATGTTTAAATATGGATTTTCTAACCCAGAAAGAAATTCTCTTTAACCTCTTAATATTTGTTCTCCTTTAATGTATATTTTCATCATGCCACATTGTAATCTATTCGGGTAAACCACAACAATGAGAAATATCAGCAACTGTAACAGTAACAGAAATTATTTGCATCCCTGACATTATCTAATGTTTAATCCAGATTAACTGAAAAGCTGTGACACATTTCATACAGATTCCTTTTAGATTGTGGACACGGCACATATTGCCTGAATGCTCCAGGCTTACTGATATTTTTGGATCTGACACCTCTAGTGGTAGCATTAGATATCACAGCTGTCTGAGCTTTGTACTTTACAGCACAGTACAAGTCTGAAGCCTGATACGTGTACTATGTACGTACTGAAGTCATGACTATTGCACTAATGAACATGCTACAGAAATGGCATAAATCATCAGAAAGAGTAAGTGAAGAGGGAAGCAGAGAAGAAGTCATACTGCAATCTGTATAATACTAATGGTGTTATATTGTGGTATATGTCATAGAACTGCAGACATGTCCAAAGTGCAATTACAGTGAATCCTAATGCATTACATCCAGTGAAAATACACTATATGACATTTATGAAATTGATGGTTACACTTTCTATTGACAAAATTGCATCATTTTCAGGATATATACAGGATGGAATCATTACTTGCATTAGGTTAGCTAACAGAACTGAAATATACAGTAAAGGCCTTTATGAAAAAAGCAAAAGTAAAGTAAAATGGTGAGTAAATATTAAAGCCATCTTTCACCCTGGACTCCACCACCGGTCTCGTGTGACCTTGCCACTCCTATTGTTCCATCAATGGTACTTGTGTGATATCTGATATGGTGACAGCTCATGTGGCCGGAGCAATAATGTCACTGAGGACTGAATGCCACCAATGCAGCTGGTTATTGGCATGCACTGAGGATCACAGAAGGAACATTTTTCTGGAGATGAAGTGAAATGAAGGAAGAAGAGCCGAGTTTCTCCCATGTACTGTAGCAGTGCAGAGTTTCACCACCAGCCGATACAATGATATAATAAGTGACAGTGTTAGATGATCACTTCACCGGTGAGAAGTCTGTAGTGCCGCAGCTTAACCTCACCTCTCCGTGCACTACCAAGAAGTCTCACAACAAAAACTTCAGCTATACAGTTTGCTTAGTATGAATGTATAGTACATTAAGGGTTAAATTAAAGGGGAATCACAATGTCTTCAAGTATTTAGGGAGACAATTATCTGAATACAGTGCTATACCTAATATTAGAGAGTGCCGCTGTCCAGGGTGCTGAATGTCCTATTCTAATGCTCATTTTGCTCATCTTTGAGATAAAATTTTGAGCTGTCCAGACATACTAAATAAATCTCAAGCAGACCTGCAAATTTCAGTAGGGTTCATGTAATGTATAGGAGTCACCAGGTTGTTAAAGGAGATAGAGATCTTTAACTTGTGTCTGGCAGCAGATCTCCTCATTGACACAAAAGCATTTATGGGGTTTGGATATTGGCTGAAAGATCATGTATGGCAACACACCCTTGATATATTAAATATACAATTTGTTTTATGGCTCCCACATACAGTATGATATGGCACTGTTCATCTGTGTTCTGCGCCATAGTACGATTAATTGTTCCTAATGGTTTTCACTTGTACACAATAGATTTTCATGAAAACTATCATATCACACAATGCCAAGCATTGAATATATTATGACAAAAATGTGCCTAAACTATCTATGCTATAAAAAAAAATCTGTATTATAACAATTCCAGAGCTTCTATCTACATTAGTCTGTCCCTCAGTTGCTCCTCTTGAACAATAAGGCCTTATTCACGTGTCTGTGTTTCACGCATGTATGGCATCTGCATAATCATTTATTTCAATGTGTTTATTCAGATGTCAGGGAAGAACGCTCTTTTGTTTTAATGGAAGCACAGACATGAAAATCAGATCAATCACAGGCCGCACACCATCCACAAACAAGCAGGGTGGTGTGCTTTCCGCGAAACACATGGAGCTCACACACCAGTGGGTGTGGTCATGTGAATGAGGCCTAAGATAATAGTGGGATGTTATCAGTCCACATGTTAATGATTATGTCACTACACATTCTAACACTGTGAAATCAATGATTATGTCAAACTGTGTAGGAACACACTCTGCTGACAAGCACAATGGTAACACCCAGTTGTTTCATTGACACACTTCCAGGAGGAATAATAGAGGCACAATGCAGAGATCTAAGATAAGATGCTCCAGAATTGTTTCCAAAGTGTGTGAGTCTCTAACAAGATATTAGACATGAATAAAGTTAGTGTAAGGATGCTATGACATTTTGGCATTTTTATTGGCATTTTTTTTTCTTACTGTGAAATGCTGTAGCTGGATGTTATAGGTCTGAATAATCTTACATACATTTCATTTTTACTGTCTTTTTTCTTTAAAAAAAAAAAAAAAACATGGAAAGAAAAAAATGGCAGAATAAATCTGTATGAAGAAAGCCTGAAGGTTTCTTTTTGCAATGATTATTATTACTATTATTATTAACAAGAATGCAGTATTAATAATTCATATGTACATTACTCCTATAAAATATAGACAGAATAAAATGTATGAGCATTTAAAAATCTTACCCGTCCAACTAATATTGGTTCAGGTCCAGAAAACTCTTCCAGCACGAACATTTGATTCCACACCCAGCCTCTCTTGGATCTGTTCAATATTTTCTGCTCATCAATGATTCCATTAAGTTCCATGGTGGCTTCAGTAGAGAGTACATAGGATTCATTCCTTGGAGCCATGTACACGTGAGGAAGAACAGCAATCCATAATATGAAGAATGGAGTCCAAACATCCATGAACATTTCCCCAAGTCTTTCTGGCATCGTAACACAAGTTGTAGGAAACAAGGACAACATGAAACAATTGTTCAGCTCACATCCAGATTGCAGGCATCCAATTCATCATGTAGAGAGGGATGTTTACTTGCAGCTGATCCGAGTGTTTATTGCTCAATAAACAGAAGCACAAATAGTTCATATTCGAAGGACATGACGTGTCTGGAATATTGTTCATTGATGTTTCCCTTAAAAGGAAAATAAATTGAAATGAGTGAGTAAAATTTGCAATGCATATTGTACCATGTGTGTCACAGCAAAAAGTATTTATAGACCAAATATTACATTTGCAGCATCATTCTGAGAGGAAATAGTCAAAAAACTGAAATGACATGAACTAATAGGAAAGTAGTTTTTGTTGGCGTCACTTGCAGAGCTGACTCTTATTTGTGCAATGTAGTAGATGGGCTAGTACAGGGGTCAGTAACCTTCGGCACTCCAGCTGCTGGGAAACTACAACTCCCAACATGCTCCATTCACTTCCATGGGAGTTCTAAGAACAGCAGAGCAGGTATACATACTGGGAGCTGTAGTTTTACAACAACTGGAGTGCCGAAGGTTGCCTGACCCTGGGCTAGTGTAAGGGTAGGTTAACATTACCATTATTTAATGTCTGTTGTTCTCCTCTCTCATAGGATGAGAGCAACAGACATTAAGTGATGGATGCAGATGGAGCCTTCTCTAACATGAGCTTTCTTTTGTCATGAATTTCAAGAATGTCATGCACACAGAAGTATTAAATATGATGGAAGAATACTTCCATCATATTTTTTACATTAGCGTTTATGAGAAGGGATACAGATGGAGGGTCTGTATCAAACTACTCTACTACCATTAACGTCCACTGCTCTCATTCTTCATAGGATGAGGACAACGGATGTTCATAATGGAGGATAACTCAGTAGATGAACCTGAGGACCAATGAAACACAAGGATATCAGTTATATGCCAAGTAACAAGGTGAACACTGCTACATCTGTTATTGTATTTTTATAAAATCTAATGTCATTTTATTAGTACATGTCGCTGTGTAAACATTTTAATTCAGCCAATGTTGCATATTGTCATACCAATGTATTTAGTGTACTGTATGCATCTTCTGTATTGGAATTTGACAAGTTAAAAGATCTTCGACGCCTTTCACCCCTTATACTGCAATGGCCAAAGTTGAAAACCTGGTCTTCCTTGAAATGCTTTTCCAGTCCACACACATGAAATATAGTGACTCTTATATGCTCCATTTCAGTACACATGTTGGAAACCAAGATATCTTACATTGCTAAGACATGCTATGTCTTCACCATTAGTTACGGTCTGAGACACGGCAGTCCTTTGTTATATTAATGCAAAGCTATGGGAAACCTATTTTAATAACCCAATGGGGAGAAATAATCAAGGCATCTTCTCCGGTTTTCTGGCTAGATGAGTGATATTGTGGCTCATCTATGGTGCAATGCTATACTCCCATTCTATGTCTCGCCACTTTTCATGAATATGTGAAGAACGGGGCAAAATCTTGAGTGGTCCAGGACAGGGACACCTCAGGACATAGTTATTACAGCATATATGATTGACATGAACCACTTGATTATACAGGTCCATCTCGCGCCAATTGGGTCTTTATTAAGATTGACAAATGAAACTCCAGTCTTGATAAATTTGTCTCAGTGCATCAGTTTCTTAAGAGTGTGGGATCTTGATATAGGTATCTGATAGATGTAGGTTCCACCTTTAGGTTCACAGAATAGGGGAACACACAATCGGCTCCCCCATTCCCCCTTGGTGTCACTGCTGCATGAATGGAGAGGTGGCTGCACTTATATGACTCTGTTCACTTCCATAGGTATTCTCAGAAGAACCAAGCAAGTACTGAACTAACATAGACATAAATGACGAGCCATGGTTACCAAGCCATCCTTCCATTCAGTGTAGCACCAGGCCAAGCCTCCATGTTATATCAGACATTTATTATATAGTCTGTGAATAAGCTATAAATTTCCACAACCTACAGCGGATAAAAATCTACGTTTGCTCGTGTTCATATGTAGCTATAATTTTACGTATTTCTCTATACTGGTAATCCGTAGTCTCCAAGCATATCTTTAGGTGTTGCATATACTTATTTTTAGATTCCTCATGTCCCACTGTATGAAGGTGACAGAGATTTAGGATGACAGAGATGTGTCTCTATATCTGTGTGTCTATATCTACGGGGAATATTCTTGAATGATTGTGACATGAGGTAGAAAATTACTTAATCTGTTTTCTCTTCTAGTCCAAAACTCATTGGTTCATTTGTTTGCTTCACTGATCAACACTGGGTTTAAAAGTTTTGAGAATTTAAAGAGCCCTTCCATCTAAAGCCGCCCTGTAAACTGTATAATCTAAACTGTGGGAAGACGGAGAGTTCAAATCAAAAATATGACTTGTAAAACAGTTTCTTTACAAAACGATGTCTATCAGTATCACAGTATTATGGCTAGTATTACGTCAGATGAACATGTTGTCAGCATATTATCAAGCTAAGTAGATTGATACATAATTTGTGGACAAATATTCCATAGAAATTATAATCTATTCAGTTAAATTCCTGTTGTGTCTATGAATAGGAGCCCAGTGGGTGGTTGTATCCGAGACTGACAACCTCTCTACTGTAAGTTACAGGCAGCAATAGTTGTCCATCATTGTGTCAGACTGCCCACTGGACATTTTAGCTGAGAACAAGTTATACTGAATCAATTCAATGCTTACTGTACGGGCTAGCTACTATCCAACAGAATACCTTCCCTTGAAATTCAAAATATTTTACATGCATGCCTTGTTAAAGAGAAACAAAGATCCTTAAAGGGATTCTGAATAAGGCAGAAGATAAACTATACAGCTAGACTATGCTCCTTTACAGTGATTCTTCTTACATCTATTCTCGATTTTCACCAAGAAACATTATTGCATTGGTCTATGTCATATGATGCAAGAAGCCCATTGCCCAAAAACCAAAAAATATGCAGATTTCAGGACCTTCAAAGCATTAATTTGTCCAAATAAGCAAGAGACTTGCAAGTCAAGCAGTTTTTTGTGCTGAGCACAAACTAACACATAAATATAGCCCTTGTGATAGGGACAAATAATTTGGGAAAATGTTTATTCTGATGACATACACATTTTAATCCGGTCACCAGTTTATGGCATTATCTATAATTAGGAATGGAAGGTGCTTGTATAGATATAGATATATAGTTTGGACATGTTCCCTTAGTACTATGATGGTATAAGATGTATTAGAACATCTGGTGTTTTTAACACTTCAGTAGCATATGGCTTAAATTGTGTAATAATTCAGAATTATATCTATATCCATATCCATATATAAAACCACCAACTTATCCAATGTGTATGTGTGTACAGTCCGTTGAAGATATGAAGATTAATTCATGGTTACAGTCAATGAGTGTGAAGTGTTAGAAAAAGAAAATTTAGATATTTTTCTTCTGGAACTGATATGGTGTTAAAATAATATGTGGATGAAAAATTATTTTTATAGATGGCTATATGCAACAGAGTATGTTTTCTCATATTAACATCTGTTAAATGTTCTACGTGAAATCGCTGCATTTTATGAAGATAGTCATTATGAGATGTGAAATGCAGACCACCAAAAAGTTAATGGACACTTTACTCAGGAAAAATGGTGCAAAGGTGGATGGATGGATGGATGGATAGATAGATAGATAGATAGATAGATAGATAGATAGATAGATAGATAGAGAGATGACAGATAGGAGATAGATAGATAGATAGATAGATAGATGACAGATAGATAGATAGATAGATAGATAGATGACAGATAGATAGATAGATAGATAGATAGATAGATGACAGATAGATAGGAGATAGATAGATAGATAGATAGATAGATAGATAGATAGATGCATAGATGGATAGATAGACAGACAGACATTTGTAGCTAGCACTCTAGAAGCTACCGTTGGCATTATATGGGGTAACCAGTGGCTGGGGGGGGAGGCATGGATTAGAGATTGATATACTTTGGGGAGAAATACTTATGAAAGCATCTATTGGGCATGGTTGTGCTTTTCCATGTTTAAATGGTGGAGGAGATAAATCTTTCAGGGATTTGGGGATACTCATATTAATTTTAATATCAAATTCAAGTCTACCATATCTAGTAGCTTTTACAATCATGTTCCTCAAAAATAGATACTGAGATCATGTGTAACATCCCAATCCCTAGTAATTCAGTATCATGAAGCTTAACTTCATAGCAACCTATGATACCCAGAAAGACAGCCGTGTTGAACAACACAAGAGGTTACAGTGTCAGGGACTTCATATCCTGTACCAATACAAAATACAATACTTCAACTTCAAAACTTTCTTGTCTATAACAACTTCCCCTCTCTATACTGCAGTAGAGTCGAACCATATAACACAGGATTATGAGCAATTTCCTCAGTTCATTTAATCCTTTTACAAATCGACTCTGCATTAGTTAGAAAAAGGCAATTTTCTTCATCATCTTTTGTTCAGAGCAGTATCATATTCAACTGGAAAACAATCAATTCAACAAATGATTTTAATCATTATGTATATCAACAAATATGACTCACAATGCCTTGCTGCAAGTCCCCAAGCCCTAATGAAACTGGATAATCATTACACGACGCATGTAAACCTGGTGCAGAGGTTTCTTTTAATTATTGTGCTTTACGAGGTGGCAGAATTTGTCTCTTTCTTGTGGCGTAAATACACGGATTTAATTAATAAACAAAAAGCTTTAGCGAGTAATTGTAAAGTGCAACGCACGTGTGGAAATATCATTGTGATTGTGACATACGGTTTTAAGACCTTGAAAAACAAAAGCGTAGTCATAAAGTCATACGTTATACATGACACTGAATGCACTTATATACACCATAAACTGCATACTGGGCTAAGATGTATTCATGAGCTAATAAGAAATGTATTTATTTTATTGAATATTATTATTATTATTAGTCATGTAAAAGTTATATAGTTGACAACATATCATAAGCTTGCCCCATAGCTCTGTGCTACAGTAGGTTGAGCATAGTCCTTCATGATTATGAAGCCATGCAATAGATACAGAGCTCTTCTTACACTTCTTACAGTGCAAACAGAAAACTAAGAACATCCACAGACATGTCGATTGTTTGTTTTCCTCGAAGCTAACATCTAGTTCTCAATATCCCTTAAATAAAATGAATGTCATGTGTATTAAAAATTCACATGGATTGTGCTGACCATAAATATGGAGGATTAGGGCCCTTTAAGATATGTTTTATTGTTATACGCATATATATATATATATATATATATATATATATATATATATATATATATATCAAACATTAGTAAGGGCTAAAGTATCACAAAGCAGGTCAACCATAGACTATATTCTGCATTAATCCTCTGTATAATTGCTGGGACCAGGACTATGACAAGGACTATTGGGTACTTATGATACATTGATGTTTTCTGCTTTTTGAAGTTGCATAGTATGAATACTTTGCACGTACAAAACTGATCTGGACATGATAAATCTCACACTATCTATATTCTTTTCAAACTGTGTTAGGAAACAGCTCAAAACATATACTGCATCCCAAAGGGTTAAAGCAAAAAGAAGCAATGGAAAAAAAAGCAACATTACATAAACAGAAGTTAGGTTTGGTCACAGTATGAAGAGTACATTGTCCTAAAATAGGGATTTCTTCTGCCAAAATCTGTACATTGTGATTTGCAGAATTCAGAATTATCTATACAGTTTAATTAAAATATAGATTTGCCCTAATAATGAATACCCTAATAAAGAACACGTTGAACTTGACTTACATTCTTATGAATGTGAGAACCTATGTATACTGTAGGGTTATGGTGGGATCTTGTTGGTATACTTTTCCTTAGTTGTGGAATTTCCAGATTTTCCCTAATTTTAATATTCCAAAATTTTCAAAAATAAATGACTACTTGAACTCCAATGAGCCTGTCTAGCATATGATAAATATTTTATGACTATTAAGAGCCTCACAATATGGTAGTGGTAAAAAGGATAGCCCTAAAGTCAGTATATCTATAGAAGGATGGTGAAATGACAGAACACCATCTACATACTGGTCAATAAATAAAAAATCTCAATTGATATGTATACTAGGCCAAACATAATGTGTTTTGATAAGAATAGGTATAAGATAGAAGCATCATCTTAAGAAATTCTAAAATCTCTAAGCGTCCATTCAGTCTTTGTATATACATATGAATGACCAATCAGTCTTATGGACCAGTCATTCAACAAACATCAAACTCAAGCCACATTATTTACTATCTAGAACCTTATTGTTCCTCATTTTCTGAGAAATATGTTCTCTCAAGAACTGATAGTCCTAAACCAACCTTAACTGATAAGTGTTAATAGACTTTTAGCTTCCCGAGAGTGAAAAATATCTCCTCAACTGGCTTTATAATGACCCATACTTGACTGGTCCAATGAATTTTTTTTTTTTTTTTCTGCCCATCTCTATAGATAACAATCAATATAGCACAACTCAACTGTTACTCCAAATACACACAATGCTGTTGAGTCGGTTATTTATCCTTGAAATCCCTTATGGCATGTTGAACTTAGTCCATGTTGGACTTCAGTACAATTTGGAAGACCTGCTGAAGGGCACAGCACTGTCATACAACCAACATCAATTACACGCTGCTTTTGTTATGTCTGCAAAATTAACCATTTTATCTTCAGTCTACATCTATTGGCCAGACCACAGCATTTCGACAGCCTCTACAAGCGCAGGTCTATCCATGCTGAACCAAATAATGACTCTAAGCAGGTAGAGAGCTGACAGTTGTATTCTGGATTTAGCATTATAGATAGTTTTCATTTTATTGCTTTTCAGAACAGAAAATGTATTTGTTGTAGCTAAGTATTTAATCTGCATTGTCAACCATGATTTATGTCTAATATTTTCTCCCAGAACACATACTATAAGTAATTTCATCCACTATAACCAGGCTTAAAAGTTCAATCACATCAGCAGTGTAGTAAATATAATGAACAGATTTTTACATTTTTCACGCCAGTTAATAATAGTCTTTGTCATACACAGAGCCAGCTGTTACAAAAATTGAACATACACATTGAAAGTCATAGCCCCCTGCCTGTCTTTACAAACTTCAGATCGGTGGTTCTTTGTTAGAGTCATATTCAGAAACCCATTGAGCTTACTATTTTCTGTAGGCATTTAATTCTGAAAGAATTATACTTCAGCCTCTCTCCCTACAGGGTTTTTTTGTTTTTTTTTAGAAAAAAACTTTGACAAAGTTAGGATGAAGATATAATTATAGCATTACAGCAAGGTGGGGGGAAAAATGGAAGCAGGCGATTGTCCTTTGAGCGTTTTTTGGCACCTTACCAATGAAAAGGGATTATAACCTGGACTTTGACTTCTTTTCATAAGCAAAAATTTGAGTTATAATGCTAATTGTTCATGCTTTGGAATATAATAAATCTCCAGTTCATATGTCGGGCTCACTGGAAGCCATTATATATATATATTTTTTTTTTATATATATAGTCGAAAGTAAAATGTGTGACTTAGACTTTTTTTTTTTACAGTTTTTTTTAGAATATATATTTGAATATTTATTTCTGAAATGAACACTTTTTTTGACTGCATCATCACTTGTCTATTATATTTTATATTTAAATTTTTTTTTTCTTTAACATGTACTGGATACACACTTGTATCATTGACATCTCCCTTCCGAGAATACTTATATTATGTGTTTTTTGTGGGGTTTTCGGATTCATATAATTAATGAGTATAATTAAGAATGACCCTTATGTGACATAAAATAGGGAAGAATAAATGACACAACTTTATGGTCCAGTTACGATGGCTCATACTCATTTCTCCGATAGCAAGTTGATGGTCATTGGGTTTATCAATGCAAACTCCAATGTAAAAAATAAGTGTTTCTCTCATTTCTTCTTACACTGTGTACAGTACAGTATGCGATGCTCAAGGCGAGACCTTCCATAGGAACTTGACTCTTCCTTTAAGGTTTCATCTAACTTACTTTGTGTTTTCATTAAAACGTACAAAACTTCTCAGGTCCTTAAAGGTACTTATTTCTTTTCTGAACAGCGGCAAAGAATCGATAATTACGTACCAGATGACAGACAGTAAATGCTTTTTTTTCCAGGCATGACTCAAAGCAAGTTCTCTATGCTGCCACTCGAATCATACTTTGAAAATTGAAGGTAATGGAAAGTAAAACGTGTTTTTATTTATTTATTTATTCCCATCTACTCTCACAATGCCAGTTATGTAATTTACAGCCTTACATATAGGATGTGTTGCACTGATAGGCTTCCAACATGACCTATAATACCGGCATGAGCATCCTGGTGTGTGTATTATACCGTCTTTACACTCGTGAATTCCTATTGGGTCCCTATTGATGCCAGACGACATCCTAGATTATGTTTTTCTTGACACAAGTGGGTTAAGGTAAAGATGTCATATAACATTATAGGTGCCAGGCAGTAACCATATCTTTGCTGGTACTGATGACTTCCCAGCTACATCAAATTGTATTTGGGCTACTCTACAAAAACATCTCAGGATGGTGAAATCATTCCGAGCACGTGAGATCATAAAATATTTACACTTTTAAAAGCAAATCAGCATTTCTTTCCTATTTGCAGAGGCCTTCATCTTCTGCCTCGCGTTTTGAGCAAGGATTCAAATGCAGCAACACGTCCAAATTAAATTGATTTGAGAAGTCTATGTATGAAGTCCCACAAAGGTCCCAGATTTGATATTCACTGTGTGTGGTGCCATGCCAAAAATAATTAAGAAGATACACTGCCAGTGGTATCCTAATATTTTAGTGCCTGACTGCATCTCTTTCTTTCTTAAAATGGGGTTTTATTTTTGTAATGTACTTTTTTCAAAAAAATTTCAAGGGAAAATTTTTGGATATTAGATCAGTCTTGTAAAAAAAAGTTCCTTTATGTTAACATTCAGCAAACTGTGAGATAAGGGTATTGGAAATGTCACCCTCCTGGATGTTCTGGTCTTGAGAATGGATTATGAGGATGCTAGAAATGTTCTGGAGACTGATTGGTCCTAATAAAATTCCACCTATTGTTCAAAGTCAACTTTGATTCATTTCCTGACCCACGAAGCTCAACTTGTGCATGAGAATATTGATTTTCTTGACAATAATATGTCTGTAACTCCTGCTAAAGACTGTACACAGACACATTACAAAAACATCTCTCAGCATCATTGATCCCCAACAGATTTTCACTAAAATGAATTTGCAATGATTTCTCCTACCCATCCGTAACCGGTCTAAATCCTGACATCCTTTGGTAAATGCAAAAATTTCCAATGCCTGTGGATTTTTCCTTCTATTTTTTTAGAAGACCTGTTGAAACGGAAGCACCAAGAACCATTCATGTGTTAACCTGACATTTTATTTGGCTGATGTGTTCCCATGTTGTATTATTAATGTTTTGGTTCTTGCCCTTTAGTTGGGTTCACATAATTGAATCATAGGTTCATAGACAGTTAGAGCATTCCATATTCACACGGTGCCGCAGGGCTCGTGTTTAACCCTTCAGCTGCCACAGGTGATCAAAAGCTTTCCCCGTGCAATGTAGGGTGTGGATTCGCCCTAGTCTTTCTACTAAATACTTGCTGTTGCAGGTCCAACAGAAGAGAGATGGTTCTGTTTTATTGCACCATTTTCCAAGTGCCATAATATGAGTGCAAGATACTGTACAGCGAGAACACTCAAAGGGACGGAGGTCTCCAGGCATTTAAATACCATGTCTAGCCGCTAACCACTTACTATTTAATTATGCTGCTAACCTGCCAGAGAATTGTAGGAGTAAGTTTAGAATTGGTGTATATTCTAGCAAGCCAAGGAGTCGAAATAAAGAGAACTTGGTGGCTGTGTCTAAAAACTGACAAGGAGCGAAGTCTCTACTGCAATCAGATCATATAGAATCATCTAAATCTTCTAGTTCTCTCTCACCCCATGTGTCATGCCGTAGGTGTAAATCTTACAGGTCTCCTGCTGCAACTAGTCCCCCACCCACATCGGTGCCCACCACCCCCCACTCTTACAAAATAAAATGATAACACTAGGAATAGTCTCAACCCTGCTCTTCCAATGCACATCACTCTCCAGCAATTTACATAAGAGGATGGTGAATGATATTTATTCTCATCACGGCAAGTGCGAACCATTTCAGTGCATGAATGCTTTACTGACATTTGGTCAAGAAATGCATAGAATGATGTACTCCAGTATCATTGCAAATAATACAGCGAGAGGATAAAGAGACACCTTATGCTAGAAGAAGCCCAACAAACTCTCTCCCTATAAAAAGATAGGTAATCACCTGCAACCGGGGAATGATGTGTTCATCAACACTTGCTGCAGGGAGACTGAATATTCCCAGGCAGTGGCAAAGAGCCCTGGCCATTTATCAAGAGAACTCTCAGTGTGGTGGGGGAGATCGTATGAGACCCCTGCAAAGTAGCCTCAGTGGTCACATAAGCAATGGAAAGGGTAAATACTTACTGTGCCAGTATTCAGGCAGCATCTTCATCTGCAGCTCCAAGCTCAGGATGGATTAGAAGGGATCTATGAGGGTGCCAAGCCGGATGGATCCCTGGTGTATGAGCAGTCCTCACTTATTGTGGGCTCCTGTGCCTTTTCATGCTGATAGAGAGATTGACACTCTCAAGCTCTATGTGTCCTGATGGAAGGATGCAGTTTCCTCCAGCTCCCTCTCTCTACACATCAGCAGTGTATCTCCAGACAGACAGAGAGCGAGCGAGAGAGAGTGAGAAAAAAGAGAGAGGCAGGGATATTCCCAGTAAATCCTTGAATTTTATCAGTGAGCTGTTCCAATGTGCCTGGCTGCTGAGCAAAACAGTGAAGGGTTGTGAGAAAGTGATCTCAGAGAGCCTCCCCTGACAGCTCTTATTGGGCTGCTAGTCTTGGAGGCTGGTCCGCTGCTTGGAAATTCATGGATGCATTTTTTTATTATTATCATTTCAAGTGAAGTGCCCAACTTTTCTTGTCATTGTTGATTCATTCATTGTCTGCCCTGTCTATGACTAGTAACCCTTCAGCTGCCACAGCTATCACATCCAGTGCTACCTAGAATATTTCTCTGTGTGTGTGTCTATCTCTGATAATTAATACATTATTTGCATGTATTTATACAGCGCTGGCCCTTTAACCCAATCGTTGCTGTGCAACAAAGACAGATTTGCAACCACAAATGGAGCTGTGCTGAATTTTTCCAGCCTTTGCATTCACTAGATAACATTTCCATTTATTTAAATTGTTGGGAGAATTGCAGATGTAGCAGGGCTAAATCTGTCAGCTGCAGCAGAAAAGACTTGGTGATATGCAATATTAGACTATAGATAGTGGTATCAGAAGGCAGGTAAAACTACAGCTTTCATTAAACTTCTAATTGCATGGGATGACGGGTTAGCTTGTCAATATAATATTGACAGTAGTTGCAGCTTGGTTGCTGCAGAACCTCTTTGGAATGCTATAATCAATATCTGACGTCACAGTGTATTTGTTCACAGGAGTCTTGATCTCCCAAGAGGTTGTGCAGCAGCCACTGGTTTTACACTGTCCTTGTTGAATGAAATGACTGCTTGAGAGAGTCTGAGCGTTAAAAACCTAACAGCCTAGGGGGCAATTGAGCCCATCTTACCTTAGATAATCTGCAGACAAAAAGCCATGTCAGAATGCTCTCCTTATATACTGCAGTTTACAATTCAAGTGTTGTGAGCTAGATGTAGTCCTCTGGCACAGTAATAGTTAAAGTTAGAAGCCAATGTGTGCAAACAGGGAGCAGTTCTAGATATTTATAGTGTTGTCAATCCATACAGATGTATAAATATATTGATCTCCCATAGAATGAACAGGTAGATTCTCACTGTGATTATCTGTTAATGTCTATACTCTGTACTAAAGGTGAGTATAAGACCAGCTTTACAGCGCCATAAGCTGGTACTGGGAACACATATAATCCAAATTATATGTGTGTGTGTGTGTGTGCGTGTGTGTGTGTGTGTGTGTGTGTGTGTGTGTGTGTGTGTGTGTGTGTATATATATATATATATATATATATATATATATATATATATATATATATATATATATATACACCTCCATGCATTTAAATTACAGATAGATTATTCTGTAGGGTGTCAACATTTCAGAATGTTTATTGTTTTAGATATTTACATGACATATAACATTCTCCTCTGTCCCGTTCCGTCCTCTCTATTTTTAACCCATTATGAACTCTAACCTTGGGTTATTATGAAATATAGTACAGTAGTCTATACCATAAGGTAATAGCATCTTTTCTTTCTGCCTACCCGTGTTCTTTAAAACTGGAAATGAAATGCAATGCTACTATCAAGTTACATGAAGAAGCTCTGCTGCTAAAAATGGCCAAAATATGGTTAATCTATTGATTTTATGCCTGCTCTCTACTCTAGGTATTAACAGACACAGGGGAAATATCCTGTTGAGCTCTGAAACATGAGAAAGAACGCAGCCAATGTAAGAATCTGGCACATGACTGAATATGTTATCCACTTAAATGACCTTACTCGGTTGGTGCCAACAATGAGCAGCTCTGTATCCACTAGGGGGAGCTAGAAGACACATCCTCTTTTCATAGCAGCAGATACAATGCCATCTGTCTCAATACAGAAGTACAGTATTCTTGTGACTGCGAGTTCTCACAAACATGCCAAAGACAAAGTGGTAAGGGAACATCAAACGCTAAAAATAACACATAAATAAGTAATACGCTGCATATGGAAAGCATTAATCATCTCACACAGTGGATGAACTTGTCCAGAGTCTACATCTGCTACCATTAAAGAAATCTCGATTGTGTAAAGTAGCATTATTGTAATAAAGAGTAGCTCTCTGTATAGCTGCATTGTGGAGAATACATTTCTGAATACATTCTGTGCATTGGCAGATACTTCACATGCAGAGATAAGTCCCTGCTCAGCTATTATAAGAGGCATGGTGAGAATCAGGGTTATGTTTTTATTTTACTACAGTCTGTCTGTTCTGTCATTTGTATTTCAATTGTTCTACTTGCATGATGTTAATGCAACAGGAGGATCAGGATGAACAAATCAGTGTGCTGCAGTGCATAGTTTTAAAAATACAGGGGGTTTCTTTCTAATTGGTCATGAGGATAGTGCTTCTAGATTGACTATACATTATGTGCTTGCCATGTGATTGACCAGCCATGTTATATACAGTATAGTATATGGACAGTCTGCCAGAGTAGGAGCTGCTCTTACAGCAATGCTTTGGTTTGTAGAAGGAAGCTGTCTGTATTATGCCCATCTGTCTAGTAGGGCATGTAAAAAAAAGTTTGCATTGATAAGACAATTCTGTTTTAGCAATGTTAATAGTCATATCCCACAATGCAAAAAGTAAGTAATAGATAGTAGCTAACATTTTCATTATTGAATCAGGACATCTAAGGGACCTGGGACTGTCCCAACTAGGGATAATTGAACCAACTGGGAGAGAACCGGATTTCTCCTGATTTTCTAGCAGTTTTGAGATTGACTTTTGAGGGTTTGAATCTTCAGACGCCAGTGAATAATAAGTAGAGGTGAGTAAACGTAACAAACAATTATACTCTCCTCGCCTCAACTTTCCTGGGTCTTGACATGGGCGGATTACACGTCAGCGTTGCGGTCCAATCACAGGCCTCAGTGGTGACCAACTGGATACATGACATCAGCCAGCAACTAACAATGGCCAGAAGAAAGAGGAAACTGAGGGGCTGCCAGACTCTGCAAGGGTGGCAAGGACAGATGAGGCAAGGTGGGGATAACTGTTTATCATGGTTCTACACCCCTGAAGAGACCCCAGAGTCAGTGGGGTAACTAGGAATGGCGGGGCCCTGTGGCGAACTTTTGACATGCCCCCCCCCCCCCCGACCGACGCTGAAGACGTCGACCAACTGACCCCTACTGCCGCAGCCCCCCCCCCCCCCGCACACTATAACACCCCATATTGGCCACAGTACACGGTATTATGTCCCCATACTGGCCCCAGTACACAGTATTATGTCCACATACTGGCCCTAGTACACAGTATTATGTCCCATAGTGGCCCCAGTACACAGTATTATGTCCCCATACTGGCCGCAGTACACAGTATTATGTCCCATAGTGGCCCCAGTACACAGTATTATGTCCACATACTGGCCCTAGTACACAGTATTATGTCCCATAGTGGCCCCAGTACACAGTATTATGTCCCTATACTGGCCCCAGTACACAGTATTATGTCCCATAGTGGCCCCAGTACACAGTATTATGTCCCCATACTGGCCCCAGTACACAGTATTATGTCCCCATACTGGCCCCAGTACACAGTATTATCTCCCCATACTGGCCCCAGTACACAGTATTATCCCCCGTACTGGCCCTAGTACACAGTATTATGTCCCATAGTGGCCCCAGTACACAGTATTATGTCCCCATACTGGCCGCAGTACACAGTATTATGTCCCATAGTGGCCCCAGTACACAGTATTATGTCCACATACTGGCCCTAGTACACAGTATTATGTCCCATAGTGGCCCCAGTACACAGTATTATGTCCCTATACTGGCCCCAGTACACAGTATTATGTCCCATAGTGGCCCCAGTACACAGTATTATGTCCCCATACTGGCCCCAGTACACAGTATTATGTCCTCATACTGGCCTCAATACACAGTATTATCTCTCCATACTGGCCCCAGTACACAGTATTATCCCCCGTACTGGCCCCAGTACACAGTATTAACCCCCTGTACTGGCCCCAGTACACAGTATTATCACCCCATACTGGCCCCAGTACACAGTATTATCTCCCCATACTGGCCCCAGTACACAGTATTATCCCCCGTACTGGCCCCAGTACACAGTATTATGTCCCCATACTGGCCCCAGTACACAGTATTATCTCCCCATACTGGCCCCAGTACACAGTATTATCCCCCGTACTGGCTCCAATACACAGTATTATGTCTCCATACTGGCCCCAGTACACAGTATTATGTCTCCATACTGGCCCCAGTACACAGTATTATGTTCCCATACTGGCCCCAGTACACAGTATTATGTCCCCATACTGGCCCCAGTACACAGTATTATGTCCCCATACTGGCCCCAGTACACAGTATTATGTCCCATAGTGGCCCCAGTACACAGTATTATCCCCCATACTGGCTCCAGTACACAGTATTATGTCCCCATACTGGCCCCAGTACACAGTATTATGTCCCCATACTGGCCCCAGTACACAGTATTATGTCCCCACACTGGCCCCAGTACACAGTATTATGTCCCAATTTGGACACACATGAACAATTATTATACTCTGGGGTCTTTTCAGACCCCAGAGTATAGATCGGAAACCCAGACGGATACAAACATAAACTACTGTTACTTACCTATCTCCCGACTCCCCTGCATTCTCCGTCGCTGACGGCCATCTTCCGGGATGTGATGTGACCGGGGCCCTGCGTCGTGGGTCATTTGATGTCACACAAGTAGGCCAAAGTCTGCCCGGAGCCTGGAGAGGTAAGTAACACAGTTTTTTATCTTACCTCTCCCCGGCCTCCGATCGTTATACTCTGGGGTCCGAAAAGATCTCCAAGTATAATAGTACTTGTGGAGCCCGCACCGTCACTTAAGTAAGTAAATAGAGCCCATTACCAGCTGGAGTTACTGGGTAACGGCCTATTAAAAAAAAAAAAAAAAAAAAACCCGCAGTGGTAGTGGCTGTCGCCAGACCCCTAATGTCCCGGGCCCTGTGGTAGCCACTACCACTGCTACCACAGTAGTTACACCACTGCCCAGAGTATAATAATAGCACTTATGACTTTAGCCCATAATGAACCAGGGGGCCAAACTTTACGAATATTTGTTGAAATAAATCTAGTTAGGTTTTCCCATTACTAGTCCCAATTTGCCCAGGATCCCCCACTTTTGGGCAGGACAGCTCAAAGTTACCAAAAGTGGAAACTGTAGGTAAGTAAGCAGTATCAATCTGTGATCGAATCAGTGAAAACAGTGAATCAAAGAGACATTAAGTGAATTCTGTCTCTGAAGTTGAAAACAATCTAGTGTTCCCTGTTATCAACCATCAATGTTATATGAACCATCTTCAAACAGTATTACTGAATTAAATCTCCCAGAATGCATTGCAGGTAAATGCAATATGTGATAATAGTAGGAAAGGGATAGTGTAGGGATACTAATATGTTTGGTTGAAGTTTATACATCATGGACATGCAGAAAGTGGCAGACTGGAGGGCAGAGTTGTGATGCAAACTGGCAAGTACCCCATGGGGAGGTAGGGCAATACAGAAGGTCGGCAGGAGCTCTGTCAGGGCAAAATAGGGAAAGACTAGGTGGCACGGAGCTGTGGGTGGGAGGGAGGGGTTTGGTAATAGAAAATGGCAAAGGCTAAAAAGAGGACAGAGGGAAACACAAACTGACAGGGACATTTCCGTGGTTATACTGAATCTGCTGACTAGAATCCCCAATGGCTGTGCAAGCAGCTGCTTTTGGCTTCTACAGGCTCTAATATCTCAAACTATCCTGGCATGCTTGGACAAAGGTTTGGCCTACCCACATGTAACACCTATATCACCTGCCTAGTCCCTATATCCCACACTAAACTGTTTAGAGCTCTGATCAGACCATTTAATAACATCAAGCCACTGATGGACCCCAAAATGAGTCCTACATAAATTTAGTGGGGTCACCCTCAAAAGATCTAACTACTGCTTGGGATCCTACTTACATTTATGTAACATGTGACAACAGGAAGACTCTCTTTAAATTCAATCTAATATAAATAATAATAATAATAATAATAATAATAATAATAATAATAATATAATATAATCTATCATTATAAACCTCCAACTATTTCTGATATAGACTAGACACTGGGTCAGGAAGATTGTAGACATGTTTCATTTGCTATGGAGCCCCAATCTTTCTACATATTCTGCATCTCAAATAAAGGGGCTCACCTGACTTTTTGGCAATCCTGAATACCTGATATCCCATATTGAGATATATAACCTGATATATATTGAGAAGATATACATCGGATTCAATAACGGAATGGAAGTTAGAGGGTTAAACCCCTGCCACAGCTTCTGTTTGGAATGGCTCATAAGCCTGAACATTGCTTCTCCTCCAGACCATTCTTTGTGCAGCATGGGAGTAATATGTGCATAATGCGTCTAATGCTTGCAGGTATTCATATACCTAACAAGGAAAGTGCTTCACATAAGCACTTAGAAATACTCTGCTTGCACTTTATTAGTGCAGCTGTTCAGACCGATATTAAAGAAGCAAGCATATGATTTCATGACAATAGAACTATATGCCAATTACTTTCTGAAAATTCCACAAAATGAAGGTTGAAAAGTTCTCTTGAGCACTTAAATGTAATGTAACAAGTATAGACACCTGTTACAATGTACCAATAATCACAGTTATATATTCAAGGGACTTGCAAATTGACATCCACAGACATGTCTAGTTCAATGCCATGTCATCCCTACCACTTTGTGCAAGATATAGAATTATTCAATATTTTTTAGTCCAATATTAGAAAAGAAAGTAAAGAGGTTAATTCTTCCATAAATTACTTTTAAGGCAATGACCTACATCACCTGACACTAGTTGAGTGATAATGGAGGTTGTATATACCTGATGGTCTTTAAAATTAGAAATATATGTATTCTATGCATTAGGTGTGGGTCTAATTTGTCATTTTTCATGGATTATATATACCTCATTTGTAAGAATTTTTCTAACTTATACTTTCTGGCTTCTTTCACACTGTGGAGGTGCATATATTATTCTGATTTATCAGATTATCAGAATAATGAACAATCCGGAACACTTATCCAGCTTTATAATTGGCCTTTCCTTAAGGTAGATCATCAATTTTAGATTGACAGATGTCCAACTGTGGACCCCTGCCATTTCTCCAGGGCACACAGCTCACACAATTGTTTACATGCCATGAGCTGTGCTTCTGACTCTTCATATTCTTTATGGGATAGTTGTGAGTACTATAGAAATGTCCCATGTACTTGAATAGGAAAATATTGTTGGATCCATAACTATAAAAACTATGGCAAGTGAGTAACATGGTGTCCTGATTCTACATAACCCCAGGAGTTGCATACCTGGGGTATCAATTGATCTGTAGGGCTCTGCCAATCTAAAATTTATGGTCTATCCTAATGATAGACCATCATTGCTAAACATATGGAAACCCCTTTTAAAGGGGTTGTCCCATCACAAGGATCCTATCTATACTGCTTGTTAATGTGGATGTAAGACTTTTCCTAAATACACTGCTTCAGCAAAACTGCTTTGTTTGTCCACTATCTTACTTTATTCAATTCATTGTTGACACAGCCCTGACTTATCTGCTCAAAAGTCAAGTGATGTATCTGCTGCTCTCAGAGGGGAGGGAGGAGGGGCTAAGTGCAGGGAGCGAGCCTGTGTATCTAGCTATTCCTGTGTCTACACCACGTGACCTAGCTTCCTGCTTTCAGATAAAGGAGGGTGGAAATGAGTGCTGGAGCTATTATATATTTTTAACGCTTTTTTTAAAACTATTTTATTAGTCGGCCCTAGCTGCATCGGGAACGCGCACGCAGGGCCAGCGGCATAGAAGCGACGTCATCTTGCCGCTGGCTTTGCATATGTAACCCCGCCCACCAATGACGCAACAAAGCAGGAAGAAAGAAGATTTTACAGCAGCGAAGACTGGTGAGTATGCGACGTGGGAATACCCCTTTAATGTTTTTCCTGATCCTCTAACAGATTATGACATGTTATAACTGGGTGTCTACTGGCTTGAAGGACTTTTCTCTCCACATTTATTAAGCAGAATGGGGAAAGGCATCCCCGAGTGCTCACTGAGTGCAAATGTGAACCCAGCCTAAATGATATTTGAATGTGTAAAGGACATTCATAGCATGTTTAAAGGTGTTATGGGATTCATAAAGAAAACTAAACCCAGGTAAAACTATCCCCATTCATCAGAATCACCCCAGACACATTGCAGAGCTTCATAGGCAATGTAAAATTTGACATCAAAGGTAAACAAACTGACCCAAAAGTCTAAGAGCACTTCTCCCCCCGCAGAGTGATAAACATTGAAAAGCAAAAGGGTTGTTCCCCCACATGCAAAATTCTTACTGAATGGCAGCACGCAGAGTTATTAAACACCATGCAGAATTGCTACAGGAATTATATTAAAATATTGTTTACATTTCCGTTATACAAAGAATAGTTTTAATTGCTGAAACTTGGGTACCCCTTTATCCAATGTAACAAAAGAGTGGAAGCCCATTTAGATCCTAGAGTTCTTGAATGCTATCATGGGTTGTTTATTCCATTTATCCTATACACATAATGAATGTACACAAATTAGAGTGTGCTTATCTTGTGTAAATCATGCCTAAACAAGAGTAATAACCGAGCGGTCCCATGGAACCTAGTGACAATAATCACGTTTTAATTGCCATCATCAAATTATCATTATATTTTATATTGAGTTCTATTTACAAAATGAGGACCTACATACATAACTGTATAACTAGTGCTTTAATAATGTGACAGCTCCATGTAGAAGGGAACTGCATAAAGGTAGTGTTGTAGGCACCATGTTGACAAAATTGACAAAAATGGCATGTGCATAGGGTTGTAGTAAATTCCTAACTGTATTCTTCACTTTACTGAATGGCTGCCCCCTCAGTATGTAGTTGACACTTATACTGACCTATTAAAAAAGGACTACCATCACAGAACTGTGTAGTGCGTTCATACTCCCATCATCACAAAACTGTATAATGCCTTCATACTCCCATCATCACAGAACTGTGCAGTGTGTTCATACTCCCACCATCACAGAACTGTGTAGTGCGTTCATACTCCCTCCATCGCAGAACTGTGTAGTACCTTCATACTCCCACCATCACAGAACTGTGTAGTGCGTTCATACTCCCACCATCACAGAACTGTGTAGTGCGTTCATACTCCCTCCATCGCAGAACTGTGTATTACCTTCATACTCCCACCATCACAGAACTGTGTAGTGCATTCATACTCCCACCATCACAGAACTGTGTAGTGCGTTCATACTCCCATCATCACAGAACTGTGCAGTGTGTTCATACTCCCACCATCACAGAACTGTGTAGTGCGTTCATACTCCCTCCATCGCAGAACTGTGTAGTACCTTCATACTCCCACCATCACAGAACTGTGTAGTACCTTCATACTCCCACCATCACAGAACTGTGTAGTACCTTCATACTCCCACCATCACAGAACTGTGTAGTGCGTCCATACTCCCACCATCACAGAACTGTGTAGTACCTTCATACTCCCACCATCACAGAACTGTGTAGTACCTTCATACTCCCACCATCACAGAACTGTGTAGTGCGTCCATACTCCCACCATCACA
The DNA here is from genome assembly GCF_031893055.1 of Leptodactylus fuscus. NCBI lineage: Eukaryota > Metazoa > Chordata > Amphibia > Anura > Leptodactylidae > Leptodactylus > Leptodactylus fuscus. The sequence continues at coordinate 55,969,038 of NC_134271.1, forward strand.
GAACTGTGTAGTACCTTCATACTCCCACCATCACAGAACTGTGTAGTGCGTTCATACTCCCTCCATCGCAGAACTGTGTAGTACCTTCATACTCCCACCATCACAGAACTGTGTAGTACCTTCATACTCCCACCATCACAGAACTGTGTAGTGCGTCCATACTCCCACCATCACAGAACTGTGTAGTACCTTCATACTCCCACCATCACAGAACTGTGTAGTACCTTCATACTCCCACCATCACAGAACTGTGTAGTGCATTCATACTCCCACCATCACAGAACTGTGTAGTGCGTTCATACTCCCACCATCACAGAACTGTGTAGTGCGTTCATACTCCCACCATCACAGAACTGTGTAGTGCGTTCATACTCCTTTGGCAAAGTCTAGGATCTTGGACCAGAGTGGTTAAACCACATTGGTCAGAGATCCATGCATCGGGGTTATCTGCTAAAATATTCTAAGCAAATTGCTACTCATACCAGTTCAAGAAGACTTAGACCATTATAGTACCTATACCACTTTCTATGAAACAGAAATCACCGATTGCCTAATAGAATATATGAAATTGGGTTTTGCAGACCAGACACCCATTTTAGTACATTGTATTTATTATTCAGCATCTAGGATGTTATAAGTGCTTGGATGACCCTATACCCTTCTCACAGTGATGCACTGCAAGCAATTCCATACTAGAGGTATATAAACAGGAAAGTAAATATTGGATAATTTTTATTTAGCCAATGTCTTACTCACCCCAGGCTCACTCTCACACTTTTTCCTATACTGCAGCGTTTTTACCTCTGAGCATGAATATAAATGTATATATGTATCCACAATACTTGGTAATCTGATCAGCCAGCAAAGCAAATGTTTGATATGACACAAATAACTGACCTAAGCAAAATAATACATGAAACCTAATTATGTCATCTGCAACGAACGGGAACGCAGGCAGATCTACACTAACATTTCTCTTATTGTACCTCTAGGTTCTAATTTCTGAAGGTTGTGATTCCTTCTATTGCACTTGCACATGGTTCTGATAACATCACCACCCTATACAGATATTTGAAGGACTTTCCAAAGGCGATTATAAAATCCATACATTATCTATGCCTTGTTTGACCATGTAAATAAAAACTGAATGAATTATTTATAATATTCCCACCCTGCTTTAATGTGGTGTATGTATATTATATGGCTTTCTTCAAATGCATTATCAAGCGCACAATATGCATATTATGCTTTGCCTTGTACATTACAATTGTCCTCAGTACATAATTACAAGAGATGAGTGAAGAGAGAAGGTTGAAACGTTACCAATGGTATGATGAATGTAAACCTATGTTCGTCATATAGATCAACGTCTTCAAGGTTCTAAAGCTGAATACCTTCTGCAATAAAACATTACACCAAGGTACCAACCAACCATACACGTGCTGCAACCGGTAACATAACAACATGACTGCAGTGTATGCACCACCCATATACACATTGAGGTGCCCAAAGCTTAAAAATGTAGGCAATAAATCAATTGAAGTAAATATAAAATGCAGTGAAACCACTTTGAGATGACCATCGAAAATGGTATTGAAAAGTGGTCGTCTTTCAGAGTGGTCTTCTTCCAGGGAGGTCTTCTCAGGGAATATGGCACATATCCATTATATATGATGGAACTACAAACCAGCCACAGGAAATTTGGTCTGGATAAGGGGGTGGTCCTCTCAAAGAAGTGGTATTTTGGAGACGTTTCTCTATTTCTAATATTATGGACACACATTAATACCAAAAGAAAGGATATTAAATAACTTTCTATTATGAGATTTTAACTCGCATCCACCAAGAATAATACTGTTTCTAATTTGATCCAACCTTTTTAATCATCTTTATTTCCATAGATTATCATTGACTTGACCACCACATTCAAGACCAGGACAAAAAAGCAACTAAACTAAACTAAAGGTGTGGATAAAGGTACATTAGTTGTATAATTGGTGATAGTCAAAGCTTTAAAATTTAAATTAGGCAGTTCCCATCTGCATTGAAATCTTTGTTTGGAGACTCCATCACAGTGTCTGTTGGACATCACAATCTGACTCTGCCGTTTTTAGTTATAATGAATGGACATAGACATTACAGTCAACAGGGTATGTCGGGCTCCATTGGTGTCTCTATTTTAGCGGTCTGTTTGTCCTTTGTTCTGGTCCTTCAACTGACCAGAACAACAGACCCTCCAATGCTAGCTTGAACCTACAATACCCAACAAATACCTTATCTGGAGTTCCCATTTGCTTGTTTAGTATGTTTGGAGTGGAAAGCCGATTCTCTTACATTGGGAAGAAGCGCCCAGTAACAGAAACATTGAAAATAAAGAGTAAACTCTGGGTATTTTAGCAAAGCTTTACTTCTCCATAAACATGGTAAGTACTGTGAGTAAGGAGCTTGCTGTCATTGAAATCTGCCCTGCACCTCTATATGCAATATATACACTATGGAGAAAACACAGTTTGATTCATGGGATGCTAACTGATCTGTTTGAGGGACTGGGTTGATATGCTGGGTTCTGGTGACAGATTCACTTTAACAAATATGTAGATGATAAGGAGGAATTTTTACAGCGCTGTTAATTCCAAGGGTTGTGGGAAAGCCTGGCCTAGCACAATGATGTTTAACATCTGTTTCTTTCTACTTTCGTTATTTTTATAACTGATTTCTTTGTAATGTCCCTATATTTTTATTTCTTTAACATCAAATAGAAATCCGTGTCCAATTTTCTGTATGCCAATGTCTAATACCATCACAGTAAAAACAGAGATTAAATCAACATTAAGGAGTGCCTCAATGTTTGTGTAGTTGCCCTCAGAGGTCAGTAAACTACCTGTTATTTTCTCACCTTAAAGTTCAAACTGATCCAAAGTTGCTTCCATTTTTCAGCAAAGTTTTGCTCTGTGTTTGGTAGCGAGAAAAATTGTATTTGCCTTGGCAAGAAATATAAAATAAAAAAAAAATATACAATAAACAGTATATAAAATCTTGAGAGCTTAATCTTAATATTTTATCAATCTATCTCAACACACTAATAAAATGCTTAAAGAGCAGTTCCCAAATAGGCTGTATACTGAACCTCTTATTGTAATTGCTCACACGGCCAGTAGGGGTATTCTGTTCTGTTATAAGTAATACTTCAATCTTGGTAACAAATGAAAGCTTCTTATGATACCAGAACCATTTTTTTTAGATGGTATAAAGCCAGAGATACAGCCATTTAAAATGGCCACCCCCCTTTGGTAAATGTTTCAGCTCTGCATATTTACAAATCAAATGTATATGGATTTTCCCCAGTAACAGCTCAGTTAGAGGATTGCGATGGAGATTTTTACAGCCTGTTTTACAATAAAAGGAGGTTAGATAGCATAGTAAAGTATATTACAAAAATATATGATGGATTATAGTCCCTACAATGTGTGTATGAGTGTAGTGATGTCATAACTAATATATCCTTTCAGTAGGGTGTCCTGGGTAGCTCTGAATGAGTCTGAGGTACTGCTAGTGATGGTTTTGTGCAGTGTACTTGGGCTACAGGGATAACCAGGTCATGGGTTAGCAAGGGGTCAGCACTGGTAATTATCCACAGGCCTCCATAGACACATAGAGACTTTTCTACCAGTATGGGTCAGACTGCATAGGCAGACACAGAGGAGGTTGCCAGCTTACCATACAATAGGTAGCTAGAAGGTGGGGATTAGTGGCCCTCCCTGTTAAGGTTTAACACCCTAGGATCTAGAGAAAGGGTAACACAGATGCTCAAAAACTTTATTTTGTGCTGCAGTCATAGTTTATTCTCAGTCGATGAAACCAACCTACTGCTTCCAACTGAGAATGTCCTTCTGCCATTAACTAAAGTGAGTCCACCTTTTGAGGAATAAAGTTATCTACATCAAAGACTTTGAGTCAAAGACTGAGTGTGAGGAAGAGTTATATAGAAGGTGTAACGGGGAAAGAATATACTGTATTTGAGGAACTATCCCAATGTGACTCAGAAAGTTAAACCATAGAGTATGCAACATTTCAGGAGAGGTGCAGTGAGTCCTGATCGGTTATGGATATTACATTATAACCACATGGAGGTGATCCAGAAGGATGGATTGGCAACAGCTTACATGGAGGCTGAGCTACTGATGTACTGATTCAATATTAGATAATGTTCTAGAATGAGAAGGCATTGAAGTAGCTTGCCAGTAAATTGTTACAAGGCACCTGTTTCACCTTGTAAGATTGTTCTGACATTGACCACACAAGCGTTTTGGAATATGTAGATATGACCATTAAATGATAGAAAAATGGACTAACAAGTGGTATTTTGGCCGTGCATTGTGGCGCGTTTACGGCGTGTGTACGCCACGGTTTTTTACGGTGCGCGATTACACCGCGTTAACGCCGTAAAAAAACGCGGCGTACACGCGCCGTAAACGCGCCACAATGCGCGGCGCGTTTACTCCGTGTGAAGGGGCACTAAGACAATGCTCTTTGTACTTTTAGCTACTCTAGCACGTGTTTCATAATGGCAAACCATGAGGTCAGATATGGTACTGCAAGTACAATGTATCCAATTAAGTAGTGAAACGTGTTCATTATCTTGATCCCTGTGGATACTATACATCAACTGTTGGAATATTCTAAACCATTTTAAGCCTAATGCATTTTGTATATCCATATGATATCAATTTGAGTTATTCATATGTATTCCTCTTTATACGAATTCATTCAGTCTTATCCTGTGAAGTAGAACTTGACCCTATAGCACAGTACTTCTCACACTGCTTTTAGTGTCTCCTAGTGACACAAGTCTTCTACTTTTGACTGAGACTGTTAATAGGATTCCTTACGCTGAGTTCTTGATCTCTGCTTTATGAACAAAGAGAAAAAGGTAAAAAAAAAGCTCCCAATATCTAATCAGATAGAAGGCGTCAGAAGTTTTAATAAGTTTTTAATTAAGCAGAACAAGTTTTAGAATAGAGATTAGATATAAGACACTTCAGTAAATCTCTGATAGTATCTTCAAATATAATAAGATTAGAGATTTAGCATAACTAGCAGATTTAGCCCGGAGAAGCTTTTCCTCCACTGTATATTATACTTCTTTCTACTTTCAAATGAATCAGGGTCTACAAATGAAGTACAAAGAAATAAGCGTGTGTCTTTTCTGAGCTTCTTTTCAGATGATCACATGTCCTTACACTCATCTCCTTGCATGAACTTGCCTTTTTATATCTAAGGATAGCTTTAGGTACTTGCTTATCTCTACTGTAGGACATTTAGTAGAGATATCTTTTGCTGGGCCCCAGTGCAAAAGCAAAACAGGGTCAAATGGCCTAATAGGTGACATTTACTGTGTAATACTGGTGACCTCTTATGTAGCATGGTGGCTCTTCGGGACCTTTAGGCACTAGGGGCGCTGCACTCCTATAGCTACACCCCTGTGTATGTCCGGTTATGGTATGAAGTTATGATGAGGATTATAATAATATTTTATATGACTAATAATGATACAGCTGGGGTTATAACATGCTTAGGTTCAGGTAATATGTTTTTGAAGTTTTTATCAGGCATATAACTATAGTGGTTGCTGAGATAACAATTACTCTCTTTGCTCCTGTAAATTATACAACTACTTAAATAAGGGCCCCATTACACTTTTTGCATTCCGACAACCTTCAAGTTATACCTAGGGTGTTTATGTTGTACAACTTACAAGCATTATGAAGATTTAGGTGCTAATATGACTTTTAGGACAACATCTAAATAGACATTATATGTTCTTCTTATATTTGCATGGATTTCCTTTGTACCCTAATTCATATGCTAAATATAGAGGGGATATTGAGTTAATGTAGGACTAAATGGGTTGTACATTGTTATGTGTTCACAAATCTTTGGTGATCAGCTGTTACTATAGGCATATTGTATGCAGCTCCTTATACAATATATTTTACCTGTAGTGACTGTTAGCAGAATCAAGAATAAAATGACAGATATTCAAATAAATCCCTTACCATGTAATACATGGACAGAACTTGACCTGGTCAACAGAAGGGATCACAAGTGGGGAATCACCATCTATGATGCCTTGACTATTGGTCTAGAACAACATATGGCACATATGCACCTTATATCACATCTGAGTTCCTATATAAACTTAGCTCCACTATCCCTAATGTATGTTGGCAGTATGGGGCAACAGATGGGCTCTTTATACTATATTTTGAACTTAACCATCTACCTTAATTAATAATTGGCTGATAATCACTTGACCCTAGAACCAGATGTCTACTTGTTCAATTTAACTCCTAGTACCCTGTTCTCCTCCACATGCTGACTCCTTCCAAAAGTATTATTACCCTTTCTTGAAGACATTCAGCTTCTCCCTCCAGGTCCTTGTCATAGGACATTGTTTATTCTTGAGACGCTTTGATCCTAGTTTTGTTTCCTCGCTTTCCCCACTTCTTAAAAGATATAAATGTACAGCTATTCATTGGTATGACTGTATGGTATGACTGATTTTATTGTACTACTAACTAGAGATGAGTGAGTAGTATTCGATTGAATACCTCGCCGGGATAGGAATGCGTGTAATCGGCCGAATACCAAGGGGTTAAACGCTTTGAATATTCGAAGCGTTTAACCCCTTGGTATTAGGCCGATTAAACACATTCCTATCCCGGCGAGGTAATCAATCGAATACTATTCGCTCATGTCTACTACTAACCCCCTCTTTCTTCTCTTTACCTCCTTGGTTGTTTTTTTTTTTCTAGTAAAAACGCAGATGGAAAAAAGACATTGTCTATACCTTTAATGTGTGATGAGATAGGATTCTGAGTAACAAAGATGTTGTTGTTCTCATGGATTGGGGAGCTTTTGTAATATATTCTGCATCGGTATAGTGCTAAATTTAACATGATCATTGCCTTGTAAAGAGCACATATGCATGTTCTGTGCAGTTAGTTACAAGACACCAGACAACAGCATCAGCAGCACTTCAGCATTCAAGCATTGCTTGTCAGTGATCATCCTAGGTTAAAGCTGGGTAATTACTTGCAAGTCAAAAGCCTGTTACGTGTTCTTGTGCAAGTAAATGATTAGACTGCTGCAGAAAGAGCTCCAGCCCAATGACTTCTCTGCTGGCTCCGCCGCCCTCTAGCGTGCAGCACACACAAGGTTCAGCCCTGTGATTTCCCTGCACGTTTTACTGTGCTGCTCTCGCTATGTCGTTCCTCATTTCTCTACAAATACTGTTACTCTGCCCTATTAGGTTACATTCACAGCTACAATGCAATGATAATTAAATCCCAATGGTTTTGCAGTTAAATAAATGCAGATGTAGCAGAGACAAATTTAGTTCTTTTATATATATTGCAATAAGTATTCCTATCTATATATATAAAACTCAAAATCTGTAATAGTCTGCTCTATACAAATCCACAGTTCTCACCCGATTTGGCTGAAATTTGGCATGCCCCCTCTCCACCCACAGGAGCAGAATACTGTGCACTTTACATCTCGCTAGTGTCCCCCCATCATGAGATTGGGGCCCCTAAATTTAGGCCCTATACATATAATGGGGAAAAGTGAAAGTGAAAGCGCTGAGGGGAAAATAACAGTTGTGAGTGACAGCAGCGCCGCACCTCCCATGAGGCGACCTGAAGCGAGCGCTTCAGGCGGCACTATGCCAGGGCCTCAGGGAGGGCGGCATTTTTGCTAACCTAAGCCAGTCCAGGACAAGCTGTCCTGGACTGGCTTATCACCGAGCAGTGGTTTGGGGAGGCCACTGGAGCAGCGCTGCTCCAGCAGCCTCCCCTCACGCTCAGGCAGAGAGCAGGCAGTCTCCGGGCCTACTCTCTGCCGGCGAACGGGGCTAAGCCCCGCCCCCTTCACGCGGCCATGCCCCCGATCCGCCTGGCCACGCCCCGATCCGCCCCCTCCTCCCGGCGGGGGGAGGGGGGCTTTCTGCAGTTAGCTTCGGGCGGCGAAAGGAGCAGGCTCACCCCTGAGTGACAGGGACGGATTATAGCGACAACGCCAAAGAGTCGCTGCTAAAGCTGCCACACCACCACACACAACACACAAACATTTCACAAACACCATATAAACATCACACAGACAGCACACCCACAAGCACAACACCACAAAAATGCCACAACACACCACACAAACACCAGCCCACAAATACCACAACAACACTCCATAAATACCACACAAACACACACGGACTGACCACACACGCATGCACAATGGATGATACATGACACTCAGATGGATGCACAATACACACACGGACGAACAGAGCACATGCGTAAACAAGTACTGCACACATGGACACTTGCTCTGTGATACACACAGAAACACATGGCTCACACTCGCACATACATGCATACATAGACACGGACCACACACATGCATGCACGCAAGCATACATACACATGGATCACACGCATGCAAACACACACATGCACGCGTGCATGCACACACACACAAATATATACACGGACAACACACGTGCATGCACACACGCATACATACACATGGCTCACGCATGCACGCACATACATATACATGGACCATACATACGTGCATGTACACACGCATACATACACATGGATCATACACATGTACACGCACGCATGCACTGACAAAACATGTCTGGTATCCTTAGTGGCTGCTTCCACACTGCAGTATTTTTCACGGACCTCCAGGCCATGGATTTGGCGATTCCATAGACTTCTTTGTGCACAAAGCTGTGAATTTTGCAAGCTCCAGAGAAGTCTACGAAGATGTAGAATCCACGGCCCGGAGACTGTAGTGTTACTGTACAGTGCAAGTAGCCTTACTGAGCAGCAATATTGGTCAGGCGAAAATTGCCTCATAGTAAGATTGTCATTATTGCTTACTATACAGGGAGCTTTCATCACTGAAGCACTACAATAGATAGTTGTGTAACTGGAAACCAATTTCACTGTTTTGTCCATGAACTACTTGTAAATTTCACTGGAGGGAGGGGGGAAGGGTTGCACTATGTTGTTAATTGTGTGTAAATCAGTGGCATAACTAGGAATGATGGGGCCCCGTGGCGAACTTTTGACATGCCCCCCCCCCCCGACGCTGAAGACCCCAACCGACCCGCCCACATTCCTGCACACGCTATTAAAAAAAAATTCTCCTATGTTTGTTGTTACTTGTAGCCCTACAATCCTCCCACATTACCATGTGCTAATCTGCTGACAACCTGGTAAACTATATCCATAGTGCGTGAGCTGTTTCAATTTTTGTATATATTTTCTTCAAATATTGACGCTTTAAAAAAAAAAAATAATAATAATAATAATTTCTTCACTTTTACATTAGGCTCCTAACTTTGCTTTAGTTTATCTGGAGGAACATTTTATGCTCCATTTATAAAGAGCAGTGCTGTACATAGGTAGAAAAAAAATTGCAAATGTGACAGCAATGGAATCGCAAGTGCCATCAGGTGAATTGTGAGCAAAACATTGTGAGTCATAAAAAAAAGTGCATGCAAAAAAAATCCCAGAAAAATTGTGCACATGATAAATAACCCCACGAGGTCATTCTCAAATCTGTGCGGGACAGTAATTCTTGACTATAGAATTATTTTTCTTTCGTTTTATCTTTGTTAAAACTTTTCCTGATATGTTTTGGGCTATGAACTTAAACCTTTTTTGGCCACCATATGTATTTTATGAAATTATAGTTTTTTTCTAATTGTTTTTTTTCCCCATTTCTCTTCTGTAGCTCTTCATAGACAGAAAACTACTCTATTATATTTTACAAATTCCAAACCCTTCTCTGACAGACTAAACTGCAGCCCCTCCTTGCTCTTGTCCTAAACACTTCTTATATCACAGCACAGTATGGGGGAAAGATCATCTACTGCTGGACACAGCACAGTACAGGGCAAAGATCCTCTATTGCCGCACAGTGTAAGGAAAAGATCATTTATTGCCACACACAGCAAAGTGAGGGAAAAGATCATCTGCTGCACACAGCACAGTGCAGGGAAAAGATCATCTTCTGTCACGCACAGCACAGTGCAGAGGAAAGATCATCTACTACTGTGCACAGCACAGTGCAGGGAAAAGATCATCTTCTGTCACGCACAGCACAGTGCAGAGGAAAGATCATCTACTACTGTGCACAGCACAGTGCAGGGAAAAGATCATCTTCTGTCACGCACAGCACAGTGCAGGGGAAAGATCATCTATTTCTGGACACAGCACAGTCCAGGGCAAAGATCATCTACTGCCGGACACAGTATACTGTAGGGGAACTATCATCCACTGCTGTGCACAGCACATTGCTAGGGAAAGATAATCTACTGCCGGGCACAGCACAGTGCAGGAGAAAGACAACCTACTACCAGACACAGCACAGTGCAGAGGAAAGATCTACCGCTGGACACAGGACAGTGCAGGGGAAAGTCAATCTACTACCAGACACAGCACAATGCATGGAAAAGATCATCTACCGCTGGACACAGGACAGTGCAGGGGAAAGTCAATCTACTACCAGACACAGCACAGTGCATGGAAAAGATCATCTACTACTGAACACAGCACAGTGCAGGGGAAATATCATCTACTGTCACGCACAGTGCAGTGCAGGGGAAAGATCATCTACTGCTGCACAAAGCACAGTGACGGGAAAGATCATCTACTGCCATACACAGCACAGTGCAGGGGAAAGATCATCTACTACTGAACACAGAACAGTGCAGGGGAAATATCATCTACTGTCACGCACAGTGCAGTGCAGGGGAAAGATCATCTACTGCTGCACAAAGCACAGTGACGGGAAAGATCATCTACTGCCATACACAGCACAGTGCAGGGGAAAGATCATCTACTACTGAACACAGAACAGTGCAGGGAAAAGTTCATCTACTGCCAGACACAGTATAGTGTAGGGGAAATATCATCCACTGCCATGTACAGCACAGTGCTAGGGAAAGACAATCTACTGCCAGACACAGCACAGTGCAGGAGAAAGACAATCTACTACCGGACACAGCACAGTGCAGGGGAAAGATCATCTACTGTCGTGCACAGTACAGTGCCGGGGAAAGATAATCTACTGTTGCACACAGTATAGTGTAGGGGAAATATCATCCACTGCCACACACAGCACAGTGTAGGGGAAAGATCATCTTCTGCTGCTCACAGTGAGGGGAAAGATCATCTTCTGTCATGTACAGCACAGTGCAGGGGAAAGATTTCTTCTGTCATGCACAGCACAATGCAGGGGAAAGATCATCTTCTGCTGTGCACAGTGAGGGGAAAGATCATCTTCTGTCATGTACAGCACAGTGCAGGGGAAAGATCATCTACTACTGAACACAGAACAGTGCAGGGGAAAGATCATCTACTGTCACGCACAGTGCAGTGCAGGGGAAAGATCATCTACTGCTGCACACAGCACAGTGATGGGAAAGATCATCTACTGCCATACACAGTGCAGGGGGAAGATCATCTTCTGTCATGCACAGCACAATGCAGGGGAAATATCTTCTGCTGTGCACAGTGAGGGGAAAGATCATCTTCTGTCATGTACAGCACAGTGCAGGGGAAAGATCATCTACTACTGAACACAGAACAGTGCAGGGGAAAAATCATCTACTGTCACGCACAGTGCAGTGCAGGGGAAAGATCATCTACTGCTGCACACAGCACAGTGAGGGAAAAGATCATCCACTGCAGTGCAGAGAACATTGTAAGGAAGACATTATTCACAGACGTTTACAGCTATTATAGTTAACAGCAGATTGTAGGGGAAGATCATATACAGCAATACACAGCCATTTCCCTGCACAATGTATGTGGAATCCCAAATTTATAAGCGCACAGCACAATGTAGGGGGAAGATCACATATAGTACATCAAATACTGTTTGCAGCACATTTCATGGGAAGATTGTCTCCAGCATGTAAAAGTGTTGAAACCCAAATCAGAATGTCAATTTTTACCCTCACCTCAAGTATCTTTTAGGCTGCTGCTATGTATTAGGCTTGGAGCAGTCCATGTGTTAAGTTGTCTGTGTTATATTTCCACCAAATAACTAATAAAATAATTGTGCGGCCAATAACTTATACAGAAGATGTCTCCTACCCACAAGCTCCTGAATGCCCCTCCATCTCGAGATCTATAGTTAAAAAGTATTCTGTATGCAATACTTGCTTTGTATAGATATTATACTTTCAACATTTTTTAGCATTTTCTTCTCCTTTCATTGTACTTTATGTTTTACGAGCTCATAAACTTGATCTTACTCACCTTTCTGCTAATAATGTTATGTTTGTGTGGCAGGAGACTTGGACCAGCTTACCATTTGCCTGGATCTAGTTTAATAGTTGACATTTATTATGCCACAAGTAAAATATACGGGAACCTTCCAAATAAAATATAATTAGAATAATAACTTCACCTCGGTGACTCCGCTACTTGCACTCCGAAATTCTTTTATGTCTCTTGGCGTTTTGTAAGATTGGTGCTTTTTTGGGGGGTGTTTTTTTTTGTTTTTTTTGTATTTCATTTCACTTTGTTATGTTGTCTCTAATGTAACATTGTTACTTTTATGTTGTAGTAGGATAGAGAATCTTGGTGTTCTTGAATAATAAGGGCATCAAGGGCCCTACATGGAAAAGCCTTTATGCATATACAGAGCAGCACAGAATATAAAAGAATCATGCAAATCAGTATCTTTGGTCCAATCTTGTTTTCTTTTGATAACTTTTCGGGATATTGCCTCTTTTGCTGAGATAGGTTTCCTCTCTTGCATATTGCACAGTAACATTAATTTTCACTTGGCAGTACAAGAAAGCACAATGGCTGTAAAATCTCCTAATTAAAATGTATGATGCTCAAATATAAAACAAGCACTAAGCTATAAACAAATATTGCTTGTAGATTTCTGACAGGGTGACGGGAACTGGTAGTTTAACTATTTTGTGAACCAGAAAAGTGCTGAATACAACTTCTTAAAAATGAGAAATACAAAGAAATACCAAATTACAAACATAATTCTAATATACAAATTAATTGTAATAAATATGCTAGTGCATATAGATTAGGGGATTGCAGATATGCCGACTTCCTTAAATGTTCAATTGAAATTGGCCCTATAGGGTTCATACACACTAGGATATTCTGATTTGCACAACTTCTGAGCTGGAGGTATAATGGGCCCTGCTATACCTCATTATACCTCCGACTAGAAAACAGTATCTCAGTAGGGTTGAGCGATCTTTTGCAGCGGGATCGAGGTCGGAGGTTATCTCAAGATCGGCTCAAAAAAGTGACTTTTCCCATAGAGAAGTACTGACTAGGGTTGAGCGATCGGGATAGGAAAAGATCGGATTCCGATCGGCGATTGAGCAAATTTCACGATCGCGATCAGGATCGGCTGGAAAAATGATCGCAAATTGGATTTTAAAATCGATCCTGAAATCTCAAGATCGGCTAAACCCTATATCTCAGCAATATGGTGCTATATAGAGCATCACATGGTGGAACAGAAAGTTGTTAGCTCCTTAGTACAGGGAACTTGCATGCCCTGTACAGCTTCTGTGCCTTTATGTAACCTCTGTCAACATGTTATATAGAGGTTATCCCACCATACAATCTACAGTATCCCTTCTAATCTGTGATCTTCTGAGGATAGGTGATAAGTTGTTATGGTGGAAAAACCCCTTTAAGAACATGAACATAATGATAAAGCAAGTTCTCTGCATTTAGTCTAGCTACATCCCCATATACCTTGTAGATAAACCAGAGATGGAGATGAGCTTTATTTTACTTTTTTTAGAACCAGGAAAAGATTACAAAGGTATCTAGGGATTTTAATATTGATGTCATGTCCTTAGAATAGGTCATAAATATGTGATTGGTGCGAGTCTGACTGTCAACCCCCCACCAATTATCTGATTGAAGAGGTCATAGTGCTCAGGCAAGCACTATTGCCACTTCATTGACAAAGAGGCACAGCACTGTACATTGTGTGGTGTCTTTGTATCACAGATCAATCCCATTCACTTGATTGGGACTACACTGCAAAAAGGCACATGAAGGTGACATCAAAAGCTAGAGAATAGGCTGCAGCATTCAGTAATAAAATCAGGTGTCAGACTCCCACCAATGTGATATAATCATGACCTATCCTAGGATATTACATCAATACTAAAATCCTAGTAATCCTGTTTATCCTAACAGATAGCGTCCAATATGTTACTTACTAATCCTCGCTCCTGTCCAGTCTGGCTTCTGCTTCTTCCTCCAGAGGGTGCTACAGTGTACTTCAGCATCTGCACCCTGGATGCAGAAGTCAGAGGTCAGACTCTACAGGAGCAGGTATGAGTAACTTATTGCTTGCTACCTATTAATCAAATAGGTTGCAGCCAACTTGTGTGTCTCCTGGGGAGGTGAGTAAAAACAGCAAACGGTTATATTCACCTTTCAAGGAGTCAAGCGGTCACCTGCATCCTCTTCTGGCATCTTCTGTTCTTCATCTGACCTCATTTACCCCAGGATCACTCTTGAAGCCTGTGATTGGGTCATATGGGATGCATGGAGTTTCTTGACGACAGGACAATCGGCGCACCCTATGTGATCACTGAACCAGAGTATAATATTGGTATTTGGGCCTAAGCCCAAAACTTTTGGAAAATGTGGGTCAAATCTAAGACTGACATATCATTGTGAGGGGTCAAAAAAGATGGCAGCATACTGTGTGGAAGCCAAAAAAGAAGAGATCAATATACTGTGTGGGGGCCTAAAAAGGGATAGTATACTTTGAGGGAGTCAATAAAGGGGGCTATATATGGTGTGGGGACCAGTAAAGAGGACAATATACTATGAGAGGACTAGTAAAGGACAGTTATACTGTATAGGGACTAGTAAAGGGGAATATTTACTTTGTGAGGGTCAGTAAAGGGGTGTTAAACTGAATGGGGGTCAGTGAAGGGGCATTATATTGTTTGTGGACAAAATGAGGGGAGTGGAGGGGCATGGCCTATGATTTTTATTAATAGAACAAAAATTCTGCCTATATCCTACAGCTTCCTTGCTATGCCTACCTACATATCTCTCATCCAATAAAACTGATTAAGGTCCAGGTATGGACCGAAACTGTTTGTATTTGTGAATGAAATACATTATGGATCTTTTTGAAAGCTACATTTGAGTGCCAGAATTTTTTTCTGTTGACGTATGGCTGTGAGAAGATTTTCTGGGCACCATTACTGATTACCAAGTGATGTGTCAATACTGTCTGTATGATTTTTATTAGAGGGCCCCATGAGGGAACCAAACACTGCAAGATTGTCAGGTCTAGTATTTTCTTTGGGGGAAACTGAGGTGACTTTCTTTTGGTCACCTCAGGTAGTGGAGAGGCTAGGGTTACCCCTACTTTTTAGTGTAGTGTCCCTCCCACAAACACATAAATCCCTGTTTACTTATGTGCATACATGGATTTGTAGTTAAGTAGCTACATCATTTGCTAGCCCTGAACAGACCTTTCTGCTGTTCAGTGGTGACTCTAATGCTGTTATTATAACTTTATTGTACCTGGGGTACATGTCTATCCAATTCTTTATAGTAAACTCCCATCCTCCACCCCCCTTTCCACATTAAAACCAATCTAGTAGAGCACCAATGGAGAATCTTCACCCAAATGAGGAAAAATATACTGGAGGCCATTTTGATAAAAAGGATTGCTAGCTCTAGATACCTCTAGATATGAGTGAGTAGTGAAATATTCGAGATTCAATATTCATTTTGAGTAGAGCCTCAATATTCGACTACTCGATTGATTATCGAATCCCATTACATTCTATGGGAAAAAATGCTCATTTCAGGGGAAACCACTATTCGACTAAAGGAGAGTCACCAAGTCCACGAGTAGCAGGAGTAGAGTGCTTAGGAGGAGCGCTGTGCAGTTAAAGCGCACGGACCCCATAGACTATAACGGGTCTGTGCGCTTTAACTGCACAGCGCTTGCAGTTGCACTGATATTCCATTCAGGGGGGTCATTCTGCGGACTTCTTCCGGACGGCATGCAAGCGGTAATGTGAACTTACATCTCCTGCAGAACCAGCATTGATTGGCCGAATGCTATATAGTGTATAGAATTTGGCAAATCAACGCTGGTTCTGCAGCAGGCTCTTCTTTGCTAGTCAGGAGAGATGGCAGCTTTTGGTTATGCAGTAGCTGACTTTTTCTCATAGGAATGCATTGACCAGCATTGATTGGCCGAATGCTATATAGTGTATAGAATTTGGCAAATCAACGCTGGTTCTGCAGCAGGCTCTTCTTTGCTAGTCAGGAGAGATGGCAGCTTTTGGTTATGCAGTAGCTGACTTTTTCTCATAGGAATGCATTGACCAGCGTTGATTGGCCAAATGCTATACAGTGTACAGCATTCGGCCAATCAACGCTGGTTCTGCTGGAGGTTGGTCTGTGACGAGGCGGAGTCTAAGATTGAACCACAATGGAGACTGCTGTGGTCCGATCTTAGACTTCGCTTCCTCACAGACAAGACTCCGGCAGAACCAGCGTTGATTGGCCGAATGCTGTATACTATATAGCATTCGGCCAATCAACACTGGTCAATGCATTCCTATGAGAAAAAGTCAGCTCCCGCATAACCGAAAGCTGCTAGCTCTCCCAACTAGCAAAGAAGGGCCTGCTGCAGAACCAACGTTGATTTGCCTAATGCCCTGTATAGCATTCAGCCAAACAATGCTGGTTCTGAATCAAATCTTTACTGCGACTAGGAGTAGTATTCTAATGAATACATCTCATTTCTAGATAGCTCCTTTACATTAGGTTGGCCATCCAGCGCTAAGTTCCTATTTTACCCTAACCATTATTTGCTAATTGCTTTCTCCCACAACAACATTACATGGAGCAAAATGGGCACATGTGAAAGTAAGGAATAAATTACTTAGTGCATAGTCCTGTCACCCTTTATGTTTCATGTTGTATATTACTATACACAGATAATTTTTGAGTTATACTAGGAACATGCCTTTAAGAAAGCTAATTACCTAAACCTATTGAGGTCCTTTAACGTATTATGGATAGGCTCCAAAAGGGTATCCATATTGACGTCTTTTACAACATACAACAGTCTCATTGACCTTGATACTAAATAAATGTAGGTTTAGTGTTGAAATTTTACATTTTCCCCAAAGGAAATATTATGATACATTCATTGTGTTAGTAAACTCTGACCCAATATATTAAACATTAAAAAGATTGCAATATAAAAAGGACGGTTCATAGACAAAGCTAAGATTTATTCCACTAATTTCATGGCAAAGGTATGTCTTCCATAGATTGTTAATAAATAAAGTGTACTCGGTTGACCTTTCATAGCCATTTCTCTGTGCAGTTTCCTTTCATAATGGCAATGTTTATAGGGTTGTGATGGCTCGATGTTTCAAAGCTTGCACAGAATTTATAACTCCTATGAATTTAGGATCCTAATAAGAGGAGGTTTGTAGATTGCACACTCAATGGAACCATTTTTCAAAGAGAGGAAACTTGTGTCCACAATAAAACCAGCATTCGCCTATGAATGATAATCAGCCATGTATGTTGTATGCATGTATAGTAACTTTAAAGGGGTTACCTGCATTTCTAAATGTGATGACCTATCTTTAGGATAGAACATCAGTATTAGCTCAAGGTGGGACTGCCAATCAGCTGTTTTAAGGAACATTAAACATTAAGGTATTTTCACTAAGCATGTGTTGGATTAGCTTTCAGAAAGGCTATTCTAGTCTTACCTTTTTTCCTTATTTTCTTGTAAGCCATTTTTTTTTAAATAAAACTCTATATTTCTGATATGTAAATACTGTGTTTGGAGCACATGGGACGTTACCCCTGTACTCCAAGCACAGGGCTGTCATTGGAAGCATTCTGACTCCTCCTGCTTTCAGAGATGCCCCCTCTTTATCCTCTTCACTGCATCACCAGCAGCAAGTATCTTCGGCGGAGATCCAAATCCTGCACAGGCACAGTACTCTGTTGTAGTTCTAAGGAGTACTCAGTACTACAGGAGTGTACTGTGTCTGTGCAGGATTTGGATCTTGCAAGTATTTTCTTGAGAGAAGGGGGCATTTCTGAAAGCAAGAGGTGGTGGAATTCTGCCAATGACAGTGCTGTGCTCCAAGCACACAATTTGCATATCAGAGAAAAGAGTTTTATTCGAAAACGGCTTACGAGAAAATAAGGATGGTATAAGTTAGGGTGATTTCACACGGAGTAAAGTGCCGCGTGATGTGGCATGTATATGGCGTGTGAGACTTTGTGCACCGTAAAAGCTTTCATTGATTTCAATGGGAGCCTGGATTGTATACGCTGCGTTATTTTGCGGCCGTGATTTTGCGTAAAATAACTTGGCGTGTACGATCCAGGCTCACATTGAAATCAGTGGGAGCTTTTACCGCGCTCAAAGTCTCACATGCCGTATACGTGCCACATCACGCGGTACGTTACTCCGTGTGAATGCACCCTAAGCCTAGAATAAGCTTTCTAAAGGATATTCCAATGTATGCTTAGAGAAAAATGCCTGAATCCAATGATAGACTCCCTTTAAACAATTTCCAAATACAGTGCAGGAAACTGGCAGATCAAAAGATAGCAAGCAAGGAAACAAAACAAGCTACCTAGAATCCAACACTGTTCCGGCTAGTAAAGTAGAAGGTGTCTCTAAGGTTTTCACCAGAGCATGCCGCAAAACTAGATAGGCTTTGTGGATCAGATACCCAGTTTACTAAACCAAAACTGGTATCAAAAAATAGGTGCAGACTAAACAGCAAACCTACAAACAGCAGGCCGAGTGCAACATACAAGCTTAGTTAAAACAAGAAGAGCACAGGAGTATCCAAATCAATATCAAAAGAATAACAGTGTCCAAACTAGGGTTGAGTCCAGGAGTTCACTGATTAATCCAAATCAGTAACCAGGGGATCCAGATAAATCACATAACCAGATAAATTCTGAGAACAGATCCTAACTACAATGACTAGCAGGCACCTGGGGATCCTCAATGTAGAGTTTAAGTATTCATCTCCAAGCACAGAATGGCTGCAGACACAACCAGAGCTTGACTAGAAGGTATAGCAATGTAAAGCTATGGCGGTGAGCAGTGCTGCACTGAAAAGCATGATTGCAAGTTTCTAACAGAATCCACATATAACATGAATTGTAAACAGATGATATTACATTTCTTTTACAGTGGACATTCCAGGAGAAAATGTATCTGCCTGTAACTTGTTTGGAATTTTTACCCTACTTGGCTTCTGAGTAGTATATTAAAATTAAATTGGAATGGCGGATATTCTTTTGCCTCTTAGCCTCCCCACAAAAAGTGGAATAAAATCATACATTTCCAAAAATGATATGACATATTGCCCAGGAAAAAAGACACATTACTTAGCTCTGTACATATAAAAATAAGTTAATGCTTGTTAATGTGGATGTAAGACTTTTCCTAAATACATTGCTTCAGCAAAACTGCTTTGTTTCTCCACTGTCTTACTTTATTCAATTCTTTGTGGCCACAGCCCTAACTTAGCTGCTCATGAGTCAAGTGATGTATCTGCTGCTCTCAGGGGGGAGGGAGGAGGGGCTAAGTGCAGGGAGCGAGCCTGTGTATCTAGCTATTCCTGTGTCTATACCATCTGACCTAGCTTCCTGCTCTCAGATAGGGGAGAGGAGCTGCTTTCATTTCTTCTGTTCTCCCAGTTATCAGGTTAGCTAATTCAATTGTGTCCATTATGGCAGAGACAGGCAGTCTCTGTATGTAACCCAGAATGGAGTTGCTGCTGCCTGTACTTCATAGTCCAATGTGGGTGGGCGGAGCTGCACGCGAATTTGGGGGTGGAGCTAAACGGCAGATTGCATGTGAAACCCCGCCCACCAAATGATGCAAGAAACCAGGAAGAAAGAAGATTTTACAGTAGTAAAGACTGATGAGTATGTGAGGTGGGAATACCCCTTTAAGGGTGTAAATAAAATTACAGGTGTAAATAAATGTTGATATAATTTATGACAGAGGAGAAAATTAACCAAAATTCTGTTTTAAGGTGTGAAAAATATGACAAGTCATTATCTCTGATATAACAGAATTTTCAAGGGTTACTCAGATATAGATGGATCAGATTCGGCTTGGATTGTGAAGTTTGAAGCGCGTTGTGTTGTCTATACAGGACCTAGTCATGTATGCAGATAAGGTTGTGGCAGATTCCCCTGTACATGTGTTCAGTATATGACAGCTAGTCTCTACCCACCAGCTTAGAGAGGAATGCAGATTATAAATACAACATGCAGAATGTCACTTATATAATACCCAGAAATTGTATTACTCTTTATGTATATACACATAATAGCATATTCTGAATAGTCATCTGAAATATCAGGTGCACTTTAAATGATTGCTCTCTATGCTAAATGCATTTGCAATGTCTTTCATAGCCATAAAGAAATAACTTTATGGGACTGGTAGTCTAAGAAGCTTTCTCCCTTTCACCTTAAGTCCACAACTAGAAGATATTGTAGCGTGTTGAATTATTTGCAGTGTTTAGTATTCTCTCTAGTTTTACATTTACATTCCTTCAGGTATAGAATGGTAAATCCCCTTAGAGAAATTCATTATTTCACTTCTCCCCTGCAGGACTTAAACCTTTATGCTGAGTCTAGGGAACATCACATGTGATCTTCACAACAAGAACTTCTGACTTAGATAATTATGTTGAAAGAACCCCTAGTCAGCAACAAAATAGTAACTTAGAATGGAAGGAAAACTTAGCTATTGCTTGCTCTACTTTGCATATGGATTTATGTTTTGTATTTTATCAGTTTTTTTAGTGTTGTTTTTGCTTAACTTTAGGAAGGAGAAGGATGGAATGGACTGAAAGATCCTCAAAGCCCCATTATGGACTTTGTAATTGACTTGTAGTATCCTTGGCACAGAGGCAAAGTATGTTAAGGCCAATTCCTTTCCCACCCCAGCCATTCTAGTGCTGCAGTTCTCTCACTTAGATTTGTGGATCCAGATGTGACTGCAATATTAGACTCTACTATAAGTCCATCAGAAATCATCAGCAAAAAACTGAATGTACACCTTTTAGGATCTTTCACTACTTTTGTCTTAATGATACAGATTCAATTAATAGTGCTTATTAGAGATGAGCGAACAGTAAAATGTTCGAGGTTCGATATTTGTTTCGAGTAGCCCCTCAATATTCGACTACTCGAATCGAATATCGAACCCTATTATAGTATATGGGGGGGAAATTCTCGTTTCAGGGTTAGGCAACGTTCAATCAAATTATACTTACCAAGTCCACGAGTGAGGGTTGGGCTGGATCCTCTGAGAAGTCTTCTCCGTGCAGCGTCTTCCAGCACTGAATTCACTCTGCCAGGCATCGGGCCTGGGCAGAGCCGACTGCGCATGCCCGCACTACAAGCGGACATGCACAGTCAGCTCTGCCCAGGCCCGATGCCTGGCAGAGTGAATTCAGAGCCGGAAGACGCCGCGAGGAAGCTGCACGGAGAAGACTTCTAAAGGTAGGAGAAGAACCAGCGTTGATTGTCCGACTGTATAGCATTCGGCCAATAAATGCTGGTTCTGCATCAAACTTTTACATTCGAACAGCGAGTGGTACTCGATCGAGTACGAGTATTTCGAATACCATAGTATTTGATCGAATACCTACTTGATCGAGTACTACTCGCTCATCTCTAGTGCTTATCTCTATGCCAGGACTAATGGTGCCTCTGTACTTCATAAAGCAATGCATGAGATGTAAAGCTAAAGGGGAGGTGAAGGTGGCGAGAATATTTGGAATAAGATAAGCTTTTAATAGTCCCACCATGGGGAAATTCAGTGTGTTACAGCAGCATAGATAATACAGTAATATATTACAAGAAAGAACACACGCAAGATCAGAAAAAAAGATAGAAAAACATATGCCAGGAGTCATAGCAACTAAAAGAAAAGAAGACTTCAGGATCATTTAGTGATCTGCGTTTAGCCTGATGTTGATTATACAGCCTGATCGCGGTTGGGAGGAAGGACCTCCAATAGCGCTCCTTCTCACACTTGGGGTGAAGCAGTTGGACACTGACACTACTGTCCAGTGCTATCACGGTCTTATACATGGGATGGGAGTTATTCCCCAGCATGGAGCTCACCATGGACAGTATCCCTCTGTCACCCATCACCTGTACTGGGTCCAGGGAGCTCCTCAGGGCAGAGCTGGCCCTTCTAACCAGCCTGTCAAATCTAATTCTGTCCCTGGCTAGTGTATAAAATATAGAACTAATAGGAAGAGATTGGATTTACTTCTCAGAGAGTGTAAATATGTGCCGCATTTATTACAGTGATTCATCTTGGATGTAAATTTGGTACATTTTTAAACACTTTTGTCTAACTACACAGCTCTTCTTGGGTGGTATTCTTTGCATAACCATTTTGGTGTCATTTAGTTTTTTTTTTTAAATCATTTTATAAGCATTAAAACATATAAAGAAATATATCATTGTAATCATACCAACCCATAGAATGAGTATAACAGGTCCTTTACACCATGAAAACACCACCCTAAAAACGTGGAATTACAGGTTTTTTCCCAACTTAATTCAATTAGAACAATCTATATTATTTCACAGAAAACAAGTTCTTACTAGTGATGTGTTAATGGAAAAATTCTTAAGTTATTGCTTTTGGGAGGAGCAGAAGACAAAGCTAATATTGAAATGAACATTTTCTGCTGCAGGACAGGCTAAGATATTGCTTAACCAAACCCCTTTGTCACGCAAGTCAGTAAAAAACATCTACAACACACTAAAAACACTAAAAATAAGTCCCTAAATGTTTGCAAACAATATCTTAAAACATTATATAAAACAGCAAATGTCACATCATCCTTTCAAGACAAGAACATTGGAGGAGATGTTACTAAGCAAGGAATGTCAGAATTGCATTGCATATTTCACAAAAATAAACTGGTGCCTATGACACATGTCAAGTTTATGAAGGATAAATGTTCTTCTTTAATGCAAAATTTACTGCTTATGTAACGTGCACTAGACATAATGTGGCAAATGGAGAAGTTAAGTGTCTAAAAGTATACTGTATGTCTTATAAGATGCAGCGAACACACAATACCACATGAAACAAGTATATTTGGAATTGTTGTGCCATATTTGCAGACTATTTTTTTCCAGATGATTTCACTTTACATCCAAAATAACTCATTGTTTATACAGTGTTGTATTGTCTGCAGCATTGGACTTCTACCATATCATTTAGTTGAGTAGTATTTAAGCCTGAAACTCTTCATTACAAGTAAGTCTGGCGAGTCACCACCTACAACTTCCTGGCAGCCGCGAATGTGTCTGAAATACATTGCTGCACTAGTTCACTGGATAATTTATTGGTCCGGCTCCAAAATCTGTTGAATCTTGGCCATTTAGCTATGAATTAATAATTTTCCTAATGTGCTGCACTATATATTGACAGACAAGATTAGAGAGAGGAAAAAATGCAATATCACTACTGTATTTATTGGGATTTATATTAAACAGGTTACTGGGCAGTAACCTATAATAAAAAAATATGATCGTGCTAGTATTTCACAATACTATAAAAGGATATAACAGAATTTTAAGGAGGTTCTCAAGGGTTTATGTTTGTAAATAATATGCTTTATATAGCCATGGTTTAGGTAAAGATTGTAGGATTAGTCATGCATGCTCTGGATTCTTGGGGCAGCGGGTCCCCTTTGGTAATGGGAAGTGATGTAATGTCTACAACCTCCACATGAATTCTCACCACTACATTAGGTAATGTCCAACATAGACAGTGTTGAGAATATTTACCAAAATGACATAAATTCAAGAGTAAAGAGTTCATGTGAATCTAAAATAGAATTGACATTTCCCTGTGTATTTATAAAGGTTTCAGATTCTATGGAATCAGAAGGGTTTGGTATATTTTTGGTTCATTCTAAATTGGCTCACTCATCTTTAATACGTCATTATGGTTGAATAATAATAATAAGGTCATTATGGTTCTAAAACAAAAAAAAAAAGAAAAAAAATATTTTATATACAAGCATACTAACTTACTTTCTGACAAAATTGTATTCAGCTGTTTCTTAACAACTCTTTAAAGGAAAATGAGGTGCAACCAATAAGGCTGCCATTTTACTTTAGAAAAGGGGTTGCTGCTGACCCTTCCCAGATATGAATATATCATTGTCAGTAAAAAAAATCGTTGTGTGTCTGTCCAAATTTTCCAGGGAGTAACTTGACTGTCAATACCAATTGAGTTAGACGAGATACTTATACATAATTAAGGATATATCAGTTTATGGTATACAGGGACTAACTAGGCTATGCATGCCTTGCTAAGAATTCTGGGAAAATAATATGCAAATAAGTCCTCCTCAGTAGACAGGGAGAAGGTGCGCTAGTGCACAAGATTTTGAAGGAACCCAACAGAGAGATTGTTCCAAACATCTTGAAGACTGACCAGAGATCCTTTGTGGATGAAGGCTTATTCAAATTATTCCACCTTTATTGTAACCCCAGACAGACTCAA
Source organism: Leptodactylus fuscus (assembly GCF_031893055.1). Lineage (NCBI taxonomy): Eukaryota > Metazoa > Chordata > Amphibia > Anura > Leptodactylidae > Leptodactylus > Leptodactylus fuscus. The sequence continues at coordinate 55,993,719 of NC_134271.1, forward strand.
GAACAAAGAAGAACATGGAGATATATAAGGAATGATATGGCCCCCACAATGTCTGTCTGGAATTTCAAGAAGAGCCAGAAGGAATTGAGCATGTCTGCATCCACAGAAGAAACGTGGTTCATTCTCTAAAATGCTTGGATTAATCACCCTGTAAGTTCCTTAAAAAAAAGTGTATCTACAAGAATTGATGCTAAATAAAGATAAGAGATGGTCACATTAAATATTGGCATGATTTTTTGTTAATTGTCTTTGCATTTTATTTGGCAAAATTAAACTATTAACACTTGTATTTTTTGAAAACATTCTTACTTTGCAGCATTTTCTTCCACAGTTTCTACAAGATAAGGGCATATATATAGTTTTATATTTTTTATTTATTTATTTAATTGGAATGTTGCTTATAAAAAGATCAAGCAAACTGCTACTGTATCACACAATAACAAGAAATAAAAGCAGCCTGACACTTGTATTCTCAAGATACTGGCTATAGATTATAATTGCCAACTTGTCAGGACTTCTCTTTGAATCAGTGCACTGAGTGTTCGTAGTGTACTGTACATCCTACTGAGATCTAAGGAGTTGTATAGGAAATATGCAGACACAGAGAGACTGATTGTATGATTTTTAGATGTATGTACTGTTACTGTATCTCAGATTTGGTTAAGGACTTCTCATGAAACTGATTTAATATATTATTGCAGCATGCTTGCAAAATCCTTGAAAGCCACGTATAATCCAGAACCATTGCAACAGACTTCAGCCATTACATTCCTTACTCCAGGGGGAGTTGTATCAAAGACAGGGACGGATTGGCTGAGCAGAGAATTATGAGAAAGGTCTCCATAGGAGAGAGAGAGCAACCACATGGGCTGCAGAAAAAACTTATCCAGCAACTACTGGGTGGGACATAGCTTGGCACTGGGTAACCCAGTCTTGTCAGCCCACCAGCTCACTCTGTAGGAAGAAGCAGCATCCCTGCAGCAGCACCACCTGTCCAGATTGACCAGACACCCAAGAGGTACTCAGGGCTACATCCAAAAAGACTCTTACCTTATACTTCATTAGTGCCCTCTCATCTGAAAGCTGCAGCACCCAGTGATACTCCAGGCTGGCACCAGATTTCCTGCAAGAGTAAACTTCTGGAATTTTCTGTACTGCTGTTAGAAAGTTTCTGAGAACTGCTGTAGAAAGGATCTGCTTTGTCTATAGTGCAGCAACATTTCCCGAATGCTTCCAATATATACAGCAACTGACTGTTCTTTTCATTGCTGCAGCCATTTAGAATTCTGCATTGTGTGCATCTGTGGGTCACTGTTCTGTGAAGATAAGACATTACCTTAACCCTGTGCTATTCCCCATAGTTTATTATACCCACCAGGCCTGGCACATAGACCATTCCTGCCACTAGGGGGTTTAATATTATAGGATGTACCTGTGCATTGTCATGTGAATCACTGAAACATTCCTCTGTTCACATTGTATCCTTGTTTACCTTTTCCATAATAAACCAGTTACCTAGTTTGCCCACAATATTTGTAAGTTTGTATTGAGCTTAGGTGGGGTTTCCCGAGCCAAACCCTAGCAGAAGAGGAAAAACCTTCTACACTTCTACAGAGCTCCCAGCAAGATTCAGATGGAGGCACTGCGCCAGAGTGACGTGAGAACTACAAGACACCCTGCCTACAGAGGTCGACCCATAGGGGTGTTACATATGTATTGTGCAATATCTTCCCTCACACCTCTGACCGTTGCTGGAGGTGTGGCCAAGAGAGACTCTATGTCCACATTGGTGGGAATGTCCTTCAATTAGGTAGCCCAGTGTCTGTGATATTATTCAAACAATATCTGGAGTTCACCTTAAAGATGACCCCATGGTTCTATTGCTCTCCAAATTTACCTGCAATCTTAAGATGCCAATACTCTTCTTTGTGAGCTTTATGCTGATTGCAGCTTGAACAATTCTCTAGACTCTGGAAGAGCACAAAGGGGTCCTGGTCCATGAGCTTCAAGAGCTTTCCTACTTAAGATACATGGAACTCATGATACCTTTACTAAAACCATTCATTCCCACACCACCAGACCAAATCGTAATATCTCTAAACAACAATACTATATTTTTACTGTTTTATTTGTCCAAGCATATTTCTGATGTGACAGGATAAACCCCCTTTCTATTCCTATATTACAATACTATTTCCCACCTCCATATAAATTTAACCCCTTCCTACTATACCTCTTCAGTGTTTTTGTTATTCTGCAGGTTGTTTCATACACATTTCCCTTCCCTCCCATTTGTTTGGTGTTGTCTGCTATTCCCTACCACCATATGATTTATATACTGTGTTTTATGCTACTAAGTATTGACAATAGATGCAATTTGGTCACTTTTTCCTTTTATTTATTGTAGATGTCTGACCTTCTACATATGTGTGACCAATGATTACATTGTCTCCAAGATTGCATGGTATATTTTTACAACATGAATATATAATTCTTCCTCCATACTTTGTTATACTCTATTATCTAGTATTGATGGCCTCACTACTATATACTATATTGATACATTGCTAACATAGATATAACATTAGTATATAGTTATGTCTTATCTATTGTATAATGCTCATCCCAGTATTGTTCCAGAATACTGCTTTTCTACTATTGGTTTATTCTGCATATTTATTTCTCTATTTATGCCTTATATCATATATAATCTTTAAAAAATATTGAAAAACATAAGTAAATATATAGCAGAGAAATTAACCCCTCCTCAATTATTACCTCTTCTGTATACAATGGTAAAAACTGCTTGAGGAAACGCCAGTACTAAAGTGATTGGACTGTGAAAAAAAAACGCTAGTCGTTTCGGTTGCGGTTTTTTGCAAAAAAACGCTGGGCGTTTTTCACCTCCCATTCACTTCTATTGCTTTCCTCAGGCGGAATCCGCCTGAAAAAAGGTCTTGTTGCTTCTTTTTTTCTGCTTAGCAGCAAAAAACTGCTAGCAGAAAAAAAGGTAGCAATCTCCATAAACCACCATTGTATGGAGGCAGATTTTGAGGCAAATTCTGCCTCTTTGCCCCCGTTTGAACTAGCCCTAAAAAAAAAAAAACACCTCGAAAGGCTAAAATGTATCCTCCTTCACTAGACAGTCACACATTGACACAAAGAGGATATACAGGACATCTGGACATGTCGATCCAATACAAATTTTTTCATGTATCTGTATATGTATGTGTAACATTCTGTTAAACAGTATTCTCTATTGCATTCTGAAGAAGCTGGATTATCTTTATTTTACTTTGTTTCCTTTGTTATTAATATTTTTCCTTATTAAAAGAAAAAGAAAACATAATAAAAGCATCAGGTATCCTAAGAAAGGTAAATTACAGATCAGAGAATGTTTCAATTTCACACTCCTCAGGAAGCTGCATCTATAAAACAAAGTATTATATCGTGTTTATGGAAAAAAGAGAGGAAGCAACACTTATCGCCTATATTTAGAGTCACTTTGCAACCTTTTATCAGTATTAAACATGTTTCTGTACAATAGAATAAAGAAAGTTAACAGGCTCTTTTATATCAAATTATGAGAAACGGAATACTTCACAAGTTGTTTTGAACTGGGATATTGATGCAAGATGCAGGGAAGATACAGTAAACATATTAAGGATGATGGAATATCTAAAGCCAAGAGCTCGAGATATGAAATGTCCTCAAATTTCTAAGTAGAAACAATGCTCATTTCTTGAAAACAATCTCTGTGCAAATGAGGTTACTGAGCGAAATGTTGATCAAGGTTTTCTCGTCATTGTTTCAGAAGTTCATTACGAGTTGACTGCTCGAGATTTTTCCCCTATTTTGGTGCTGGAAGAGAAAAATACTTCTGATGGCACACACTTGTCATAGATGAGTGATCCTCAACTAGATATATTATACTTTGTCCTTTGGGTGGCAGATGATACTTAATTTATATATCATATGCATTCTTCACAGATGTTAACATACTGTAGTTAACCCCATCATAAATGGTTTCTTTAACCCTTCTCCTGCCAAGGACATGTCAGAGCTCCTTCCAGGGAATCTCATCAGTAGACAAGGATATCCTTGCCATTAGAGATGTTCGAACCTTTCGAGATGTGTTTCGGTTTCAGGTGGCTAGGGGGTTACATATTTGTACTCACTCAAAAAAGCTATATCTCCTGGCCTGTGATATAGCTATTTTACGTGCCCCTTCTTAATGTCTCATCTTAGTTGACACAAAGAAAGGGGAGCAAAAGAGGGGAGATGAAGTGATAAAGTTAAGAAAATGAGTGTGATAGTGATCACTTGTTCCCCTGATCTCACATCTTACCCTATTAGGCCATTTATCAAATCCATGACTCAAATGTTTACCAGTGTTTGCATTATAGAATTCATACATTTTGGCATAAAATATGCTGACCTTTCCTTTAGAGATATCCATTATACACTACTTTAACAGAGATAACATTTATCACTAGAGTAATGTATAACATATAGGTGGATAGAAAAAAATTCCCCTTAATCAGATTAAGAACATTTGACCCATTGAATGTCCTTATTTTCACTGGACACTTTCAAATTGGCATAATGTAGATGTTTTCTTTCTGCCCATATTATGGACGCCACATCCTCAACATCCTCATTGTGCTCATCACAATTAGAGATGAGCGAGTACTATTTGAAAACGACAGTATTGAATAGCACACACCAATAGGAATGAATGGATGCAGCCGGCACGCAGGGGGTTAAGCGGCAGGACGCCTGCCCCGTCTGCGTCTAAGTATGACTTTTAGCCCAAAATTTGGTTATTTTCTTGTCATTTTTTGCAGTTTGTGATAAAGTAGCATGAAGGGGATTTTGTGCAATAAGTCTGAAGTTTTATGTACAGGGAATACCTTCATTTCTTAGCAGAGATTATAACAGTATAGAAGATATTTCTTGTGCACAGTATATTTTGTATCACATTTGTGGATTGCAGCCAAATATTGTATGTATTGTTGTATAATATTGACTTCCATGTAAGTGCTTTGTAAAAGAACAATCTGTACTTATGGTACAGTCTATAGAACCTTTATACATCTGCATACCTCCCAACCGTCCCGATTTCCGCGGGACAGTCCCGATTTGGGTGACATGTCCCGCGGTCCCAGTTGGAGGGAGGTATGTCCCGATTTCAACTCAGATCTGCGTTCAGAGGACGCAGATCTGAGTTGAACACATATGCGGCTGAAGCAAGGAGCTGACACAGGTCAGCTCCTCGCTTCGCTGCTGCCCGCCTCTCTCCCTGACACATGCGGCTGAAGCTGCTTGCGTGCTCGCTTCGCCGCTGCGTCTCTCTCTCTCGCTGACACATGCGGCTGAAGCGAGGAGCTGACCTGTGTCAGCTCCTCGCTTTGCTGCTGCCACCGGCTCCTGGTTTGTAGACGCGATGTACAAGCCAGGAGCCGGCGGCAGCGGCGAATCGAGGAGCTGACACAGGTCAGCTCCTCGCTTCAGCCGCATGTGTCAGCGAGAGAGAGAGACGCAGCGGCGAAGCGAGCACGCGAGCAGCTTCAGCCGCATGTGTCAGGGAAAGAGGCGGGCAGCGGCGAAGCGAGGAGCTGACCTGTGTCAGCTCCTTCCTTCAGCTGCATGTGTCAGCGAGAGAGGCGGGCAGAGAGCGGCGAGGGAGCGGAGGAGAAGGTAAGTTTAATGTGGAGGTGGAACGTGAATCTGGGGGCAGATGAAGGAGAGGACGGCATGACACTGGGGGCAGAGATGGAGAGGACATGAATCTGGGGCAGAGATGGAGAGGACATGAATCTGGGGGCAGAGATGGAGAGGACATGAATCTGGGGGCAGAGATGGAGAGGACATGAATCTGGGGGCAGAGATGTGGGACATGAATCTGGGGGCAGAGATGGAGAGGACATGAATTTGGGAGCAGAGATGGGGACATGAATCTGGGGCAGAGATGGAGAGGACATGAATCTGGGGGCAGAGATGGAGGGACATGAATCTGGGGGCAGAGATGGAGAGGACATGAATCTGGGGGCAGAGATGTGGGACATGAATCTGGGGGCAGAGATGGAGAGGACATGAATTTGGGAGCAGAGATGGGGACATGAATCTGGGGCAGAGATGGAGAGGACATGAATCTGGGGGCAGAGATGGAGGGACATGAATCTGGGGGCAGAGATGGAGAGGACATGAATCTGGGGGCAGAGATGTGGGACATGAATCTGGGGGCAGAGATGGAGAGGACATGAATTTGGGAGCAGAGATGGGGGACATGAATCTGGGGCAGAGATGGAGAGGACATGAATCTGGGGGCAGAGATGGAGAGGACATGAATCTGGGGGCAGAGATGGAGAGGACATGAATCTGGGGGCAGAGATGGAGAGGACATGAATCTGGGGGCAGAGATGTGGGACATGAATCTGGGGGCAGAGATGTGGGGACATGAATCTGGGGGCAGAGATGTGGGGACATGAATCTGGGGGCAGAGATGTGGGGACATGAATCTGGGGGCAGAGATGTGAGGACATGAATCTGGGGGCAGAGATGTGGGGACATGAATCTGGGGGCAGAGATGGAGGACATGAATCTGGGGGCAGAGATGGGGGACATGAATCTGGGGCAGAGATGGAGAGGACATGAATCTGGGGGCAGAGATGGAGGGACATGAATCTGGGGGCAGAGATGGAAGAGGGACATGAAACTGGGGGAAGATGAAGGGTGTATATGAAACTGGGGGAGAGATAGAAGGGGGACATATAATTTACGGGTGACTGTAGGAGGAATATACTGTGTGCGGGCACATGAAAAATTAACGAGTGGGCGGAGTCAACACAAAAGTGGGCGGGGCTAAATTTACCGCACATTTTGTCCCTCTTTCGGTTCTTCAAAAGTTGGGAGGTATGCATCTGGTTAGTGCCTTTTGTGTGTAACCTTCAGCTCGAGAGAGAGAGAGCGTTTCTAGCACAAATGCAGGTTTTAATGCCTTTAATTCCTCTTTGTCACAAAGTTACATGAAGGTGGACATGGATGTCAACAAATCCTCAACATAACTCTAAACCTACATTCACACAATAGAAGTGCAAAATGGCTGTGAAAAATATCTTTTTCATGGTCAATTTTTTACTGAGCCAGTTTCACTGATCCCTCGGTAGAAAACAGACAAAATTAGTTCATGATCTATATTTTTACGGTCCATGACAATGAACCGTCAAAATATCGGCCATATGAATATCTCCCATTCGTAGCCATTGAAATTAATGAGGCTGTGTGACTGCTGTTTAGGATGTTTATGCGATTGTAGGTTGTTATGTTTTTAACATTCCTAGCTAAAAAGCTGTTTTCTGTAATTTTATGTTATGTTGATTTTATGTTGCTATGTTAATGTAGACACGGTTTGATCATACGCTGGGTTCACACCAGCGTTCGGGTCTCGGTCTAACAAGTTTCCGTCTTCTGCATGCAGAAGACGGAAACCTCAAAACGGAGCCCGGCTTTGAGCGCCGGTGAGCGTTTTATACTCTAATCGGTGAAACCGAAAAGTCCTGCATGTCCGACTTTGTGTCCGGTTAAAAAAAAAAAAAGGTTTTGCCGCAGAAAGCATTAAACGCTCACGGGCGCTCATGGCCGGACACTTCAAACACATTCAAATGAATGGGTTTGATAAATGTCTGCAGGTTTCCGTCTCCTGCCCAGTTTCGGGAAGAAAACAGAAACCTGCAGAACGGAGGTGGGGACGCAGATGTGAACCTGTGAAATGTGAATGTATAAATTTTGCACATCTTATACTTGTATTGTGTGTAACTTTCTGCCTGGGTCACACTTAACTTGCAACATCTTTTTTTTTCACTTTGTATTCTAAATGAAGACTTCCATTTTGATGTAAGATTGCATGAAGGTGCTGATGTGTATGAAATGAATATTGTATCAATTTCCTATGGAAAATTTTAACATGGAAACATTGTGATCTGGGGCATTTCCGGCTTTGGTCATATATATATATATATATATATATATATATATATATATATATATATATATATATATATATATATAGTGTGCACAGAGAGATGCCATTTTGTGGAGATGGTAGCAGGAAAAGGGCTAGGACAGGTTTCTGCTTGCATGGATAGTGGAAAATCTGTAGTACAGATAAATATAGGTGAGCAACATAGGTTAGGTAGATTTAATTATTGTAGATGGATAGATAGAGGGAGAAAATCATAGGTCTCTCAAGGATAAGCTTTGTACTATCCGTGTACACCATGCATGTACATTGTGGCTCGCAGTCAGTGCAGTAACCCTACAGGTGCCAAAATACAGGACAGTATGGCTGAAGATCACTTTTTGCTAACAGTAGTATTGCCTGTGTAACCTTCAGACAGTTCTTTGTTGAGGCCGCATAGGTCAGAAAATTTAGCATACCATCCACATAGTTGTATATCTTTTATGTCCATGCAGACCACAAAAACTGAAATAATTGGAAACCTTCCACACAATAATTTCTTGCAGTACCAGCTATGTACTGGTTATGTGTATTTATAAGGAACATTTTGCATACCATCCAGCCATACTTCTTGCAGTTACTTGCCAGTGTAGGCCACACTGCACCAAAAGTTTTGGAAACAGTCTACACAATAATTTTTTGCAGTGCTAGTTACCTGCCAGGTGTTTGAAGAATACATTTACACTTACATGGTAGTTGAGTAGACAGCTACACTGCATATATCAGAAACATTATCATACCAGCCACACAGTAACTTATGTTTGCAGTGAAGTGCCACTTGTGTAGGTGCAATGCCACATTTAGCAGAAAATGTATCATACCATTTACACAGTATTTCTTTTTGCAATGACGAGTCGTTGTATAGGTGGGTGAGGCTACATTCACATCTGCATCATGTTCTCTGAGAATTGTTGGAGAAAAAGCCCTCAATGGATTTTCAGTAAACTTATAGTAAATGGGGTCTACCAGGGTCTGTGTGTATCTACTATTTTAGCAGTCTGCCTCTCCTCGTCCCCCAATGGACCTGAACAACAGAGAAGCAATGCTACTGTGTGAATGCTAGTGTAAGCCATATTTATTATAAAAGGTCTGTCATGTTGTAGCCATATTACCGGTGCTACACTCTTGGCATAATAAAAAAAAAAATAATGCTAAGATAAAACATCTACCAGGAAACTGAGCTCATTGGGTCTTGAACCCTTGACTTCCTGGCTATGTTCTGTAGTTTTGACCATTATGCCATTGAGAAACCTGTTTGTTCTGAGCTTTGCTTAGTCTGGTCTTTTTCATTGGAGTAATTGGCTTATGGCTATCACCTGCTCTGTGGCCAATCACAGCTTAGCCAGTCCCATATAAACCCACAGTATACTCCATTTTCTTCTTTAGTGTTCTGGCTGACTGTTCCTTGTTTACCCTGAGGCTCACCGCCACCTTACTGTGTCTTGTGTAACGAACTCTGCAAATGTCTGACTACAGCTCATCCACAGGCTCCTGTTTACCGAACTCTGCAAACGTCTGGACATGATTTATTCTACTCCTGCAGGTTAGCAAGGTCATTTTTAATAGTTGTTAATTGAGACATAAAGTTTGAGGTGTACAGGATTGATGGTGGGTTATTGAAATTGATACCCAAGTAGTAAAGTTCTCCTGTATCTAGTAGGTGGGTTAGAGTAGGCACCAGATAGCCTAAAATTTTAAATCTAACATTTATCTTACTGAAGGGTATAGTACTGAATTGATCTATAATATCAAAGGTAGCATGTAGGGCAGCATTGAAGACTCCGTCCCAGTGTCTGTCTAAAATCGAAGTACAAAACTTCCTGCACAGACATTGGACTTATAGAGGACCTTTCATCAGATTGGGCACAGGCAGTTCTATATACTGCTGGAAAGCCAACAGTGCGTTGAATTCAGCACACTATCGGCTTTCCCATTCTGTGCCCTGGGTAAAGCGCTATCGGTCCCGGTACCGTAGTGCTTTAAAGTCAGAAGGGCGTTTCTGACTGTCAGTCAGGAATGTCCTTCTCCACAGCAGCGCCTATAGCGCTGTACAGTGTAAGTGGGGAGGGGGAGTGGGGTGCTGCTGAGGAGAAGGACGTTCCTGACTGTCAGAAACGCCCTTTTGACTGTAAAGTGCTACGGTACCAGGACCAATAGCGCTTTACCCGGGGCACAGATCGGGAAAGCGGACAGTGTGCTGAATTCAGCGCACTGTCAGCTTTCCAGCAGTATATAAAACTGCCTGTGCCCAATCTGATGAAAGGTCCTCTTTAAACAACAGAAAAGCAACACCAATGTGAACCTAGCATAAGGAGGAATCATGTTTAGTGAGAGAAAAATATCAATGGCCAATAAGTCATTGAGGTGTTCAAATTTGCATACGTTGATACCTGAAATGTTAGGGGAGCATCAAGGGGTTCCAAAAGAAGGGCAAATATTAAAGGACAGTTGTGCCTAGTGTCATTAGAAATTGTGAAAGGGTAAAACAAGCACTAGGTGTAGAATAAAGTGACAAAATGGCATTGATTCTTGCCTTCTCAACTGACTGGCACAGATAGTCTGTCACAATTTTTTCTTCAATAAATAATAATACTGCAGCACACATGTAGTAGTAAATACAATCAGAGTGAATTTATTGACCGTTATACAAGATTTACTTCCTACCTATTAGGAGTGCGTTTTTATATTCCTGTTTTCCATTGTTACAGGTTTCTTGAGTTCTACCCTGTACATTATATTGTTGCTACACCTGTATATGCTACCACTAGCATCAATGGACTTAAATGCTGTGTCTACTGAATGCTTGCTCCTTTGTTGTGACCTGTGCTTGACTTACAATAAATACTCCTTATAAAGCTAATGTGATGGCATATTGCTAGAATAAACTATCACTGTATGATCAATGGGAGTTTAACTTTGGAGATCCCCACTAATCCATAGTGAAGGGGCTAAAGTGTTGCTTTAGTACTGTCCTCATGCCCAAGTTTTCCATGCCGTGGATTACCTGACCATTTATGAACACGTCCACACTTAATTTGGTCTACTTAGTTTAGGATCCAATTTTAAATTGATACTCATGTCTGAGCATATACAGCCAAGAGGACTGTTATGGGGGGCATATATATATATACTATTAACTAAATCCAGATAATACATATAAAGAGTGTGGCCATGGCCTTGCTGTCCATCGCTAAAGAGTAAGTGTGTGTATACTGATGAATAGTGAAGTAAAAATTGGGTGGCGCTCCCCTCAGATGCAACGACACAAATGATGATTAACGATTCATTTATTAAAGGATAACGTGTTTTGGGATTTTGGGAACAACTACGTACTTTCATCAGATCTATGTTAAGAAATCCAAAAAAAAAAAAGATACACTTGTATATGTACATCAATGTGATTATATTGAGAAAACAGAACATAATTGGTAATAATGTACCAAATTTCCAGATGAATTACAACATACTAATGGCTCAACCATGAAGATGCTTCGCTTTTGTTTTTATTAACATAGATCTGACAAAGTTGTTCACAAAACCCCGAAACGCGTTAATAAATGAATCATTAATCCTCATTGTGTCCTTGCATCCGAGGAGAGCGCCACCCAATTTTTGCTTCACTGTTCATCAGTGTACATACTCTTCTTCACCTACTGATACTCTACGGCGATCACCATCCAGTCTGTCTATGGGTTACTGCAGCAACCCTCATATTTATATACTACCATCATACCACTTTGATGTCCCAGAACCCTGGGTAGCGGCTTTCATTACAGCCTAATTTGGAGGTTAGGCCGGTAAACCGCACGAGACTTCATATACAGTCCCAATCAAGAGCGCATTCCTATCTGTGTTTCTTTTTCTCCTCCAATCTTCATATGCTAAAGAGTAAGTGGTGCACAGTGTTCCAGCAACCTTACAAGATGGAAAACCACATTAACTATTGAATGTCTGTTTTTAAGGTGACTTGTTGACAACAAATATGGTTGCTTCTGCTCCAGCTGCAGGATTTTGTTTTGTGCTATTATTACCATTCACATTTCTATTTTAGCAACCATACATGGCTAATATAGTGAAAATCAACAACATTAAGGTTTAGGTGTAACAGAGAAGGAGGTGGGAGAAGGAGGTATATTAGGGAAGTGTGTGGAATGAAGACAAGGGTGAAATTTCCATTGTGTGTTGCTATTTAGAATAAGCTCCAATAATCGTAGCTTTGGGGTTTCATTAATCGATACCTAATCACTAATATTTTGTTTTGGCAGGTACGCAATTGAATGGTTAAATCTCTCGAAACCCCCTTGTGGTTCTTGGTTCTAGGTTTGTGAGCACTAAGTAATTATGGTCATGATAGCCTGAAATATACTCCTTAGCAGTTTGTCAGGTGTCACATTTTGCGCCTTCAACTAATCACAATTAATTTGAATTGCATATTGATTTTACAAAAATCATTAGAAACCTCATGCTGAAAAGATCTCCCTCACAGCGACAATTAGTAAAGCCCCAAATGTGAGACATTTACAAAGGAATTAGGTTCCAATTACATTATAGTGTTATTAAAGGCTGGGGATGTTATGAATACGACTCTGCTTTCATAACTGTTGGATAAAGAAAAGGATATAGCCGTAGAGGTAATTATTATGATTGCACCCTTTAGCTTAAAGTGAGACAAATCAAAAAGACATATTAAGTTTCTTTTGTCTTTGTCCTGTTCAGAAATTACAATCTAAGAAAAGTCATTTTACAATTAGTGTGCACTGTGCTTCAGTCACATACAGTAGCATATGATACAAATTCTATGGCTGGTACTATCCTAACATATGCAGTCTAGAAAGTAGAATACATAGTGACATTGCAATAGATCTGGTCATGTTTGGAGGTGAATCGGAATCTTGAACATCTCTATTAATGATGCCATAGGGAAAGGAAAAATCATGTTCTCATCAATGTGCGGTATTATATACTGCTAGAAAGCAGACAGTGCTCTGAATTCAGAACACTGTTGGCTTTCCTGGTATGTGCCCCGGTGCTGGAGATATTGGTCCCGAAATTGACAGAACCAGTACAGTAGCTCCAACACTGGGGCACATATAGGGAAAGCTGAGAGCGTTAAATATTTGTAGGACACAATGACTGTGAAAGATCTCATATTCAAGCTAGAGCTACATTATCATATTGGGAACTCCCAAGGCTAAAGGTTGCTGGCTTACTCTGTGACTCCTTTACACTGCTGATGGTGAATGTGACCATGCATCCCATTGTTTGCCGCAACCATAACTTGAAATCAAACCTCACCCAACTGTTTGCAACTTGAAGTCAAAAGCTGCCAGGGGATCCATACAATGGAGAGCCAGACCACTAAAACAGCAGTTACACATGGACACCAGTAGACCCCATTGACTATAATGGGGACTTCTGGGTGTCCATTGTTTCAAAATTGAAAGCGACAGAGAAGTCACCCATACAGACTGGAAGACTCTGGTACAGTTGTGAACCCAGCCTTAGTTTGCCTCTAGTTCTGGAATAGGCTACACCTTCGGTACTCCAGCTGTTGTAAAACTACAACTCCCAGCATTCTTACTTGCTCTGCTGTTCTTGGAAGTGAATGGAGCATTTTGGGAGTTGTAGTTTCCCAGCAGTAGGAGTGTCGAAGGTTGCTGACCCCGGGCTACACAATGCAGTCTATTCTGTCTTTTGTTTTTGTGGATATTAATTAGTGGGAATATATTTTATAGAACCCATAAAGGGCAACATTTTTGGAATAAGTCCTTGTCAAATGTCGACCTTTATCAGCATGACAAAGGTGGGTGATTGTGGGAGAATTTATGATGCCAGGAAGCCCAAGGTAAGGAAAGGTACTTCACCTACAGGACAATTTGGGAATGTGTTGCTGTTTTATTTCTTCCTAGTATGAATCTCAGTAGAAATCGTTCCAGACCTTGTTATAGCCAGCTGCTACTGTACATTTTTTTCTAGCAATGATATGATATTTGGAGCTGTGTTCAATTTCCAGTGCTTTTCTGCTTTTACATTCTGCTTGATGAAAGTGTGGTTATATGTTCAGCACCATAAATTAGAATTATCTCCCAGTTATTTCCATGGTGACATTCAAAGACTTTACAGAGGGTATAACTTTCAGTACTGGTCATAAATAGTAGAATTTTACCTTACTACTATATTGTACCGAGCGCACTATGTGTGTCTGAACCTCGGTAAGGCAATCATTACAGAATTAATTTGAACATTATAAAAAGTCATTTATGAAAGTGCAAAGCTGGAAAAGTGCAGAGCTTTTCTTTTCACGCAAATGTAGCAAAGTACTCAAACTGATATACAGGATGAGCCAAAAGCCAGGAATCTGAATGTAAGACAAAATTATATGTTCCAAAATTGTTGCTGAGATACAGTTCTAAAAAAATAGCACAAAAATAAATAATTAAATAAGTAAAAATTGTAAAATGTGACCATACAAAGAAACAAACACCTTCCCCTTATGTATACACTAAAGACATCAGCCAGCTTTATGTAAATTACAATGGGCTTAAACATTCACTTTCTAGACTAACATATATGATAATTTTTTTTCAAGCATAGAAAAAGTTAAATGGTTAAGGCTGGATTCACACTAGTGCTGGAGTCTCCCTAGGAGATTCTGCCTAACAATGGTAGAGAAAACTTCTGCAAGGAGGAAACTGAGCAGTCTATGAGGTTTGCGGGTTCATCTGTAACCACTTTTTAAGTGAACAGGGTTTATGTCTTTTGGGTCCTCATATGGACCCGAGGAACAGAGACCCAAATGCTAGAGTGAACCTAGCTTAAAATGGTTGAAAATGGGCCCTCAACATTCTTTCAAAAATAGGAACTGTACCTCATATGGCTCTTAGGGTGCCTTCACACAGCGTAGTGCGCCGCTCCTTTAGACACGTATACACGTGTCCGAGTGCGGCGCTTCAAAACAGAGCCCATTGATTTCAATGGGTGCCGATATATGCGCGCTACCCATTGAAATCAATCAGAGGCTTTTTTAGCTATTGATATGTGTGAAGGCACCCTTACTGTTTAACTCAACTAACCCTTTAATGTTGCCATATATTATGTTTAATCCTGCTGTGGTGACATATCCACGTACTCTTCCTGCATTGTACCATGTTATATTGTGTATAAGGCTGCCATGTATTAATTTTACTCATGTGCCTCAAGGATAGTGTCATGTTGTGCCATGTTATGATAGTTCATGTCATGCTGCATACCATTAGCAATATGTTATCTTTCTCGCCATCCCATTTTTAACTAGTGATATCTCAATGAATCATTTTTATAGGTGATATAAATTTGGAAATTGATTTGGAGTGACCATCCTGGCTTTGGCAAATTCTGCAGCTCTACTTATTGACAATATAAATAAGTATGGATATTCCCTGGTAAAGACTCAGTTGTAGGTTTGTTAGTAGAATGTTAGAGCTTGTTCTCTATTCATAGGTATACACTATGTTGCATTGTGAAAAATAGCTTAACTTGTGATACATATATCTGGAGTTATCCAGCTAAGTGGACAAGGAAGGGATGACACATCTGTATGCTCAGTTTGAGGTTATCACTAGTGTTAAATGGGAGGAAAAGTTTAGACATACCTTGTTCACCGTTCATACACAAGAAAGAAGTATAAGGTGGCATCACTGTAATTACGGGTTATTATTCAACATATCTCAGGATAGGGAAGACTTTCGGTTTGTGGTCCAATAATTTACGCTACTCATAGGAATGGGTGGTGCTCAACTTCTAAATATACATCAATATACCAAAAATAGAAAGAAGAAATGCAGGGAACTTGCCCAAAGCATTTTTAAAATTTACAAAAACTTTTATTGGTTCTTTAATAAAACATCAACACATTACGGAGGAGGTATGCCTAGAAACTACGCAGCGACGATCGTTCACTGTGTCACTGGGTAGCAGATGAGGAAGCTGAGGTTCCAACTGATAGCAAGGGGAATTGTATGCAAATCCCTAGTAGAATTAAGCATTATAAGGGTGCATTCACACTACGTATACGGCAGCTTATTCTGAACGTAAAACACGTTCCATTCATTTCTATGGGAACCGGCATACGAGCGCTCCCCATTGAAATTAATGGACTGCTTTTTTCACTACGAGCACTCCCATTGAAGTGAATGGGAAGTGCCCACGTGTACAGCCAGCTCTGCTCATGCCGAGCCGTACACGCAGCACTTCCCATTCACTTCGATGGGACTACTCGTAGTGAAAGAAGCAGCCCATTCATTTCTATGGGGAGCGCTCGTATCCCCGCTCCCATAGAAATGAATGGAGCTGCTTTAGACGCCGCTTATTCTGAACGTGTTTTACGTTCAGAATAAGCTGCCGTATACGTAGTGTGAATGCACCCTAAGATTGTAGATGTGGGCTAGGACAATGGACTGCATTGGGTCAGAATGATGGCATCCTCTAGGGATGTAAGGGAATAGTCAGCTGTCGAAACACAGATGTTTCAGACAGAAAATAATGCTATTGATTGATGCCACTGGTCAGCTAGCAGTAGGGGTAAGTGGAACTTCCATAAAGGTGCAATGCCCCTTGGCCAAAGTAAAGCACGTTAAGGCCCCTGACATGTAAAGATGACTGCGTCTTGTATGGCTTGCTGCTGGGACTGTCTGGGAAAGACTGTAGGGCATGGGTGACTGAAAGCACTACGATAGGTGGTGGACACCCTATCCAAAGAGGTTCAACACAGGAAAATTTGGGAGGCCCATGGAGTGGTTCGTGCAAGAACAAACATCTGTGCCTTTGAGTATTTATATACAGGAATTGGGTAGTGAACTGATTCTACAGCAGGTAAAGCAATGCCTACTATATCTTCCCTGTTGGAGTGAAAAGTTCAAATATAGGGCAACCCCCACTCAGGCCTCCATCTATGTGTCAGAATAATAGCCCCTCATTTGGGGGTTCCATGTAATGCCTTAGTTTTCTGGTAGACCCCACATGTTTAGTATATTGCTTGTAGACTGTGGAAGGGCTTAACTCTTCCAGACCATCTACTCTCAAAACTGCAATAGTAATTTAGAAGATCCACGACGTACTGTGCCACATCATTATGGAAGAATTATGTTCACTCTACGAAACTAAAATGAAAAGCCTTTTTCAGTCTGACTCTTGCGTTACTCCCATCCAAGGCTTTTCATTTTTAGAGCACCAACAGAACTTTTGGCGAGTTTTTTTGCGTAGTAGTCATAATGTAACCTTGCAGAGGCACGCTGACAATTTCATTAATGCTTAATAAATTCTGTTAAAGCATTAGGCTTTTTGGTATAGTCAAAATTACAGTATAGGCGCCTTTTGACAACAAAAAATCTTCCCAGCATGTGAATGAGAGTTCAAGGATGAAATAAAGTTGTGGGTTTACCTTTTTATAGAAATTCTTCACTATGTGTATATTGCTTAATGGCCAATCCTGAATTAAATTGAATCTACAAGAAACTTTTATACATGTTTTTTTTTTTCCTCCTCTAAATGGAAAAGATGTCACTTTCATAAAAAAGAAATGTAGAATCTTTAGCCAATTCTTAATACATTCATGAATATCAGACATTAATAGCAATGAAAATTGCTCTCTAGCAGACTGGAGAAATTTCAGTCTTATTTTATCCACTCATTCATTTAACTAAACCTTTAGCTTATATTTTTCTTTTTTTATAATGAAGAAAATGTATGTTGCAAATATATAAAACATTAAGAGAAGATATATTGCTCCATGGATTCTCCTAATGGTACTGTGTATGTACACATAAGTTTTAAGGCTGAACTGCTGTGATTATAGTTAGAGATGAGTGAGTAGTACTCGATTGAGTAGGTATTCGATCGAATACTATGGTATTCGAAATACTCGTACTCGATCGAGTACAACTTGCTGTTCGAATGTAAAAGTTCGTGCAGAACCAGCATTGATTGGCCGAATGCTATACAGTCGGCCAATCAATGCTGGTTCTTCTCCTACCTTTGGAAGTCTTCTCCGTGCAGCTTCCCCGCAGCGTCTTCCGGCTCTTCAATCACTCTGCCAGGCATCGGGCCTGGGCAGAGCCGACTGCGCATGTCCGCTTGTAGTGCGGGGACGCTGCATGGAAAAGACTTCTTGGAGGATCCAGCCCGACCCTCACTCGTGGACTTGGTAAGTATAATTTGATCGAATGTTGCCTACCCCTGAAATGAGAATTTCCCCCCCATAGACTATAATAGGGTTCGATATTCGATTCGAGTAGTCGAATATTGAGGGGCTACTCGAAACGAATATCGAACCTCGAACATTTTACTGTTCGCTCATCTCTAATTATAGTGTGTGCAGTACATAGAACACTGAATTGGGTATAAAAAGGGGTTTGCTCTTGTTTGAATAGTGCCCTATTGGGTACCTTCTCCGATAATGTAATATCATATAGTGTGCAAATAATCAAAGTTGTAGGGTATCTAAATAACAGTGCCATATGTTGGTAGTTATGTGTTGCCTATAAGCAACAGTGCAATACAGTAGTCATTCAATGTGGAATTAATATACAGGACTGTACAGTAGCAGCATCACACAGTGCCTAAGTAAGACCATATGTCATAACCGCAGTGTGACCAAATAACCGCTCCATGCATTAAGTAATTCCGTAACAGTACTATAACAAGTTTCAGTAAACTTGGTATACAAGATCTATGGTGGTCATAAGCCCTGGGCACTAAGCATTGTGTGGTACCCCTTAGGTGCAGTTATCACATACACTAAAGGCTGAGCTAATTGCCACGTATATTGAGGTGACTCAAAAGGTCCCTCTCCCCCTATGGAGACCAGCACCACTAAGGATACATGTAGGCAATGGGGGATGTTACAGATTCTACCCTGAAGCCCAGAAGCTTCACACTATGACACAGCTTCAAAAAATAATCCCAGCCAAAGCTGAGAAATTCTACTTCTCTATAGTTGAAATTTTCAAGTTACGTAAGTGAATTTTTATTACTCTGTATACACAATTCATGTACTGTATGTAATTCAAGATGTCCAGATTGTTGCTGTAGGTAATGTCATACTGTATGTCATGGATTTTACTTATAACATTTCACTGTGGTTATGACAGAACTCTATGGCCTATTGGCACCAAGTACCTTTGAAGTATCTTCCTCTAGAAAATGAGATGTATATAGAAAACTGAGATTTATTGCTGTATTGAGCATCTAACACTTTTCAACTAAATTCTATGTCACCTAAGTTTCTTTGTCCAAAATTCTGTCCGGTAAGATCCTGATAAGATAAGACTGGCACATGATGGATACCCAAACCAATTATACATCTTTAGGATGGGGAAACTCTTCACAACTTCCCCCTCCCACAAGATCATTAAACTTTTCTAGACACTGAAGGGCAGAAGCCCACAGCACCCTACAAATTCTTTATGGGCTCCATTTGTTCTGTTGCAGATTTGTCTCCAATCTTTTGAACTTTTTGAATAGTGATACTAATATAAACTGTGCCAAAGAACTCTGTGCACCTACAATGTGATATACATACCAAATGTCTTTTATCAACCTTATTAACTGTAGCTATCAGTTTTGTTTAACCCCTTCAGAATGCATGAAAAGTGTAATCCTCATGATCAGCAGGCAGTTACGGTACTATTATGAGGATATTTCTCATGTTAATTAAAGAGATTTCCCATCTAATCAACTTATCTCTTGTCCAGAGTATAGAAAATACATTGGAGATCACTTAGGGGTCTTACTTCTGAGACCTCCTTCAATCATAAGAATTGGGATGGTTGCTCCTCAAGCCCTGTATTTCAATTATCTCCCTTATTCTCATTGGCATTAATTGAGCTGAGGTAACCTTGTTATCATGATTGGTAGGGGTCATACCCCCAACTGATCTCAAATATATCCTTTATTTTGTGGCTAGAGGATAAGTTGATGAGATGGGAAACCCATAGCCTTGAAGTAAATGCCATGATCAACATGGATCACAATATTCTAGAGACAAGATGAAAGGGAGGGATCCCTATAATTGTATTATAGCGGTTACAAGACCTATAGCTAATACACGTCAAGTTTCAAGGATCAAAAGTCTGCCTAATAATATTTCCTGCTGCTAATGCATTTAGACTATTGACACACAGGCTTATGTATTGAGTACATTATTGCTGAAAAAAATCAAGTTTAAACTTATTGGATTTTAGAAAAGGAATATTTTTCCAAAAAAATGTTAAAATCCATACTAGCAAAAACAAACTTAACTAAGCATAAAACATATCAAATACATAAAATAACACACTCATTTAGGAAAATAAAAGTTTTTTGCTGATCTGGTGGTAGTCATGTCCACATGTCAGAAACCCCAGTGCCATTATTTTTTACTACTGAAAACCAAAACCTCATGGTCTATTGTAGAATGTATTCCTTAAAAAGAATAGAGAAGAAGTTGAAAGTTCAAGAAGACAGAGGCTATTGGCAGAATAAGTTCTCCCTCGGTCCCCAAGGTACTTTGTACATGACACAGATGTCACAGCGAAGGATTTGATTACACTTATCTGTTCATAATGAATTCATTGCAAGTGGTAATTGTGCATCTGGTCTAGTTTGTTTACTAGTAGACACGGAGAAAAAGCTATCATGTCCTAGCAACACCATCTGTTAAGAGGAGACAGACTGAAGAACATACACACTCTACATAAAGTTCTATGATAAAGTAGCTCTGGATGATGGGCCATCTAGTGTGGTTACAAATATCCTATCTTTTCTCATCATAAGAACATCCATTGGTTGTTCTTCACCCATCTCTTCATTTTTTTTTTTTTTTTTTTTTAAACTTTTATAAGAGAATTTTACCCCATCCAAAAAAAAACCTGGATATGAACCAGTTAAGTCTTTGTCCATGCAGGACAACATAAGACTTTTAAAAATAGAAGTGTCAAATTATATTACTGTATGATATAAGAACCAAATCTCTTCATACATAGATAATGGCTTGGGCGCTGGTTCATGCAGCTTTATCAAGGGTTGGTTCACACAAAAGAAAATGAAGAGGAATTTGAGCTTGACATTTGTCTCAGATTACTCCTCATCCCGCCATAGCTTTCCACTCACACTGAGATTGATGGTCTTGAACCAGTTGAATATCTCAAACTGTGGACTCTTTGGAAAGAATGGGCAGGAGGTTTATTTTTCTGTAGTTTATTCTGATCTCTGCCTATCATTGAATACAGAATTAGAGTGGAATTTGCCAATGATTTGGGGAAAATTTATCTCAAAATCAGACAATGACAATATTGAGAGTTCCAACTACCATAACCACAATTCTGTTTTTCCACATACTGCTCACTTTGATCTAGGGATCTTTGTATTTGATATTGTATTTGCTCCTTTCCTTTTTGGCCAGGCAGTGTGCACACCACTCCATTCATTTCAATGAGAATACTAGAAATAGCCATAGTTATCCCTGATGCTCCTATTGAAATGAATAGTGGTGCACAACTTCCACTAATCTGTAAGGGCTCGTTCACATCTGCGCCGGAACTCCGTACTTCAGGTTTCCGTTTCCTGCATAAAACAGAGGCAGGAGACGGAAACCTGCAGGACACTTTCTCACCCATTCATTTGAATGGGTGAGAGAGATGTCCGGCCGTGAGCAGCGGTAAGCATTTTAGGCTCTCCACCGCGAAACCGGGTTTTATAATCCGGACACAGAGTCGGACATGCAGTACTGTGTCCGGATAAAAAAAAAAAAAAAAAAATGGTTTCGTGGCAGAGAGCCTAAAACGCTCACCGCCCCTCACAGCCGGACCCGGTCTATGGTTTCCGTCTTCTGGCATGCAGAAGACAAACCATAGAACGGAGACCCTGAACGCAGGTGTGAACCTAGCTTAAGTATCACCCATCCTATAGATAGATGATAACTTTCTTTTTGGATAAACCCCTTTAAGTCCCAATGTAAAATAAAAGCCCTTACATATGACATTCTATCTCTTTTTCTTAGACTACCTATCTATTAAAAGTTTATTTCCCAGTGTCCTCTCTGAGACTTTGCTACAAAGCTCAGCACTATTGAGCATGGTTTACGATATTAGAACCCTCCCTGCAATTAATGGACACCGGTGATGAATTATAATGCCAGTTATTGCACAGTCATTCTTTGTGCAAAGTACTCGATGCCTATTTTCCTTCTTATATAAAATTCTTTTGTGTATATACTCCCACATGGAACTTATTTTGGGCAAGCATTGAATTGATGCCAATAGTAATGTAGGCATTGTCCTATAAAGCAAGGCAGAAAGGAAAAATCCTACACACAAACTTAAAATTAAGGTATATACAAACTTCAACAATGTATATAATAAAGTCACACAAACATACAAAGTACAATTTAACCTTACTTAAATGTATTTACAGTTCTTGGAAAAATGTGTCTGGTATGTTGGGTTATGTTTCTATATTGGGTCTATTCATAAAACATAATTATAATGCTACATTATGCTTTCCGAGCTATAACTAAAGGGATGCAAATGTACTCTGAAAGAAAATTCAATGTTTGCTACTTCTGCATCTCCTATAGACTTATATGGAGTATATTTTTAGCATGCTTAGCCGGTGCTCCATATCTGTCCACAGCAGCCATCCATAACAGGTGATGAGTGTCCTCTATCATAAGAATCAGCAGGGGTTTTAGTAATTGAACCCTATGCTGTAAATAAATGAAAATACATAATGGTGAAATGCTCCTTTTAAGTATAAAAAGGTAAAATTGGACAATGGACATCAATGGAAGATGTGATATAGGCCTCGTTTCTAGTAAATTCATGATCTTATTGAGGCTGAATATTTGTTATTAATTTTTGCAGGTATGTCTTATGTACACAATACATTTTGAAACCTTGTTGTTCTGAAAACGCCACTCATAAAACATCCATAAGTCTAAGCTGCTTGTTGGTATGGGCTGGGTGGATATTGCAACCTATAAAGGATGCCATAGAAACAGACAGGGGCAGATGGGCACACACTTTGCAGTTTTTGGTGGGGTCAGGCTCCGGTTTAAGATGTCTGCCAGGTTTAGCCCCAACCTTCATTCTGGTATGTGTAAACAAATCACAAATTCAACAGCTCACCTTATTGTCAGACAATCCCATGTAAAAGGATGCACAGAAACAAAGCTCAGGACCACAGCTTAGGAATATCCAAACATGAGAGATTTTACCAGTATCTCTCCAGAACCACAGATTAGATGTAATAAAAGATAGCTTTTGTTAAAAAAATTTTAAAATACATATGTACATAGGTATAGTTACACAGCAGCCTACGCGTTTTGGGAGCGTACCTTGCTTACTCATAGCATAGCACAACCAAATGAACAAATTCAATTTAAAACCAAAAACGGACTACGCCCAAATCATATGACGGCACATCGGCACAAGATTAACCCTGAAAGGGAAAAACTAAATCTCCGCACAGGAGACTGCAGTGTGCCGTGGCTTCAGCCAGTGACTGACTTACTTTGTTCTTATAGTTCTTATGTGTAATCTGTAACACTACGGTGTCAATGTAGGTATGCACCCCTTGAATCCATGTGTTGTATACAGGGTCCTTACATCACTACATTAACTGCGTACTGTTATGTAACATGGGAACATAGATGTTTCATGTGTTTAGAACACCTATAGAATTCTGTAGATCTGTACTTTGTTTCATAATATATATATATATATATATATATATATATATATTGTTTTTTTTAATCACATATTCTGTATGAATTTGTAAGGAGAGAATAAATTATAAGTTATGTGATGGTGCATCATGGAAGTATTATATGGTGGAATGCCTATGGGGATCTTCACTCTAGTACTAAAAGGACTCTGTATACATAGTCTATTCACACTTTAAGCAGTCAATGTTTTATTGGAATACTCCACAGGGGTAAACCATTTTCTACACTTCATAGTTTGACAGGCCATGGGCATGAACTGGAAAATGACAAAGAACTTATCTTTTTAGGGCTTCCATATACATTATTTCATTGAGGACATTACCTAGGAGTACTGGAGTGTTCATGTAAAGTAGAAGTTACTTTTTCCCAGTTTGTGATTTTACATAAAATCTACTGTCAACTATTATATTACATATTTTTATTCTCCGTTAAAATATTCTCCATTCTGTTTATGTGCTCTTTAATAATAAATGAAGGCAAAAAAATAAATAAATGAAAACGTAAGACAATGCACAACAAACAGTATTATTTCCTATTAGTAAGCGTGATAAACAGATCTGCCCTTCAAATGTATGGATGGAAACAAGTCCCATTAATTCACTTCTAAACCTGTATTTTTGGATTGTAAGAGAGAGAATTTCAAAACTTACCACCTTTCCTACTCAATAAAATCTCCTTTCCCGCGGTGCAAACCTGTAAGAACTGATCATTACCCTACATTATTACATTAAACATATTATCTTAAAAGCATTATCAGCTGTTATTTGCAAATTTGTATTATCTCTAAATAGGAAAAACATGGTAAAAATATTTATTTAATTTTAGTGTCAGCATGAAAACGAAGAAAATCCTTTAAATCTGCACAGCTTTATACAGAAAATTCATGTATTTGATAAAATAGCAAACCTAATAATTTAGAGGTGTAAATTGAGTTAGGAAAATGAAATATATTCTGGGTCACAAAATATGTGCAGTAAGTTTTTGTTTTTGTATAAAACCTGAAGTATAGAAATAGTATTTACACAAAAATAATTCTTAATACAATGAAAAGCAGTGAGATCTCTGCCGATGTACTATTAGTTTGGGCATGTCTGCAGATTAGTTATATAGGAGAACTCTGTTTATAACAAATTATATACATTTCTCGGTCCCTTTAGCTATAGTAACTGGATACATACACTTATTTATTTATTTATTTTTTTTACAATTCATAGCACCGTATATGATAAATACAAAAGTTCAATCCACATTATATCAGTCCTCCCACATATAAACATACAGACACAAACACACTTGATGACCTCCACCTCCTGGTATGATTCTCATTTCCTATTTCCCTCCATATAATGAACAAGGTCTATCGCTTTTCTCCACCCAAACACCCGACAGTCACACTTTTGAATCTTTTAGATCAGAAATGCCAAACACGCTTTATTAAGCCCCCACCGCTTCCTAATACAACCTCAACTCCCCATAGAACCAAAACCTATGTTTAAGGTTGGCCACTAGAGATGAGCGAACACTAAAGTGTCCGAGGTTCGAAATCCGATTCGAACAGCCGCACACTGTTCGACTGTTCGAACGGATTTCAAACCCCATTATAGTCTATGGGGGGAAATGCTTGTTTCAGGGGTAGGCAACATTCGATAAAATCATACTTAACAAGTCCACGAGTGATGGTCGGGCTGGATTCTTCTTGAAGTCTTCTCCTAGTGCAGGGTCCCCGCGGCCTCTTCCGGGTGGAATTCACTCTGCCTAGGCAGAGCCGACTGCACGTGCAGCTCTGCCCAGGCCCGACACCTGAGCAGAGCTGACTGCACATGCGCGTGCATGCCCACGCCACCCGGAAGAAGACGTGGGGACGCAGCGCGGAGAAGACTTCAGAAAGGTAAGAGAAGAACCAGCGTTGATTGGCAGAATGTATAGCATTCTGCCAATCAATGCTGGTTCTGCATCGAACATTAAACTTTGAACAGCTAGTAGTGTTCGATCGAGTACGAGTATTTCAAATACCGTAGTATTCGATCGAACACATCTCGCTCATCTCGCTGAATTCAGCGCACTGTCTGCTTTCCAGCAGTATATGGAACTGCCTGTGCCCAATCTTATGAAAGGTCCTCTTTAAGTTTTATTGGTCATTCACCCCTTTGGATGCAATATTTTACTATCAACAGTCAGTAGTAAGCCAGGTCTATAAGAGTTTGGGAGTTCAAAATCCTTAAATGACTTGGGTATTACAACCATCACTGTTTCATCTTTTGTGCCAGTAGTTGTCACCTTTCAAAACTGCCATTAGACATGGTAAACAGATGTGGTAAAAGTTCCTCCCCATAGGTCCTATAGACTTCTACTGCCATTAACCCTTTGTGCTTTTGCATGCCACAGCCAGTTACATCTCACCCATTGTCACCCCAACTCCTAGAGTCTCTGTCCTTCTGTGATAGTCACCTCCAAGTGATATTGTCTAAATCCTCCTGTGACTACTGCCTAGTGTATTTATTCCCTCAAACTATACAACTGCTGATATAAGGACAAAGCAATTGTGTAACAGCTTGACATGGTCAGGTCAGATCCCTTTCACTGTGTATAAAGGTGTCTGGTTGTCCTTGCCAAACCTCTTCATTGTTCAGCTCTTAAAGAATGCATCAATGTTTAATACAAAGATCACCAATAAGTGGTGTGAGGGGCTATACACCTTGATCAATTTGTATACCATGTATAGTATGTTCATTTTTGTAGATTCTGCTGAGAAGCATAGATCAATGTATAATCCTGGACTGTGTTTTGATTTTTGTTTTTTTCTAAAATGTTGGTGCATAAATCTATATGGTGAGTCACCTTGGCCACAAATGGCCACTAAAACAGTGTCCTGATGAGCAAGGGAAGCAGTTAAGTGCTGTGTCACTCTACAATGGGTGCAGTAATTTTGCAGAAATTGCAGCCTACTCTGTAGTATACTCCTGCATTATCATTAGGTACAAGGCTGCTGATGTTTATGTTGTCTATTTCATCCATATGATTCATGAAGAGCTCATGAGTATATATGTATTTGAAGATACTAAAGGTTAATATTTGGGATATGATAATGTGAATTAAATAATTTCTATAGAATAAAGTTTAATATTGTATCTTATTCTACAGAACAGTAGTGATTAGTGCAATATTAACAGGTAAATGGATTCCAATTCAGTGGTTTCTTTTGTGTCTTTTTTTTTTTTTTTTTTTTTTTTTTTTTTGTGTGTTCTTGGGGTGACATTACTTTCGAACAGAAGCTAGAAATTCCATTTTATTCAGAATGAGCACACGAGAAAAATTGAGAACGAGGATCAGTTTTCTATTATATACGCTCAGTATGCCTGAAAGCAGGTCTCAGTATAGGAGAACACTCTACAATAATGTTGTTTTTCTTTGATAGCATGATGCTTTGACTCAGAATTTAAAGTACATTATGTTTTTTTTAATTCATAAGATTTGTAAATCTATAAAGAAGTAGTCTTATATAATACAAAACATTTCCTCAATTGCTGGAATTGGTACTCTGTTAGTGATAAGGACAAGCATAGAGTAAAAAATCACCAGGTTAATTCATAGTTCAGCAAGCTGTAGGGTATTAAACATGTTGCTGCAGAATTTAGAAATTAAGACCCAAACTGACTTACCGTATTTTTTGGACTATAAGATGCACTGGGCCAAAAAACGCACCTAGGTTTTAAAGGAGGAAAATAGGGGGAAAAAATGGTAAAATATTTAATATATGAGTTGTAGTTGTGCAACAGGTGCCCTGCAGTTGTATGGGGATGCATAGTTTTTTTGTTTTTATTTTGCGGGTCAAGAGGTACTCTTAGTTATATTATTTTGGGGGTGTCTATTGCTTAGATCACTTTTTACTTAAAGGGATCCTATCATTAAAAGTCAATTGTTTTTGTCTTTCAATACTGTGCAAGCGGCCATTCTCTTGTGGCCAGCGGGCATGCGTAGTCGGCTTTGCCCTAGGACCGAGGCCTAGAAGTTTGAAGCCACCGCTGGAAGAAGACACAGGGAGAGCCTGTTCCTGAAGAAGATGGAGGCGGCGCTGGAGAGTTCTCTTGCAGCATTGGGGGCACCCCCCAGTGCTGTTTGAGCCTTGGGCCCACCCCCAGTGCTGCAAGAGAACTTATTTGCATACCGAAGAAAACCGAATTATATACCGAATGGCGGCCTGGAGAAGACTCCATAGAAGTGTCCAGTGGAAAGGATGGGATAGAATTGCACATAAGTCTGCCATCCATGGGCTCCCATGGTTGAGAAACTGAGGGAGATGACTTTGATGAACCCTTGGGTTTTGGAGTTGGAACTCAATCAAAGGTCTCTGCTGCTCATACACCCTGCTCAACATATGTTACATAGGGTTTCAGCGTGTGGTGACCTTGAAAAAAGAGCTGGTGCTTCAGGCAAATGTAGGCGCTGCTGGAGTGTATTGAGGCTATCAGCGGCTACTGTAGACTTGCAGAAGTGGCCGCACAAGTGCCTCACTTTCACTAGTAGCTTGTGAACATTAGGGTACGTTTTCAAAAACCGTTGCACCACTAAGTTGAAAACATGGGCCAGGCATGGACCATGTTGGAGGCTGGCAAGCTCCAGAGCCGCTACCAGGTTCCGGCCATTATCACAAACGAAAACATGCAAAGGCCTAGGTGCAGCTGCGAAAACCATATTGTCGTCTTATCATGGATGGCATACCTCACCTCGGAGCAGTGTGCTGTCTGTCCCTTAAGCTGATGATCTTCAGCACAGCCTGCTGACGTCTCCCCACGCCAGTGTTGCAGCATTTCCAGCTCGTAGCTGGGGTCGATTTAATGGCGGCGGAGGAGGAGGAGGGTGGTGGTTCAGCACTCCTGCTAGGAATGTTGGGCGGGGAGACAAGGAAGGCCGCCACAGTTTGCGACCGGGTCCCAGCCTCAACTACATTCACTCAGTGTCTCGTGATTGAAATGTAGCGTCCCTGTCCGCATGCACTTGTCCATACCTGGAACTTTGTGCAAAGCGCAGAACTTAGGGCCCGTCTGATGTTATGGGACACGTGCTGGTGCAAGGTGGGGACGGCGCACAGGGAGAAGTAGGGACGGCATAGAGAGGTGCCGCAGTTGCCAGCAGGTCTCCACAAGCCGGGACGGCAACCTCTCCTGAGCCAGCAGTTTTAAGCTTTAGCTTAAAATTTGGATTTCTGTCCATACTATTGGGGAGGAAAGAAGGTTCCCAGGTATTTTTGAACTTTCCATAGAGGTTATATTGAGTGTGGAAAGTGTGTAGTTGTTAGGCTGTGATAGTGGGGTAATACAGGGACTTTGGTGTGTTAGATGCCCCCAGACATGCTTCCCCTGCTGTCCCAGTTGCATTTTAGAGGTGTTGGCATCATTTGCTGAGGTGTCATAGTGGACTTGGTGACCCTCCTGAGTCGAATATTGGTCTCCCCCTAAACAAGTTCCCCCCCCCCCCCATAGACTATAATGGGGTTTGATATTCGTTCGAACAGTCGAGTTTTGAGGGACTACTCAAATCGAATATCAAATATCGAACTTCGAACATTTCACTGTTCACTCATCTCTAACTGTGACATTTTCATATACCAACTGCTGGAATATATTCTGTCTACAGTTGCTGAAATTTATGTTTAAGCAAATCCACTTCTACCGGGCCTGGCTCCAGATACACTACATGTATCCCCTTTTTGAAGGGGAGGATTACAGCAACTTTGGCTGCTTCATCAGCCAGATTGTATTCGGTCTCTCTTGTGAGTCTGCATTTTTTGGGGATTTTTTTTATATTTACTTATTTTGTGGAGTATTTTGTTCCTTTTGTATCTATTGTTAAAGCATGGACAATGACTCTGTCCTGTGCACATGTGCCTGCTACCATCCCCCCAGGAGCTAAGCATGGACAGCATATCTCACCATGGAGGAGAAACCTACATGGAAATGCGGACTTCTTCTTTTCAAGGAGATGATTTTTGGAGTCTATTGCTGATGTGTGAAGATGCCTACAGCTGACTGGTATTTCTCTCTATTACTGTGGACACGTGGGACTCTGTTACAGCCTGGGAACCTTCCATCACCCACCTACCCCAGGAGTTATGGAAGCTTGGCAAGAGAGCAGCACCCTGTATGCCTGGATGGCTTCGGACTTCTCTGGGCAGTAGAACACAGTGGTAAGAAGGAAGGAGGAGGAGGGCTTGTGATGAAGGACATTTGGGGCATTTTTTTGTGGTTAATGGACAATATTGCTGATGCAAGATACCAAACTATCAGCTGTGAGCAGGAGATCTCACCACCTACCAAAGGAACTACCACATGTTATCAAAATAGCTGCCTATGTCCCCCACCTCTGCAAAAACGTTTCTGGCTGTTATATCTACATGCTGTGACCCCTCCTCGTGTCCTCCAACCACGGTCAGGCTGTATTATTAACATCACTCCGCACAGAGAACTAAATGATCCTGCAGTGTGTCTGTGTTTCTTTCTTTATTAGTTGCTATGATTCCTAGTATTTCTCTATCTGCCATGTGCTTGTATCTGTTTCTCTCTTGTTATATACTACTGTACCATCTATGAAACTGTGTCACTGAAATTTCCCCATTGTGGGACAATTAAAGGAATATCTTATCTTATTTAGGCAGTGTCAGGGACTCAAACAACTTTCTCGGACATCTTTTTTGGGTTTCACTGTGGACTTGTCAAAATATCTCTACTTCTCCCGATAGGTAGAAATAGAGCACTGATGCAAAAATTCATAAAACATAACATTTATTACATACCTTAAATGTCCTGAATAACTCTTTAATGATGCATACAAAGTTTGACACCACCATATATCTATATAAGCCCCTACTCAAAAACCACATAGATAGGTATATCTGGACCTCTACAGTCTAGGTCCACACATTGGTTTACACTTGGGAACTCAATACATCTCATAAAGCCGCATAGTATAGTGTAATAATGGTCAGATTTTACCCACAACTTGCAATCACCGATAGTCAGGCAATATTCTGGAGCCAGGATGATCTACCGTCCCTAACAGGCCCTATGTTTCTCACCCTGTGCCCCAAGTTTGCTCCCACCCTGACATGGGTAGTCCCAAGCTGACCTTAGCAAATGTTCCTACACCCTCCAACTTCAGGGGACCTCACTAGCTTAATTACAAATGTGTAATACTCAAAAGAGTGTAGCTCAACGCATGCATCCACTGATCCTGCACAGTGGTGCACCTGGATTTAATCACAACATATACCCAGTTACTGTACTAAGCTAAATACATGTTTGGCAGTGTCTGCCACTGCCAAAGACCGGGCTACTAGAGGTGCTTCATATATGCTTACCCCCTGATATATGCCTTAAATATGTTTACCCATCTCATTATTGCATAAGCATGTTTTTAGCCCACTGCAATCTTATGGATTCTGAAACTTTTTAAAATACTATACTTTTTTGACAGCTGTTTCTTTGTAACATACACTTTGTTGTTTTTTTTCTGGAAAATTCAGGTGTAAATGTGTTATGTTCTTAAGAGATTCATTTACATTTCTATATTTAAATGAAAGGATGAAAAACAGTTTGATTTCCAGAAACATCTTTATCCTGGGAACCTTAAAAAGTAATGGGTTTGTTATGCTAATATCTGCAAAAGCAAAATTATCACCTAATATTGTTTACGCATCAAGACTTAATCACTAAAATAGAATGAAATAATATAAAATACACAGAAAATTATTCTTACAAGGATGAAAGTTTAATTCAAGAAATCAGTTGGGGGCTAAATGTTTTTTTTTTTTTTTTTTTTTTTGCTTTTTTATGAAATTGAGAAAATAAGCATAGTATGTCTACATCAACTATTGAGAACACATATTGGCCAATATGCAAAAGAAGCAGAATCATGTATTGTATAGTGATGGGCAAACCAATTTGTCACAAACTGGTGTCAATCCAAATCTTCCAAATGGTTTAAGTCTTAAAGAAATAGAAGAAATTAGTCTTGGATTAACTAAAATGTCCACCACTATGTGTATTGTGCAGTTGAAATACAGAAAAGCATTGTTTTTTGTGAATCACTGATGTTTTAGTCCCACATCAGCTGACAACCTCTCAGCCAACAGTCATTGGGAAGTGTAAATATTCATGCAAGTACTAACAATAAAAATGTGGGTGACAACAACAACACTACTTATGGTTTTGGTGACCTCACCAGTAGCAGCAGGATTGTTGTACTTCCTGAGACTGAAGATGAAGTTTTTGATTACTTAGCATGCTCAACTCAGTCATAGGAGGTTATTGCATCAGAAAGTGTTCCTGCGTTCCTTCTCCTCTATAACATGCAATTTAACTCCATGC
Organism: Leptodactylus fuscus; assembly: GCF_031893055.1. Classification (NCBI taxonomy): domain Eukaryota; kingdom Metazoa; phylum Chordata; class Amphibia; order Anura; family Leptodactylidae; genus Leptodactylus; species Leptodactylus fuscus. The sequence goes on from NC_134271.1 coordinate 56,025,841, forward strand.
CTTTTTGGACTGTCCATGCCTTTTTGGTTTCCTTCATCTTCTTCACTGCCACAGATAACTGGTAGTCATGTGGAACCTGCTGAAAAATCCATTTAACCTATTGAGAGCAGTCTTCCTCCTTTTTTTTTTTTTTTTTTTTTTGTGATAACAGCTATCATTGTTTGAAAATAGATGAGGAAGGCATGACTGTTGGTGGTGAAGGTGCTAGAGCCAGGGGATGTATTACTATTACTGGTTGTTGTTCTGTTAGGAGAAATAGGGGGAAATCTGGAGTTGGAAATTATGAGGATGTGTAGGAATCCCATGGACATGATGTATCAAAAAAAGTGGAGAAGACAATGAAATTGCCAATTATGCTGGTTCTTTCATGGATAGGACCTGGCAACCAGGTCAGGGTGACAAGGCGACATCAGATGAAAGATGAAAAGGGTGTTGACAGTGGTAATTGTGTGAAATAATTATGTGCAGGCCAAACTAAAGCTCACAGGGTGGGGGTAGAGGCAATAGTCGTGGTAATGGTAGGCATATTTCCACTTCTGCTGGTGTTGATTGCTGCAACTACATGTTCTTTGGATATATCAGTCAGAGGCAAGGTGCATGCCACCATCAACACTTGGAGCAGCAGTTATGGACAAGGATAAGACAATGGGCTCCCAACCTATAAGTGTAATATTTAAAATGCCATTGGCCACAGTCCAGAAATGCAACAAGACTTCCACCCCTTTCCCTGCTGTTTCATGGGTGTAAGGTGAAGTGATGCCATGCCTGGATCAGAGGAGCTGTAACCTGCAGCAAGTATCCTGCTAGATGGCTCCACCAACTGCAACTGAGCAGCACAGACAGCAACAATGGCACCAATGTTGTTGTTGTGCTGCATTTGAGTTGAATAGCATATTGTCCCATGATGGTGCATGTGCTTTTATCTGGTGGGTTGCCACTTTATTAACCTGTATAGTGGCTTAAAAGCTGTGTTTCTTATGGCCAAAAAAAGTCTCTGTACATTTCAGCAGTTCTTCTGTCACAAAAAAAAAAGGCTCAAATTTTAGTGTTTGCCTTTTCACTGCCTTAACTGCACAATTCTAACTTGGTTGGTCTCTATCTTAAATATACTCGAGCATCTGTGTGAGCAATAGAAGGTGGTGAATGATTATTACATGCAGAAGACCATAGGGACAACGTATTTCAAGATCCTTTGTTGGAAGCTCATGAATGAAGTGTTGGCTTCGCAAACACTATAAAGAGGCCGCCAAATTTGTCAGCAGGAACAATAGGAACTTTAGTGATGTTATCCCTTGATTGTATATCTTACTGGAAACACTTACACTCATACAATGATGAATGGAAGTGGATAAACAGCTTCCATCATGGTTGAATCTGTTTGCAACAAACCAGATTTGATCCAAACAATTTGGGATTTATCTTGTACAAACTAAAAAAGGCTGCAACTCATAAGTTAATATACTCTGGGGTCTCTTCAGACCCCAGAGTATAATAGTTGGAAGCTCAGCACCACCTGGTCATGTAATCCCTACTAGAGATGAGAATAGTGAAATATTCAATATTTGATTCAAATAGACCATCAATATTCGACTATTCGAACAAATATCATAATCCCATTATAGTCTATGGGGAAAAAATGTTCATTTGAGGAGAAACCACTATTTGACTAAGGAGGGTCACCAAGTCCACTATCACACCTCAGCAAATGATGACAACACCTCTGGAATGCAACTGGGACAGCAGGGGAAGCATTTTCACACTCAAAAAAACCTCTATGGAAAGTGGAAAAATACCTGGAAACCTTCTTTCCTCTACAATAGTATGGACAGAAACCCAAATTTTAAGCTAAAGAAACATAACCAACTACCCCTTTAAATCCTGTTGCCCATGACAACCACAGATGAAATAGGCAATGGGAAATCCAACAGTACCCACGTGTGTGTGTGTGTGTGGTTCATCACAAGGCTGACAAACCCAACTCCAAATGCTGCAGCATAAGCAACCAGCAGTCAGACTAAGATTCTCTTCAAGTAAGACACAAGATTCTTTGGAACCAGAACAGGAAAAGCCAGTGATTGCCATTACAGCAGTGCCTAGGCCATTTTTCAGAGCAGTTCATTCAGAGATTGAATTTGAGAAAAATAAGAACATTTACTGTGATCGAGTCTTCATGCACATTAGTGGGCATTGACAACCTAACGTAGAAGATCCTCATGCTGACCTGGCCTCATTACTGAACAAGATCAACCAGGATAATCAGGGCTGGAAACATCCATCAGATGTTACAGAAAGGAATCACCCTCAGTTTGGAAAGAATCCATCTAAACGTTGCACCTTTAATTGAGTTGAGCCTTGCACCAACAGAATGGTAGACCCTTATGGTGTGTTGAGCCTTGAACCAGCAGAAATGGTAGGCACTTATGGTGAGTTGAGCCTTCAAACAGAATGTTAGGCCCTTAGGGTGAGTAGAGCTTGTAACCAGCAGACTGTTAGGCCCTTATGGTGAGTGGAGTTTCTAACCAGCTTAGTTTTTGGCCCTTTTGTTGGAGTGGAGCCTCTGACCAGCAAAGTTTGGAGGAATCAGGGTGGATTGAGCCTCTATCCAGCAGAGTTTGGGGGAATCGGTGGATTGAGCCTAGTAAGAGCAGAATTGTGTAATGCTGATGGTGGAGGAGTATGAGGAGGAGGAATTGTAGAGATTGAGCACACACATGGAACTTCATGTTGGGGTGCTTGACACTGGTGGACATGAAAATGATGGGTCTATCCAGTGGCTGTTCATTTTGATGAAAGTCAGCTGGTCAGCACTGTCAGCTAACAGCCGGTTGCACTCATCGGTGATGATGTCACTGGCTGCACTGAAGACTCTTTCCAATAGCGTGTTGGTGGTAGGGCAGGAAAGGACCTCCAAGGCGTAAAGTGCAAGTTCCAGCCACAAAGGATCGAAGAGGACAGGGCTGTGGTCGGACAGGTATTCCACAACATGCGTCTATACTTTCCCTCCTGGTGACACTAGACCCCTCAGTGCCTGTAGTTTGGTGAGGGGGTGCCATTAACTTGCCTCAGACCTCGGAGTGTGCCCCTTGTGGGTGTGGACCAGGTGGCACTTGTTAGCTTCGTGGAGAAACTCTCCTCTTTGCCACCAGCAAGACTTGATGGAAACATTTCCATCATATTCTGCACCAGTTGCTTGTGGCATTCATGAATGCGATTGGCCCTCCCCTCTACCGGAATAAAAGACGAGATGTTATTTTTATACTGGGGTTGAGGATTGTAAATAGCAAGTATTGGTTGCTCTCCATTATTTTGACAATGTATTTGCTACTTGAAAAGCAGCCCAACATGAAGTCAGCCATGTGTGCCAGAGTGTTACTTGGCATGACTTCACTGCCCTCACTGGAAAGGTCACTCTCCATTTCCTCCTCCTCCCTTTTGCCCCATCCACGCTGCAGCAATGGGACGCACTGAACTTCCACGCTAGACTCCTGTGTGAAAATGAGATCTGCCACTTCGTCATCCTCCTCCTCCTATGCCTGACTCCTCAGCGTGCAATACGTTATCCCTGATGGCGTTGAGGGATTCTCGCATAACACACAGGAGCGGGATGGTTACACTCACTAGTGCGTTGTCACAGCTGACCTTCTTGGAGGACTCCTCAAAGACGCATAGTATCGCAAAGTCTGCTATTCATGGCCACTCATGGTGCAGAAACTGAGGGAGCTGACTTTGAGGAACCCTTGGGTTTTGGAGATGGTACTTCATTAAGGGTCTCTTCTGCTCACACACTCTGCTCAACATGTGGTACGTCGAGTTCCAGCATGTAGGGACATTGCACAACAGCCGGTGTTTGGGCAGATGTAGGCGTTGCTGGAGTGTTTTGAGGCTAGCAGTGGCTACTGTAGACTTGCGAAAGTGGGCGCACAAGCGCCGCACTTTCACCAGTAGCTCGCGTACATTGGGTACGTTTTCAAAAAAACGTTGCACCACTAAGTTAAAGACGTGGGCCAGGCATGGAACATGTTGGAGGCTGGCAAGCTCCAGAGCCGCTACCAGGTTTCTGCTGTTATCACGCACAACCATGCCTGGGCCCAGGTGCAGCGGCAAAAACCACCTTGCCGTCTTATCGAGGAGGGCATCCCTCACCTTGGAGGCAGTGTGCTGTCTGTTCCCCAAGCTGATGAGCTTCATCACGGCCTGCTGACGTCTCCCCACACCAGTGTTTCAGCTTTTTCCAGCTCTTAGCTGGGGTCGATTTAACGGTGGCAAAGGAGGGTGGAGATGGTTCAGAGCCCCTGCCAGGAATGTTGGGTGGGGATATGAGGTATGCCGCCCCAGTTTGTGACCTGGTCCCAGCGTCAACTACATTCACCCAGTGTGCCGTGAGTGAAATGTAGCATCCCTGTCCGCATGCACCTGTCCACGCGTCGGTGGTCAAATGGACCTTTGTGCAAACTGCGTAACTCAGGGCCCGCCTGATGTTACATGACACATGCTGGTGCAAGGCGGGGACGGCACACTGGGAGAAGTGGTGAATGCTAGGGACAGCATAATGAGGTGCCGCAGTTGCCATCAGGTCACAGAAGGCTTGAGGCTCCACAAGCTGGAACGGCAACATCTCCTGGGCCAGGAGTTTGGAGATGTGTCCGTTTAAGGCTTGTGCATGTGGGTGGGTAGAGCCATACTTTTGCCTGCGCTCAAATGTCTGGGAGATGGTGGGTTTCTGGGAAGAGGCGCATGATGGTGCAGGAGAAGGAGATGAGTCAGGAAAAGGGGAGGATGAGGGAGAAGTCCCCAAAGTGGCAGAGCCAGATGTTGCGGTGTCCTGGCTGGGGGTCTGGATTGCAGTGCCAGCACTGGCAACAGTGGGAGAGGTAGTGGAAGCAACACTGGACGATGATTGTCCTGCATTTGCACCATCCCACTGAGCCCAGTGCTTGCATTCCAAATGACAATGCATGGCAGTGGTCGTAAGGTTGCTCTTTTCAGAGCCCCTACTCAGTTTCGAGTTGCAAAGTGTGCAAACCGCACTATTTGTCCTCAGCGCATACATTGAAAAATCTCCACACAATCGAAGACCGTGGCCTCGATGGAGTTTTTCTAGGCTTGCTAGAATAGGGAACATCTTGGGCCTTGCTGGCTCTGGCCTGGCTTCTGTGAAGCAGCTGTCCTCTTCCTCTGGACATGACTCTGCCTCTAGCCACCCTCTTTGGTGCTGCACGTCCCTCCACATCTACACTTCTTTCTCCGCTTGACATCTTCCCCTGTCCAGGTTGGGTCAGTGTCCTCGTCATCCATCACCTCCTCCTCTTCCAATTCCTCTCTTGGCTCCTCCTCCTGCACACCGCACATGGCAACAGGCTTCCCTGATGGCAACTGTGGCTCGTCATCGTCACTGAGAGTGGGTTGCTGGTCAACAACAAAATCAACAGAAGATGGCAGATGCTCCAGTATTTGGGCATCACAACACTGAAACTCATCTGGTAGCTCCTGGGATTCGGGAAGTGGTGGGACAGAGAGGGACAGTGAAAGGACCCAAAAACAGCTCCTAGAAGGTCGGAAAGGTGGGATTACTCTGCTGGGAGGAACAGACTGTTGGGTAGGAGAAGGAGTTGAGGAATGTGCTGGAAGCATTATCCGCTAGCCATTGTAACCTGTTCCTGGTGCTTAGACCTGGTTAGTGTGGTACCCTGCACTCTGCTTAATGTGGCCATCAAGCCGGGGACTGTGGAGAAGCGCAATGCTTGCTGCCCCAGAGAAGTAGGCACGGGATACGCTGTAGCTTGAACGCAACCTTGCTCCCCAGCTGCATTTCCAAGCTCCTGTCCTCGTCCCTTTGCGCTAGCCTTGCACATTTTGTGATGTATGTAAATGTATATAAATTTCAAAATCTTCCCACTTCCAAAGTCACAAAGTAGAAAAAGACCCAAAGGGACAATATCTCACAATCCATGGATCCCTATACACTCTCTATGGTGCTTAGCAATGTGTATATCCCTAGTTCTGTACAACAATTTTTTTTTTTTTTAATGTAGATTGAAAGCCCTATATAGGGAACAAAATGTACATTGTGAGCTCTAACAGTATGTCTTTTTGGAATATGGGATAGAAATCCATGCAAACACGGAGAGAACATACAAACTCCTTGCAGATGGTTTTTTGCGCTTCGTGGTATTTGAACACCAGGACTCCAGAGCTGAAAGGCTGCAGTGCTAACCACTGAGCCACCGTGTGGCCCCAACAACTTCAATTTTTAAACTCTGTTGCAAGGGAAGGTAATGTAAAACTTAGTGCAGCCCAGAACACACTCACCAAAGATAAACTATGCCAGGTCCTACTTAACTATTTTCAAAGCTCCTTCACATTCCACCCTTTAGGAGGCACACAAAGCAATCTTCTGACGGGAAAGCATAGCACTATCTGTGGGCCTGCACCGACACTCACCGACATCCCTTGAGTAATTTACTTAGAAAGATTGTAGACCTTAGAGTGCAAATACGTCGTATCTCTTGGGTGAAAGTTGAGTCTCTATTATGTTACAGAGATATCACAAATAGAATAAAAAAACTATCAAACTCTGTTGGCACGTCGGTTACAAAGACCAAACCCTTAACCCTAATCTGCAGGCATTCAAAGACCCATGGGGAGTCCCTCGCTACAACCCACAATTGATTTATGACCTGTTCCATGACTATATGGCCTTGTACGCCATCTTTGAACCTTCACCGAGGGATGAGTAAACGCACTTGGATGACGATATAGACACTTGTGATCTCCCTAAACTCTCACCTGAGCCCTTACACACTTGAACTAAGACATTACGGCAGAGGATCTGGGTGGGGTGTTGAGAGATCTCCCTGGGAGTAAGTCCCAAGGTCCTGATGTCCTGCTTTATTCCTAATACAAGACTTATGCAGACATCTTGCTCCCAAACCTACTTTATATCAGACTCTGTGGTGCCAGGAATTATGTTTAACTCTCACATTTGTGTTATTCCAAAGCTAAGCAAAGACACCAGGGGTGTTCCAGCTACCTTCCCATAGCTCTGCTCAACTCAGATTTAAAAGTATTCATTAATGCTCTAGCAAACCAGCTTAGTTGCCCTCTGATCCACAAGGGTCAAGTAAGACTCATCTGATGCCACGAGGCAGGAGGTAACAACTGTCTACAGTGGATCTGATTTATGATTCCATGGACAATTTCCTTGCGGTGTGGCTGGCCTGGGACTGTTATTTTAATGCACAGTAATGGTGCTGGCTTGCTGATATCAATTTTCAATGATGTCATTTTCATTGACAGTGGTATTATTCAACATATTCATTTTGTTATTGTCTAAGTTTTTGTTACGTTTTTCAAAAGGAAAAATTTCCAACTAAATATAAAGCTTAAAAGAAAATAATTAGAAAATAATAAATACATTAATTCCCATTCCAAATTTTTTTTTTAATTAAATGCATAACATACATATCGCATTTTATTTTCAGAAGTATTATCAGTTTATAAAACAGAAGTAGTAAAATAGAAAAAAAAAAAAACAAACAAAAAAAATACTATACTGATTAGGTATTGGTATAATCATATTGATCAAGTTTAAAGAGATTTTATCATGAGACTACACCCTTTTTTTAAAAAAAAATAATTACATGTAGGAATAGCCTTAAAGGCTAGAAAACAGAGGCATCGATGGAGCGTTCTCACAGTGCTGTCTGAAAACTCATTTACGTATGGAAGAAGAAATTTGTCAGGAACGGCGGCACAGATCAGAATAATAAAGGAAAGAGAATAGCCTTTTGTAAGGCTATGCCTACGTGTATTTAGTTAAAAAAGATTTTTTTTTTAAAAAATTTTCTTATATTTAAATGTAGTTTGTAGAGATGAGTGAGTAGTACTCAATAGTGTAGGTATTCAATCGAATACTACGGTATTCAAAATACTCATACTCGATCGAGTACCACTCGCTGTTCGAATGTAAAAGTTCGATGCAGAATCAGCATTGATTGGCCGAATGCTATACAGTCGGCCAATCAACGCTGGTTCTTCTCCTACCTTTAGAAGTCTTCTCCGTGCAGCTTCCCCGCGGCGTCTTCCGGCTCTTCATTCACTCTGCCAGGCATTGGGCCTGGGCAGAACCGACTGCGCATGTCCGCTTGTAGTGCGGGCATGTGCAGTCAGCTCTACCCAGGCCCGATGCCTGGCAGAGTGAATGAAGAGCGGGAAGACGCTGCGGGGATGCTGCACGGAGAAGACTTCTCGGAGGATCCAGCCCGACCCTCACTCGTGGACTTGGTAAGTATAATTTGATCGAACGTTGCCTACCCCTGAAACGAGCATTTTCCCCCCCATAGACTATAATAGGGCTTGATATTCGATTCAAATTGTTGAATATTGAGGGGCTACCCAAAACGAATATTGAACCTCGAACATTTTACTGTTCGCTCACCTCTAGTAGTTTGTGAGCCTCATATAGGGATCTCAATGTACTTTTTTTTTTTTTTTTTTTTCCCCCCTATCAGTATGTCTTTGTAGAATATGAGGAAATTCATGCAAACACGGGAAGAACATACAAAGTTCTTACAGATGTTGTTCCTGGCAGGGTTCAAACCCAGGACTCCAGCGCTGTAAGGCTGCAGTGCTAACCACTGAGCCACCATATTGCCAAAAAGGGAATTCTAATGATAGAATCCCTTTAAGCTGCAGTGCGAACCAATCACAATTTATAGTGTAAAAGACCGGAAGAATTACAGGTTTTTTTTTTCTATTTTCTCTCAGAGCTTATAAAAAAGAAAAAGTAGTTCATGTAGAGTTGCATTGACTAAATCAATTTATGGCTTTTCTTATAAAATGACAAAAACTGCACAAAATGGCTTGATCATTAAGACCTAAATTAGGCCAGTCAATAAGGCGTTAAATGTACAATAAAAGTACAAATATTTGCATGGCTCCTGTTAAACTTTTATCGCTTTTTCTGCAACTGGTGAGCTTTATACCTCATCACTCTAATTGGATACTATTTCTGTAATGCATAATTTTAGTAATGCGTCCACTTAACCCACTTAGCTACTGTCTGAATTTTGGAACAGTTGCAAACCAGCTATTTTATTGTATATTACCACTTACCACCATTAACATGTCTGCAATTATATAATAGGTTTTCATTAAACTTTTGACAGTCACACTTAGCTTTTTTAGAAAGCAGACATTTAGGGAAAAATAGGAACAAAAAAAATTCCATGAGCTAAACAACATAATAACGGATGGTAAAAAAAGAATTAGATATCCAATGTTTCATTTTCTAACATTAGCCCCATTGCGGTACATGCAGAGATCTAATTTCAGAAGGAGTTACTGGAAAAGTATTGTAAAGAAAAAACACTATCACATACGTCTAAATTAGGCAGCACTCAAGCTGTCCTATACAATTAAACACCTACCTCAATCTGTTAAATTTAAACATTCTGTTTTCGAAGGTCTCAGTTGAGCAATTTCTATAAAAGCATATAATTGACAACAATTATATTTGAACAATAAAATAATACTCTTGGTGTGGAATAATTTATACTTGAAATGCAAGTTTTGCCTAAATTTTACCTTCAGCTCATTAGACATTTCATCTATGTTAATTTCTAAAGACATATACAGCTGCATAAAATAATTCAATATTGCTAACTTAGAGGGTGCAATGGTATCTTGGTGCTATGTGATAAAGTTTCTCTTATGGCTGTACCTTACCTGTCCTCTTGGTTGGAAGATAAAGGGAGAGAGACACCGAGCGCACAAAGTGTAGTATTTATTGGTTTCAAAGTAGCGAGGATCTGGTGCATGTGTAAGGAAAGACCATTCCAGGATTGGTAATGTTTTAAAGATTGGCTACATAGTTCCAATCATGTATGGAAGTTGTGTAAAATATAAAAAAAAAAATTAAATCAGGAATCCAACAAGAAATAGGAAAATGTAGTTTATTGCAAGTATGAAAGGAAAAGAAGTTTTAAGACAATACATAGGAATGCGAGCGCATTATATCATATTAACACATGTTGGTACTGGGTAACAAGAACATATAAAAGAGGGCTAGTTTCAGAGCATAGAAGCACATTGAAAGAGCTATGATTAAGGGACATTAATAGTCCTGAAACGAGTCAGCTACGATGCAGTGACAGCTGTTTTTATTTCACTTTTTGTTTTTTGTATTTTTTTTCCTACTTTTTCACGTCTTAAGGGTGCATTCACACTCTGATACGGTGACTGATTCTAAAAGTTAAAACATGTTCAGAATCAGCGCATATAAAGCACTCCCCATTGAAATGAATGGGCTGCTTTTTACTCTACTAGCGCTCCCATTGAGGTGAATGGGAAGCGCTCACGTGTACGGCTCGCTGTGTGAAGGGGCCTGGCGTTCGGCTCAGTCTGAGCCCTACACGCGAGCGCTTCCTTTTCACTTCAATGGGGGCGCTCGTAGAGTAAAAAGCAGCCCATTCATTTCAATGGGGAGCGCTCGTATGCTGGCTCCCATTGAAATGAATGGGATGTGCTTTATATGCCCTGATTCTGAACATGTTTTAACATTCAGAATCGGTCACCGTATCAGTAGTGTGACTGCACCCTATGTATGCAATTTTTAAAGGAATGAATTAAAAGTAATTTTTTAATAAAACAGACAAGTGTTGCGGATCTACCATCTTTTGCCATATAAATGTTTTGTTACTGCCTGTATACATAGGTATATTCTGCTGTAAATAGTTAAAATGTGGATGTACCTGTAATGGAGAAAAACACTGAAGTTCAGTATTGAGATGATTGTAAAACCTTGGATTTAGGAGTCTAAATCTGCAAATAATTTTGTAACATCTCTCCCTGTTGGGGTCTCTGAACCACCCTCCGCTGACACTCTGCAGTGCAGGAGGCGTGTCCAGTTTGGTTCGTTGCTTAGTGTTTTTCATTTCACTGTGTGAACACTGCTCTATCACAGTAATTGAATTTTCACCACACCCGCCTCCTGCACCTTGTTTCTCTGTTCATCAACTGGTTCATTATAGTCTGGCCACTGTGACTGACAGCCTGTCTTCCAATAAAGTCTAGGGCTGGGCTTTCTATATACAGGCTATCCACCCACACAGACTCGCTGGCTATTGAGACTGACCTGTGACTTTGTTCCTATAGCTTCTCTTCTGCTGCTATTGTATTGCTTACCTCTGACCACTGGCTTACCCTTTTGACTATTCTCTTGGATTTTGTTTCTTTACTGCGTTGCTCGACTGTTACCAGACCCTTGGCTAGCTGACTTCCCTTTGTTGTTGTTTGTCTTGTCTTCATTCTGTGTTGTCACTTATAGAGGAAGGGCCCGTCGACCAGTTGCCATCTATTGCTTTGGATAGGACTGGCAAGCAGGAAGGGATAGTGGGGGGTTTCAGATTAGGGTTCACTGAATTCACCAGCAGCTACTGGGGAATTGCTGTTGTAGCAATTTCCTTAGTTATGTGGATTAACAATGTATCCCTATAGCCAGCTTAAAATTGGCTACACTAGGCTTGTGCTAATGACAGCCATCCCTACTTATTCCCTGAGGGGAAAGGGGCAAACAGTCTCTACCATAGACCTTAGAGTTATTCCATGAAAACAGGTTTCCTCAACATGTCACATTGGGGAAAAGTAGGGACAACTCCATGTATATTAGATCCTTGGCCAGTCCCACTAACGTTCATGGCATCTATTAACTTTAATCCAATGTGTATGGGCACTTTAACAACCATAAAATAGAAGCATATATTGTTAACCATGATGTACTGAGTCACCTTATACAGCTGTAGAAATACTAGATGTTTGTATTTTAGTATTTTTTTTTTTTTATTTTTGTTAAATTCAGTCAAGCGACATGCATTTAGCATCAGGAAACAACAATGATTCTGCCCTCTACTTAATGACATAAATAAGCCATGGATTTAATGACAAGACTGAAGATGTTCAGAATACTTTCAGTACAAACCTCCTGTACGCTAAGTTGATGTTTATGAAATGTCATTTTTAACTTTAGAATATTTGCTTTTTGTGAGGTTGTTGAGTGCATCAATTTTCATTGCAAGTAAAGGCAGAATCTGTGTTGAAAAGTCTGCAGTTTTTTTTGGAGACCAAACAGCATAATTGTATTGTAAAACAAAACTGTCAGCTTCATATAAATCTAAATAAGTAGCATGCCAAAAATCAGGAAATAATTGGGCTCCATAACTGTGCTGTAATTTAACAGGGAAAGGCAGTCAGTCAGAAAACCTTTCACTTTTAACCCTTTAAGGATGCAACCTACATTGGCATTTCAAGGCTCTGGTGACTTTTTTTTAAAATACAGATTTTTTTTTTCTATTCAATACAGCAATATGAAGATTATTATCACGCTATGTAGTGATTAAAAAATCACTCACGTCTCCCCTCCCACTACCCGCCAACAGCATCTGTAACACTAGCCTACGGAGGCGGGAGCACGAAGAAGGTGGCATCACCGAAGGCAGGAGTAGGCAGAATGCTGTCAATGATGATGCTATGCTTGGATCATAAGGGTTACGCCCCCAGTGATCCATACACAGAATTTGCTTATCAGAAAAACAAATGTATTCAAAAACAGCCTAGAACAAAGGACCGTTTTCTAAAGGCTATTGCAAGATATGCTTGAAAAATGAGTTGATCCAAGGACAGACTCCCTTTAACTTTTCAAAAAGTGGTGCTAGAGTATTTCAGCTTTGCTAAAAAACTCCATCAAATATAGCAACTCTTGTGACTTATAGTTTTATAAGAGTCCCATTCCGGTGATCTGTAGGTGGTCAGTAGTCAGATGTCCTTTAATCTAGCTGTTAAAGGGATTCTACCACTTCCAATAATACAAGAAGCCAGAACTATGTATTTTAGAGCACATTTTTGTGGAGCATGCCAAATACAGGGGAGGGGTGAGTAGGTGGGTTGTTAGTAGAGGGAAGAGTAGGGTGAGGCGGAGTTGGACGGGATGGGGGTAGAGAGGAGACAGATTTGGGAAGAGAAGAGCAGAGCTAAAGGAAAGAAGATAAGCAGGAGATAGAAGGATATGAGAAAAGAGGAAGACTAAAAAGACTCAGAGTTCCACCCGGTAGATCAGGCCTTCTAGTGGTGAAGTGAGAGCTAGAGACCAGAGTATTGTAAAAAATCCAACCAGGTAGACCAGGCCTTTAGTTAGGGATGGTGGGTTCGGGACCTCTAAACTGCTTCTTGGCTGTGGCAGGGGAGGTTAATGTCTATTTAGCATATTATTCAACTTTTAATCAAAATGCAAATATTCCGATGTGCACCTGGGTTGTTATACTGTATATACCGAGGTTCCAATTTTCTAGAGTGGCCAATGCACATTGAAACCTGTTAATCTTTGTTACAGATTGGTGATAAGTGGCAAATACAGACGGCCATGACCTGGGTGCATCAGAAAATGCTCATTTGTATATTGGCTAACAGCCAGTACAACAACACATAAGTTGTTTAGCAGTGATATTGGGTATTTCCTTAAAGGTGGATATTACTTCTGACTAGAATAATCCAGAAAGTTTAACACCAAATACACTGACTGCGAGAAGACCTGTGATGCGTTTACGTTGCGGTTAGAGATGAGTGAGTACTGTTCGGATCAGCTGATCCGAACAGCACGCTCGCATAGAAATGAATGGATGTAGCCAGCACGCGGGGGGTTAAGCGGCCGGCCGCAGTCAAAGCGGAAGTACCAGGTGCATCCATGCATTTCTATGGAGCGTGCTGTTCGGATCAGCTGATCCGAACAGTACTCGCTCATCTCTAGTCGCAGTATTTCCTACAGCGCTTTAGCGTGGCATTTCCAGTCTGTGGGGCCTTAGCCTAAGGGTTTATTTACATGACAATGAAAAAACTTGAACACATTGAATTCAACGTGTCTATTCACGTGGCCATTTTTTTTTGGAATGGACCATTTTTCAGATCTGGCAAAAAACTGACATGCTTTATCTTTGTCTGCCAAAATTGACACAACTATGTGACTAGACACATTCACATGCATGGATTCTATAATGACCATGCGATTGTAGTTGCTTGGCTGTTAGTCACAGTCATGTGTGTCTATTCAAGAGAGCTGCAGTATCATACAATACACAGCCTATGGACATAAGTGACGTTGTTTTTGCTGAATTTTTTTTCTAGTCTTAGACAACTCTAAAAATATTGAATTTACTCTGCAAAACAATCAAAGATTTGGATGAAAAACACGAGATCAGTGAATACTGTGATATTCAACAATAATATTTGATACAAGATATAGTATATTGGTATCCACTACCTCTATGGTGCTGCTTGGACATTTTTCCTCTTCTTTTACATGCGCAGGATAATTTAAAGTGTCATCGAGTGAATTAGGAAGGAAGGTGAATTAATTTCCTTCCATAAGACAGCCAACTTTCACTCGGCAATTCCCCAGATATTTGTATCAGCCATCCTTTTGGGAATTCTAGTAGAAGAAAGTCTATTAATTCTCCATGTACTTGTTGACAAGAAAAAAAGCTTCTATCAGGATTATGTGTTGAATATTTCTCATGTAGGGAAAGTACGGGATGCAATTAATCTCTGTGAACTAAAATATACCTCTTTTCATTAATCTTTTATTGTAAATGAGCAAAGTAATTGAACCAGTACTGCACTGTCAGAATAAATGCAGTGCCTATGGGATATGCATGAGAGAGTACATACTGATTGAGTATTAAATATCTAACGGCAATAATCTATGGTTCATTACCTCTATTTTGAGAATCTTAGTTGCATAGTACTTGAATTTTAAACAGCCTGTGAGCTACTTTCCAACACTGAAGCCTCCGAATGTACAAAAAAACAGCAAGAAAACAGCGAAAATCCACTTTATTTGGGTCATTTTATACTTAGTTAAAGCCAAAATGCTTAATCTGCCCGAAATATGATGAATTTGAGCGGTTTGATTGGAGGCTTGTGAGGGGATAAGGGGAATAGTAAAGCAAGATTGATGCACTGAGAAGATTCTATTTTCTATCACTTTTTTTCTCTTCTGCTGTGAAGATATTTTATAGAGCCATATAAAAAGAAAGCTGTGGAAATTATCCACTGGAACCATTAGCTCCTGTTTTCACAGTCGATCTCCAGCTACGGGAAACAATCATTTGACATTAGTATTGCATAAAACTTGAGCCTTTTTAACAGCAGACAAGAACAAGAATATGAATAAATGACACATTAATTAGGATGATTGCTTATTTTCTGCCCATCGTATGCAGAGAACTGTGGAGTAAGCTGTCTCTTTATAAATAAGCATATTTTATAGTCAATAGGCATGTGCTGTGAGCCAGCATGCTACAGTGCCATTTCAATTGGAGGCTGAACGGAAAAAGAAGTGCCAGGCTCTATGGGGTAGGATCAAAGATACATTACAGAAGTGGCTGAAGAAGATATTCTACTACACTGGTGTCCTCGAGAGACCTGCCTTGAAATTTTCTAGAGAACGGGCCCTTGAGACTATTATATAAATTGTGAAAATTTTATGAAACCATAATTTAAAGGGATATTCTCATGACCTATCCACCAGATGTGCCATAAATATTTGATAGATGTTGGTCCAGTGTTTGTATGTCAAAAGCAGGAATTCTCTAATCCTTGTCCAGCCTGGTAAATTTATATCCTGAGAACCTTCTATAAGTATCTAAAATTGAAATGCCCTTTCATGTTTTAACCCTTAGCCCTATGCTCTAATTTAGTTAATGACTCCAATTTAAGCACATTATTGCAACATTATAAGAAATGCTAACATAGCCATTTGGTGGTTGTATATAGACATCTACAGAATAGAGAACATATCACTTTGTAATAATATATCACATTGCAAAAGGCTGCTCATCTCAAGGCACATGTAGCTGGACACAGCCAAGAGGAAAGTTAAAAAAGGCATATCTGTATTTACCATGAAGTCAGGGATCAGAGGCATAACATGAAGCTCCTAGGTCCTGATGCAAAATCTGTAAAGATGCCTCTATCTACCTTGTGCTATTTAGAATAGTTGTATATTTTATGTGGTCGAGTAACCTTTGAGTTCCCCACTGGGTCCTGGACTCTTTAACCTCTGCAACTCTAGAGCTATGCCCCTCTCAAGCTAAGAGGTTGCTGGCAAAATGTATCCCCTGTGTGCCAGTGATTGGTATGAGAAGAGTGTGGTTATGTCATTTAAATGGATCTTTCCAGCTTATTAATTGAACTACCCCTAGGATAAGTCATCAATTGAAGATTAGTAGACGTTGGACAGAAATCCAGTTGTTACAGGGGCAACAGCGTTTGGAAGAGGGCTGCAGCCTTGTCACCCAAAGCCAAGCACAGTATGTATACTTTAAAGCATTTGTGCTTTATATTGGAGCTCAGCCCCATACACTTTAATGAGACTGAGCCATGAACAGACCATGTGACAAATTAACATGACATCATTTGGCCTGTGAAGCAGAAGCAGTGCTCAATGAGCTCCACTGCAGCTTCAAACAGTTGACTTGCAGGGGTCCCAGGTGATAGACGCTTCAGCTTATGTTCAGTTCAAGAGTAGGTCATCAATTGAAATTCTCAAAACACCCTTAACATGACTTTTGGATATGGGATGTCCCTCACTCCTTCCTAAAACCACCCAAACTACAGTAAATATTGACTTTTGAATAAATGCACAAAACACTTTATTTTGGGTGTCAAAATGGCCATTAAACTCACAGAAGTAAAATAATGACAGAAAGAAGTCAGGTGAAGTGCTAGACCATTGGGATTCATGAGTACTAAGAGATCCCAAGCTGTCTGACATACAGCACTCGGCCAGACAGCAATAGATAAATAAAGGGCAGCGGCATGCTCCGGCTTGCAATTCTAGAAAAGCCAGTACCCTTTAAGGGCACCAACAACCCTGTGCTTAACCACTGTGCCTGCCGCTGGATGACGTTCCTATTCCGACATCCTTCAGGCTGGCCATTTTCAAAGCTCAGCCTGTTCACCACCATGACGTTTAACCTCCTCTATTAGTTAAAATAAGTCCACAATAACTTGCCTGCAACTTCCACCTGACTCCTCAACCGCAAAAGTAAAGGTGTGACAGTTTACCAGTGGACCATGTGACAAGTAACACTTTATCACATTCTACTTGACTCTCTATTTTATTTTTTACTTATTGAATCAATTTACTCCCACACTCATTGCCAATGCCATGAACAATTAACTCCAAAACTAAACATTCAGGCAAATGGCAAAAATATGGACCAAACATGACAAACCCCTGACTCACGAAGAGTCATCCCACAGCACTCAGGAGAGGAATCCCCCCCCCCCCCCCCGTGGAGGAAACCTCTAGGGAACCATGGCTGGATGACTGCCCTTCCCTTGGGCTTAGAAAGAATGCCAACAATAACTTGTGAAAGTCCTCTCATAATTGAATATATAGAGCCAGATTCATAATTACAGTGACAAAGAAATGATAAAATAATACATTACACAGGAAAATGTGAAAAAAAAAAACAATTGTAAAATAGTGATTAATAGAGGGTGGGCGAGAGGGAAATGCTACATCCAGGTCTTGTGATGAAAAAGAGGATGAAGGTGGATGAGACAGGAAGTGACATCTATTCCAAACTCCTCCCTCCCTACAGTAACACACTAAGCACCATATACTAAAGCAGAATATACACAGATATATACTCCTAAAGCTGAATATACACTGATATATTTTTAAAGCTGAACCATTCTGTATAACTTTACACAACTACTGCACGAAGAAGAAACCGCAGGAATTGTTAGTTTCCCCCATCCCAAAGTCATGTCCCCCTTTGCCGATGGCTCCGGGGGGTGTCTTTAATAGGCCAAGGCTAAAACTGCTAACCTATAAATCAATGTATACATGTTTATTCTTTTAGCACATATTTGATATCAAACTATTATTTCTGGTATTGTTATTAAAGCATACTTTTAGTTACAAACAACTTTGCATAAATGAATAGTACAGGTTATTATAAGAAACTTTGTAATATATCCTATTAAAATGTTTTCTCCTTCTCTATTTAGGCAGTTACTTTCTCCATATCAATCTATGAAGAGGGGAGGAAGAATAGAAAAAAAAAAAAAAACCTCAAATAATCGCTGCTTTTACACTCTAAGTTGTAGAGAAGAGTCTGCTTGTGAACAGAATGAGGCAATAAAGCAATTACCACTCCCCTCCCATAGAGATTGAAGTGTGTGTTTTATACTGTAAACAGGCAGTCAGATTGAAGATAAGGAGCTAGAGAGCAGTTTAATAAGTGGTGAAGGAAACCGGATCTCCTTAGTGCAGCGTCCTCCCTTCCCAAAAACCTCCCCACAAACGTGCAGTGATACATTTTGTTCCCTTATATCCTGCTATTTGGAGGTATATGAACCCTAACTCTGAATGGCCACTCACATCTATGGGTTGCATCTCCACACTATCCAAGACTGTAAAAAAAAATCCTTGTTTTTTAGAAACATTCTGATACAACACATAAATGAATGTAGACAAATACAAGCAAAGAAAATGTTTACCCATTTTTGTCATACTGCATCTAATCCATAGTGTATCTGTGTAATATATTACAATAGTAAAATGATGCACGCTACAAGCATACAGTATGTATACGAAATATAAACTGAGCCAGCAGGCAATCATATTTTTTAAGCTAAAATTGGGACAGTTCTATGGTATAGTGACTGCTCTATATATGTCAATGTAACACAATGTATTGCTAATATGACATTCTTACTTAGCAAGCTCTTTTCCACATCTGCCCTAGTTCTCTTTGATAAATATTGTTGTGGTAAAAATATTCTCAATGCTGCATTTTGTAAAGAAGTATTTAACCTTGTGCAGGTAATGTTAACTGTTTCTGTAATGCAGCAGAATCAGTTCCTATAAAGAAGCTATTGCATTTTCTATGTATAGTAACTTACGATCCTACCAGGGCGTAACTACCGTGGTAGCAGCGGAGGCAGCTGCCACAGGGCCCGGGATACTAGGGGACCCGTCGGCAGCTGCTACCGCTGTGGATTTATTATTTTTTTAAAATAGGCCGTTACCTGCTGGAGTAACTCCAGCAGGTAACGGGCCCTATTTACTGCAGCGCCGGGGGCTGCCTGAAGTTGGAGAGGAGCTGCCTCCTGCCTCCTCCACAGTTCATCTTTTAACAGTAGTAAAGTTGCCTTTATTAGGGGCCACCTGCTGTCCGGATGCCTGCTGCCTCCTGGGACTTGCATAGTGACAGCGGGCAGGAGAAACTTCTATCTCCTGCCCGCTGTCCCAGGCCCTGTGCCAGCATCTATACGATCATGATGTCCTCAAAGGTCCTTTAATCTACTAACATACACTGTGTCTTTTGTGGGCGGCGCTACCCAGATTGTACAGGTCAGTGTACAATGGGGGGAATGGGTTATAGACTGTGAGGAAGAGGGGAACATGGGTGTGCAGGCTGTGTGTGAGAGAGTCTGCACCCCCATTCCTTCCTTTCTCACATACAGCCTGCACACCTATGTACCCCTCCTACTCACAGTCTGCACCCTCCATTCTGCCCTATGTGAGCAAAAGGAGGAAATGGGTGGTGTAGGCTTTGTGTGAGTAAGAGGGGTACATGGGCATGCAGGCTGTGTGTGAGCAAAGAGGGTGACGTGGGGGCACAGGCTGTGTGTGAGAAAGAAAGAGGAATGGGGGTGCAGGCTGTGGGTGAGCAAGAGTGTGGTGGAATGGGGGGTTCTCCCCTCCAAATCACCCTCTTGCTCGCACACATCTTGCACCCCCATTTCCCTTCTTGCTTATACACACCCTGCACCCCATATCATCCTCTTATTCACAAACAGCCTGCACACCCATGTACCCCTCTTGGATGGGGCCCCATGTCAAAAGTTCACCACGGGGCCCTGCCATTCCTAGTTACGCCACTGGATCCTACATAATGGGGAGAGGGTTTCCTAAGACAGGGTTTCCTATGCCAACCTTATAAAGGCCAGCCTTCTACCCTATTAAAAAGGACTAGCATAGATTTCCTATATACTTCCTATAAACTTGAATAGATGGATTGACAAATTCCCCCAATATGTTATTTTATAATTAACATCTAAAACTACATGATATGCCATAAATACCTGATAGGTGGAAGTGTCATTTCAGCAGAACAGATGTCCTAAAATTAAAATGGCCTGCTTTTAAACCATTACAAACTGGCTCTGGTCATTTTTGGGCACAATTTGAATGTCAGGTAATTTTTAGAGATGAGCGAACACTGTTTGGATCAGCTGATCCGAACAGCACGCTCCCATAGAAATGAATGGAAGCACCTGTCGGCAAAGTCAGCGTCACAGGTGCTTCCATTCATTTCTATGGGAGCGTGCTGTTCGGATTGGCTGATCCAAACAGTGTTCTCTCATCTCTAATAATTTTCAATGTTTTTGTGTTGGTTTAGATACTGATGTCCCATGTCTATTACAGACCGTACATATCAAATCTAAGGGCAATGTGGGACTAGGATGTCTGGGGCCCACCAGTGGAAATGATTCTAGGGAGCCATCCTACTACTACTGGTGTACAAGTCATAAAATATTAATCCTCATTTACACTACAGCATGAAGCCCCGTCTCCTGGCCCCCACATGTGATAAAAAGTGCCCTTTTGAGACTCCCCCACCCCATGCTGCCTTTTACTCAGAGCGTTCCCTGTAACCCTAATACAAATTATGCCCCCATATATTAAACAGGTAATACATCTTTCAAATACTAATGGACTATCCTTAGGATAGACCATGAATACTACATATGCAGGGATCTGACAGCCAGGACCCCTGTAGATCAGTTGTACCAAAAACAGCGCGATCACAGATGCTAACATGTCAAGAGCTGTGCTGCTCGTTCGCAATAAGATGTACACCCCTGCAGTACTTTACCAAACCACTACACACTGTAGGACAAGCAAGAAGGTTTTCTCTGGAATTATTACCTGTAACCACACTGTCCTGAAATAGCTGATCTTCAGGAATCCTGGCTGTCAGCACCCCTTCCAATGTAATGTAGATGGCATATCCTAAGGACAGGCTATCGATATTAGAAAGGTGAATAAACCCTTTAAAGAGGTTGTCCAAGAATTGGAGCAATGCATGTGGTTAGCTGGGAGGTGTGAAATAAAAAATAAAGAAATAAAAAAGTATACTCACCTGTCCCTAAGCTCTGTTGTCCACCACCAGTGTCCATTCAGTCACATACCAGTACTGCCTTAGTGGTCACATGAGGAGCAGGATTCCCATTGAGACCAATTAGTGGCCTCAGCAGCCACTGGTGGGTGACTAATGACGTATGTGAATGATGTCACTGGTCCCTCTCCAGCAACCTCTGATGTCACTGATTCCTCCAAGTGGTCACATGGGGTACAGGATTACCAGCAATAAGGCACTGGCATGAGATTGAATGGACACTGGAGGGACAACTGGGTGTTGTGTACAGGTGAGTATGCTTTACTACAGCTCAACTGCCACTGACTTCAATAACTGCTGAGATGCAGTGAAGCATGCCCGGCCACTATACAGTGGATGGAGCTTTCTGCTTCCAGCCTCCTATTGTGTACTGGATAGGTGAGGGAAATGGCTCTATATAGCTGATCGATCCAGGTGTTAATGGTCTATCCTGAAGATAGACCCTAAAAAAAAAATTAGGCTGGACAACCCCTTTAACATTCACCCTAATTCCCCAACCACTTTAATGTCCCCCCACAGGATATTGATCAGGAAGGAATGGGAGAGGCTGGAAGGAAGACAGATAAGTACCAATACTTACCCTTTATCCCATACAGCTAAAAAGTCACAGACTTAGAGGACCTTTTATGTCGTTAAGCACATTTGGTTTTATATATAGCTAGAAAACTTACAATCAGTGCACTGTTGGCTTTCCTGTTATGTACCACAGAGCTGGAGATATTGGTGCCATTAATTGTGAGAGCAATCTCTGCCCACTGTCTGAAGGGTGTTCCTGACAGTCAAGCTGTGAGATGTGAGGAAGGCCCCCCTTGACAGTACTCATCCATAGACTTGTACTGGGGGGATGTTCCCCACAGCTCAGCATAATCTTTGTGCAGTAAGGATCACCCCCTCTTACAGTACAAGGCTATGTTAGAGTATTTTCAGGGTGTTGTTCCTCACAGCTCAGCTACCCTGTCAAGAATGTCCTAACAGTGGGAAGAGATCAGTGCCCGGGGCATAAAATGGGGAAAGCCGACAGTGCGCTATATTTGGTGCACTGTCAGCTGTCTAGTGGTATATAAAACCGCATGTGCCTGAGGACATGAAAGGTCTTTTTTAATGTGCCCTGTGACCTACAAGTTGGAGAGTCATCGAGTAGGATGCCTGTGACTTCCTGCTTTACTAGTGGTAGAACCTGGTATGGTTCTGCAGTATGGTTGAATTTCTGTTCTATCTATTTTCAGGGTCTGGGGTTGCTAGGTGGGGTGGCTTAGACTCACAAGTCCAGTTTCTTTTAGTCCAAAACAAAGGTAGAGTTTATTTTCACTCAAAAAAAGGAAACAAAAGGAAACAATACAAAAATAAATCCGTGCCCAGCTAGGCTCTAACTAAACATAGAATAGGTTACCTCAGCTAGGATAACAGAAATCCAAAAGCCAATAGAATCATTCAGGACACAGCTCCAAAAATATGACCTCTGTCAACTCTCCAGCCAAACTCTGCCAGCACATCCCCAAAGTGTGGACTGAAGGGGGGTGGAATGACAGGTCCCACTACCAAGCCTACCTGTCTTTCCTAAAAATCCAGCCCAGTACTGAGCATTTACGAAAATGCTCAGCAGACAAAAGTCTGCTGAGAACAAACATTCCTGGAGTTTTCTCATCTCACCCACCTGAGTAGTCTGGGTGAGATGTACACGCCCTCCATTACCTAACCAGCCATCGGCTTACTCTCTATCTATCTCTATCTATCTATCTATCTATCTATCTATCTCTATCTATATATTGTATCGGTTATGTTCTATGAATCTTAAGTGCCTCTCTGTTTACAGTATATACCTAGGTAGCTATCTAAATGAAAGACGAATACATATTAGTGGAGTATTGTTCTTTTGTTCCCCTTGACCACGTATTTCCACCACACATGTAAATATTTGCTCTCGAATATTACCTGAATGAAAGTGAACTCTATGTCCCTATGGCCAATTTGCTCTTCCCTAGCTCCTAGAAAAAAACATTCAATTACTTAATACATTTCAGTTTTCGTGTAGCTGTGGTTATGTGGGTATTCATAAGTCTGCTAATACACTACTTAGTAAATATGTTCTTCTTATAATAAATTGGAAGTCAGGGTGTACTGCAAATCAAATAAAGAAATGTCTCAGCCCTGGAACATTCTCGTAGAATTTCATTATACTGTTAAATTTGTTCTCTTCCATGGAGCAGGTGGCTCAGCGAGCCCAAGGGGAGCAGAGAGTTTTGCAGCATAAATATATTGACAATGGAAAATGAAATATCAATGGTATTTATGCATCTTCCTATATTTATATAATCAACATAAAACTTTACTTGAGCTGTTGTGACATTTAACTGTGAGTCTATCTTGTCAGGATGCTACATACGGCAACCAATGTCAACACTTTTCCCCTTGAGGGCAAATTTTATTTATAAAACTACTTAAATATATAAAACAATCTCCTCAGTCCTTTTAAATATTTCAGAATTTCCACAAAAACAAAAGCATGAATCAGAATGCAACTTAACATAACACCATAACATTCTTAGGGTAACTCATCAATATCCAATCAGTAGGAGTCTATGGGCAGCCCTAGTAAACTGCACATTGGTGGGACCTTTTCACTTGACACCAGGCATAGTGCCATACATTGTATAGTGGCTGTGTCAGGTATAGTAGCTTTATCCCATTTGCTTGAAATTGCTAAGTTGCCAGAAAACAAACAAACACATGACTAGGGAACTTGACATCAAAGTTACTAAGAGGCCACAATACTCTACTAAGAATCATGGCTTCTTCCATCGGGGGACTGAAATTCAGACCCTGACCAAAGTAATATTGAGAGTCTATCCCCAGGATGAGTAAGCCATCAATACAAAAATCTTGAAATTGCTCTTAATTGTATCAAATATGTTAAAAAATACTCAAAGGGAAAAGGGACACATTATTTTTGACCTTGGAAAAAGAACTTTCCTTAGTTTTTGATTTACAATATTTCATTTTGGTGGGTTGTATAGTGTTAGCTGCTTTTCTATTCTGCTCTGTACCCCATTGAAGTTAATGGACAATCAGTATGCTTCTGTTATGCTCCCATACTGGTCCTTTAAAACAGATCTGTCAAGGATCTATCAGAAACAGAACCATTGACACAGACGAGATCTGAACTTAGATCCTAGCAGCAGGTTGCTCGTACGCTTGTACAACTTCTTCTATAGTTGCTATAATTAATTACTGTCACTTTACTGTACTTGGTTAATTGTCACATCAACAAAGACATAAGATGACATTATACACCATATATGAACTCTGTGTACAATGCTTTGGGCTAATTGCTATTACTAATTATCTCATTTGTTAGTTACACATAGAAGTCCTTTTACCTGACCTTTAAAACAACAAACAAGCTCTTTAGGGAATGCTACAAAGGTCAGTTTTGCCATTGACTGGCAGTAGTTAAATTACATTAATTCTGTGATTAAATCCACAAACACATCATACAAGGTGTTTAAAATTTGACAAAAATGAAACAATATCAAAATAATAACCTTGTTTCTCATTTGTGATATTAGAAAATCAACAAACAGTCAGAGGTTCTACTGACACTGCATCAGTGCCTGGTAGCCTGCAGTCTTCTGATCCAAGTCATTGAAAAGTCTTATAATCCATGGTGGACATCAGTAGAAAAGGGTGGGTTTAAGGGATTGTCTCAAGATAAAGATTGGTGGATTATTGATAAGATATTGTGCAATTGACTGGCTAATCACAAGAACAATGTCGCAGCAATGTTACGCAAGTGCGGTACAACTTTGACTCCACTTGAATTTTTTGAAGGCTAGATGATCAACCATTTACTGTAATACCGCTGTACTTTCTCTAGAAGAACTGATATTACTAGCAAACAATAGGTGCAGTGGCCATGGTGAATAGAAATGGGGTGGCAAAGGAAAAAAATGTCTACCATGTTGGGGGCAGAACTTTGGCTCAGTGATTAGATTAGAGTCCTGAGTTCGAATCCTGCCAAGGACAACATCTGCAAGGAGTTTGTATTTTCTCCCTGTGTTTGCGTGGATTTCCTCCTATACTCCAAAGACATACTGATAGGGAAAGTGTACATTGTGAGCTCTATATGGGGCTTACAATCTACATAAAAAAAAAAAGTCTCCCATAATGAAGATATTTTGATCTTTGTTTTAAAGCCATGTCTCTTCTATGTACACCACTAAGTGAGGTTAATATATTAGCAAACAAAGGATCAAGTACTCAGTCTTATATGGAAGCGATCATATGGAAAATGCAGTCCTATCTGGCATTGTGTTATAGCACAAGAGCAGTGGAGCAGACTGATGTATAATTTTATGGCAAAATGTTCAATAAAACATATCATTTATACATTAAAATCTATGGTCTGTCCATGTTGAGAAGTCACGGAGGGCAGTCCTACCAGCCATCTCTACATATATACAGTAGTCCTGGAGATAGCTGTCAATCCCTGTAAGGACCATATTACCATAGAACGAGATGAGATTTTAATAACTAAATGACAGTTTATCCCTCACTTTTTCTATCAAACTTATATATTAATCTGCTTAGATCCTCTTACTCAGACATGCTGTCTCCAGATAGGGCCGCGTTTTGTATGTGACAGGTTCCTTTCAATATACATTACATGCGTTTTGAGTGCAAAGCCAACACTTCATACAGTATTGAAATAATGTACTAGTATTAATTTACTCTGTCATGTAGTATTTTTCATGTCTACTCATAACATATTAGCAATAAGATCTCCGGTATTATCTCGGTTAATATAATTGTACATAATAGACAATTCGACATTGAGACAAATATATTAGTAAAAATGTACAATAAAGAGATAAATGACACAATAGTAAAAGCGAAGACTGTGTACTCTAGCCTTTGCAACTCTGCTAAGATATCCAGAATAGTTTTTAATTCCGATGAAATACTAATGAAGATGAATTTGCTTCTTCTCTGCTGAAGATTTTGGACACAGTCCCTGCTTTCACAGCTCAAACTAGACGCCAAGATTATGTCACAAGATAGACATCCGAGGAGCAGGCACTTCGTTTGTTAATTATCTGGATTAATTTAATGAATTTATTCTCATTAGACTTTACGAATCGCACCGCTAGAAAATTGTGAGAAAATGTATATCAACAACATGCTGATATCATTAAACAACTAAGAACTGAAATGATCTTTTTTTTTTTTTTTTCTTCAATATTTGAAAGCCTTTTGTGTTCTATCATTATACCGTGGGCTTCCATCCAGATCATTACTTTTCATTTTAGATATTTTTTACTATAAGTTTACAAGAAAATGTTTAAGCAAGTTCTTACGAGTTAAAATGAGATATTACAATGATTATATTGGAAACATTTTTTTCATGCTTACTTGAATTATGCAACAACACATCAATTTGGGATGGTGCGAGTTGGGACCCTGGTACCTTCGTCAGAAGCAGACAAAAAAAAAAAGTACTGTACCGGGCACCATCAAACATACGATTGCACAACTCTGTGGATAGTCACTTTGTAAAGAGCCATGGCATACATGTTGCTGATGCTGTTCAAATGGCTTATGGATTATCCATAGGGCATAAATTGCAATTTTTTTTTTCTGTTGCTGTTTTTTTTTTAAAAATGGAGCAGCAGATAATGTGAAAGGTGTGGTCAATGGTGGCCTAGCAAATCCTACTAATATTATAAACGTGAAAGTTTGTGAGTTTGGATGTTCGTGTGTTTGTTAGTCAATCACGCAAAAACGGCTTAACGGATTTGAATGAAATTTGGCACGTAGATTGTAACCTCGATTAAAACATAGGCTACTTTTTATCCCGGTAAATGACATGGCTACATAACTGTTATGAATTTATGTTCACATACTGTATTACACTGCTCTTATCTCACCTTCTGAGAAAGCCTGGGCTATTATCTCTGTGTAAACACATATGCTAACCCTCTGTAGTTTGTGTACACACATTTGCATATTATCTGATCTACTCCAGGCAATGTAGACAAACTGACATGGGCAAAGACCTTTAATCCAAATTGGCAGTTTCTCAATTTTAAACATGCCGGGAAAAAGAAAATCTATTTTGTCGCAAACAACGAGAGCTATGAAAGTAGCCAGAAGTCACAGACTTCTCTTAAAGCAGAGCTGAGGGGGATCTTCGACATCAACAACACATACATACGGCATCACAGCAAGCTGCTGAGATGCCGGAAAAATTACAGGCACGGTGCGAAGAACAACTTCAGTGCCAGGCCAACTTGAGAGCTGCTGAAACGCTGGAGCAGGCAGATCATCAACGCCCACAACACGCTCATTATATAGTGTCCCAGCGAATTGCTGAGATGCTGCAATAATCATGGACACAGCACGTGGAATGAGTTCATTGGCAGGCCAGCTTGACAGGTATCGAAACGCCAGAGCAGATAATCATCAACGCCAACAACACGCTCATTATATGGTGTCCCAGTGAGTTGATGAGATGTCGGAACAATCACAGGCACAGTGCAAGAAACTAGCCGAACCACCGGAGCAGGCAAACCATCAACGGCAGCAATTTGCTAAATTTAGGTGGATCATACACCCCAACAACCCACAGGCGAAGTCACAGGCAGATTCTAGTTTAGAATAATTTATGCCAAGAAATGGTGTAAATTATTGCGCACATCTACACCACCTCATAGGGCAGATTTGCTGACCATGTGCACGGATTGTTGTCAGTTTTGCCAAATTTATTAAAGTATATGCCTCTAAATTTTTGCGTGTCACTTTAGTTCTCCTGTTATTAAGACTGGTGTATAAAATGTCAGTCCTAATGAATCTCTCCCATTAGATCTTCTTTCAGAGTTTTAAGATACATTACCTTAGAGGATAATGACAATGAAGTGAACAACTTTAATATGCCGTAAATAAGATTACTGAAAGAATATGTAAAACACATAAGCCACACTTTACACAAAACACATCCTAATATGCAGCTGTAATCTCTAAAGTGTATTGCATTGAGATATTGAGTGCCTATTATCAGCTCCCAGGCCCTAATAAACAATCTATAACATGGCTTCTGATCCTCAATGTACCTTTGTATGAGGCAGAGTGATTGTTACGCTCCATAAGCCACCATGGCACAACTGTTACCTCTGTACACCCTACAGATACAAGACCTGCATATTATAAAGTTATGTACCAAAGTGTCATACAAGACATATTCATTATATCGCTATTCCACCGCAGATTCAGCATTACTGCCATTTGTAAAATGTGCACCTGTGGTTTCCTGTGGAGTGAAAGATAGACAAATGTCCCAGTTGTCACGTTATCATAAATAATTATTTTTGTAAGGTATATTTTATTTGGTTTTGAATCGTTGGAATGTGTCCAGGATTAGGTTGGAATAAAGGTCCTGAATGGAGGCCATGCCCTGTGAAATCCATAAACTGAGACCCATATCGGGGATTAACACCTGCAGGGTCCGTAATGGGACATCAAGTAAACTAGAGGATAATAATCCCAAATAATAGAAAGATCTTCGCCACATGTCCATATAAAGTAGTGGTAGGCAAAAAGGTTTTCAGGGTAGTTTCAGAAATCTTGGGGTATAAAGTGCAGGGTTAAGAGAAGGGTATGCCATAATGTGACTTTCAAAGTCTACCCAGTTCTTAGAAATGTCATGCTTCCACCATGCTTCAAGTGATCTCCTATAGTAGAACAGTAATAGTTCAAACGGAAAGGCCACCCCAAGCCACATTTATTATCAGGAAACATTAAAGTCTTAAACTGGACTCTCTATATGATTCCAAAATTCATTTTAGTAATAAGCTTTGAAGTTTGTTTAGGGATAAGGCGCCACATTGAGAGCCACAGCCAAAAAGTGCTGCAGAAAAGACCACAGCAGAAACACATCATTTTTTTCTGCATTACTTTTCACAAAAAAATCTGCGGAGTTTTTCTCTGAGGACTTTCTGCTTCTATTATACCTTTATGGAAACCACCAGCATTTCCATAGGTATAAGTGATATTTGGTTTATGAAATCGCAGCATTTCTGCTGCAGAGTTTTTCCTGCAATGTGTGGATGAGATTAATCAGAATCCCATCCATTTTGCAGGTACTGTAAAACACTAAAATGAGGCCCCAGCCTAGAAGTAAAATCGACACCCTAATGGGAAGGTTGAGAAAAAAATATGATTTTTGGGAGTAAAACCATTTTCGCAATGGAAATCTGTGTGTGTGTGTGCGTACAGATGCCCATACCTGGAGCCGAGTCACGGATTGATTGCACTGGGCAGCACAAGCCCGATGTAGTCAATCATCCCCTGCAGTGTATGGTTCCAGGAGGAGGAGGAGGAGGGAGCTATCAGCCTGCAGTTATTAAGATCAAAGGTAAGTAAAATGTGGGAGATAGTGGGCCCCCTCAAGAGCTTGGGGCCCAGACTTGCCTGGGTTTGCCAGGTGCTGACGCTGATCCTGGGTACAAATACAGCAGGCTCCATTGCAGGGCAAAGATAAGTGGGGATAACTGGCATCCTTATCTTTTCAATTAGTACCTGCCTGTAATTTTTTTTGTAAATTATCCTAGGTAGTCACGGTGAGTGGAGAGCGGTCTCCGCCTAGTCACACTACCTGCAACTGTTTGTGATAGAAAAAAAGGACCACACAGGCTCCCTTTAATGGATTTTTTGCATAGCAGTCTTTCATATTTTTTTAAAAAAAAATAGTTTTTTTTTTTTGTTTTTTTTTTCAACCAAAATGTACATTTTACATAATAGGTGGTAGCAGTAATATTAATAGTTGTAAAATGATCACATGTTGATAAAATAATAAGAAAGCAAGGACACTTATTTAACTCCTTCTGAAACAGTTAACTTGTTATTCCCAGAATCAAACGTCACAGGCTCTGATAAACATCTATTAAAGGTAACTTGTACGGTTCAGCTTAATTCGCCAGAAGTCCCAAATATTCTCATAATGAGCATTAAACACATGGAATGTTTTAGGAGGAAAATGCCTATGAGTGCTATTTACTAATTCAGCTTACTCGTAAAGCAATTATCTTATGTGCAAGACAGTAAAGGGGCAACAACAATTTATTGCATCTTATTATTTTAACTCTCAGACATATGTGGTATTGTGGAGAGTGTCCTGGTATGCTGAATCCTAGTATAAGTCACAGCAGGGGGACATCTTGGAGCAATCTATTGCTGCATTTTGAGATCTGGCTATTGGATTCTCAAGGTTGCTGATTAGGTTGAATGTTAAAATCACAATATGAATGTGTTTCTAGGGCTAAATATGGCCGTCTCTTGGGGAAGAAAGGCAAAATGAAACACACTTGAACCATTTAATGAGCTCGTACACCAAATTAACTCTGTTAGAGGGAAGTAGCGCCTACTGAATGTCTTTTGGTATATTTATTATACATCTTATTGAAGATATTTCTAGTCTTCATCTCACTTGAATTTGACTAGGAATATGCTAAGGAGTATAATGAGCAATTGTATGCAAAATTTAAACGTGTGGCTCGGGCTTATGCGTAAGGGCATATTACGACTGCAGAGATTTCATGTGCCTTTGTACAGCTTGAGAAGGTGATGACAACATGTCCCACTGCTGGAACCCAAAGCAATTCACTGCAGTCAAGTCCCCTGGTATGCCACTACAGCAAAAATTAAAGGATTATACAATTTCTACTCAAATCTATAGGCTGACCACATAGAGGGGAATTTTATTAAGACTGGCAATTCTTGCACAAGTCAATTCCTTCCCTAACAGGTATAAAACGTGCCAGAATTGTTAAGTGGCGCCAACTTCTTAGTAATACTTGCACATATAGATACCCAAAATCTAAGCCAGTCAGGACTGTGCTATAACTCAAACTAGTAATTCTGGCATGAATTACAGTTATTCTGATGGACCAGCCTGGTTAGATTCCACACCCACTCTGCTCACTGTCTAAAAAGTGGAGAATGGAAGACATTGTGTTCCAAAAATATGTGAAGTAGAGACACATTTTTGGCCACTTTCTTGGCACATTTTAGTAAGTCTGGGCCACAGTGTAGAGAATTAGTGTTCTCCACAGAGATAACAATCTCTTCCTACCCTCTTGTCACTATGATTAATAGAAAAGGATCCTACATAGCAGATGCGTGGATCCATTCACACGGAGGAAAATGGTGAGGAATTTGGTGTGGAATTTTCCATGCTGAAAACAAAGCCTTCCATTGATTTCAATGGGTGCCTCTAGCTTTTTTTTTTGTCACCAGCGCAATTTTCAGCTAGTGGGAAAAAAAAAGCTAGAGGCACCCATTGAAGACAATGGGAGGCTTTTCTTTTCAGCGTGAAAAATTCCTCACCATTTTCCTCCGTGTGAATGGACTCTAAAAGTCAGGAACAGCTTTCGGTAAATGCTAAATTCTGCTCCTGCTCTAAATCGTATATTCCGTATCACTCTGAGGAGCATAAAATAAGAAAATAACTTATAATACAACATATTATACAAAGTACAATTATTGAATATTTTTGTGTAATTTTAGTAATTTATTCTAATAAATCTGGGTTTACTCGACCTTGAAATAATTTCCCTTGTCCTTCCCTGTTCTAGTTTCCCCCATTCATGTGGTTAGCCATTGTTTTTTGACACTGTTACTGCTGTTACACTGTATTCCTCTATCACAAATTTCCTATTTCATTGTTATGCAGAATACCAAAAGAAAACATGGTCTGGTCTCCTCCAAGTGATCAATCACTTAGCTGTTCAGTTATCTGACTCGACACATCACTTAACCAGGCTTCCATATCTATTCCTCCTTTCCAATTAGGAGTGTGAAAGAGACTCAGTGAATACTGCCTAACAATGCAACAGAGATAATTTCAAGAAGACGCTGCAACCTTAGAACAGGAAATGTGATCCAGACAGTTAAAATATACATATGCCTTGAATATATGGTAATTGTCACATACAGACAGATATTTTAATAAAAGAAAATCTAGGCGTATTTTATTATATATTATACCATAGAGTTTTATAGAACTGCAATATGTACTGGATTTAATACAGATTTCTATTCTTATAGTAGATCTTTGAGGCTGAAACAAGTTTTGGTTTTCATATGGAAATTCATATATTCAGATGCCCGGAACAGTATAAAGGCAAGTGATGACTAAATGGCTCAGTGAACATTGAAATTTTGAATCCATAGCGAGGAAACCGCCCGGATTTCAGTCTCATCCCCATTGATAACCTGTGATCAATCCTCAAAAGGCAGATGGATAAACACAGAAAGGGGGCATTCACATGATGTAACACGGCACTGATTCTTGCACAATAACTTGCATAAGAAATAGCGCTGCGAAACAGAATCCCATTGACTTCAATGAGTTCCGTTTAGCTCGCTTTACCCATTGAAATCAATAGGAGGATTTTTAACCTATTGATTTCAATATGTTACACGCGCTAAATGTAACCCATTGAAGGGTTCAGGAAAAGGTTCAGGAAACTCCTGAAATGCTCAGTGAAGACCAGTAAGCCCCCTGAAAAACTGCAAAACCTACAAGAAGAGAGAGTGTAAAGTATAATAAGGTTGAAGACCTGAGAGGGTGGTTGACTGTAGCCGAAAATCAATCTGGAGATATAGAAACACTGCAGAGTTTAGCAATCGAGAAGGACAAAGAATATCCCCAATAAGAGAGTAAAAACCTCCCCATAATCGTCATGAGAAAAAAATATAGTATTAATTCGCAAATCTGAAGCAGTAGATCCTCCCTATATAATGACTAAATATAATATTGCAAACCAGAGGCAAGACATGTTGAGGTATACTATTCATCCCTGGCCCTTGCAGTTAGTAGCATCATGCATACGGTACAGCAAATTTGGGTAAGAGACAGGGAATTAGAACAACATAGTCCCCATCTCTCTGACCCAAAAACATGAAGTTATTGCAGGCTATAGAGAGTGGGTCAAAGTGGTGGTCAAGCCTGAGTTCCATTGAGATCGACCTAAACAGATTTATTTCCCTGGCAAGTTGTTTTACAATACAGGAGAATTTAAAAGAAGTGTTGAAGAGGACACGCTTGTGTTACAGAGTTTGCACTGGGTAAGAACTGAATGTATCACAACCATCAAACCTCTTCAGCTATGGTTTATAATATCACTGACTTGTCATACTCATTAATCATGTAGAACAAAAGTAAATTGGGTCAAGACGACACTGGTTACAACCTGTCTTTAACAGAGATAGGGAGTGAATTGATGAAGACAAACTATTGGTGCCAACATTTCAAGCAAATTGAAGACTTAATAAGTTGGCAGCATAATATTTTTGCCATTCTAAGGGTTGCCAAGCTTGTAGGTCCCTAATGACCTATTTATTTAGAGAATATCAGAATCAAAAAGCAAATGGTTTGGCGCATTACCACCAGCCACTGCCAATATTACCTTCCCTCCACCATTCCATGGAACGTGCATGTAATGATGTCATTTTTGACCCTCTATAGAGATCAATAAGCGTCAAACTTAGATATTTATACCGGGGTCGGGATTTAGGTTAAGTGACTTTGATGAAAATCAATGATTGGTTACTTCACCCGCAACTGTTCAGAATCTTTGACAGACAATAACAGTAAGTATGTCCAAAGACTAGACAGATTTTTTTATTCTCTAATACTTATTATTATTATTATTATTATTATTATTATTATTATTATTATTATTATTATTATTATTATTATTATTATTACTATATTAGTTCATAGTGTGTGTATTTGTGTGTGTGTGTATATATATATATATATATATATATATATATATATATATATATATTTACATATACTTGTCCTCATTACAAGCATTGATATCTGAACTTGCCTTCATCTTGACTAGACTGAGACAAGGATTATAAAGGATGGATTTATTGAGATCCCACAAATTAGATCTATGTTTCGGTATGTTCAAAGCCTTTCTCAAGCTGTCTATCTGTGTTAACCAACTTTGAAATTTGTGATAGTGATTTTCTATCTGTTCACAGAGGCAATTCTATTAATCAAACAGCTTTCAATTACCTTGTCTCATTTATACACTTACTTCTAAGAAGCCTGAACATATTGAGTGAGTGAAATTGAGAATCCCTAGTAAAGGAGGTGAATACTGTGACAGGTTCAAATAGAAAAGTTCAGTTATGCAGCTGTGAAAAGTATCTATGACTTGCAGGGTGGTTAATGCACAGAATTTTGCTAAAGATTTACAATTCTTTATATAAAAGTTGCACATTTTGGGGCCCATGCCTATATCACTACTCGAGGGATTTGTTGGTTAGAGGATTCGCTAGAGAACTAGGTAGACTAATTAGATTAGAGCAGTAGAGGACTGGAATATTTAAAACAGACTCTAGTTCTGGCACTATAATAGACCCATTGTAAAAAATAGGCAGACGCATAATATCTGTAAGTGCTCATTTTACATCTGGTCTGGTGTTGGTTTTCTTTTTCCATCTTTTAGATACAGTCTATTAAGAATGTGTGATGGTGACTCAGTGGTTAGCAATGCAGCTTTGCAGTGCTGGAGTCTTGGGTTCAAATCCTGCCAAGGACAACATCTGCAAGGAGTTTATATGTTCTCCCGTGTTTGCGTGGATTTCTTCCCATACTCCAAAGACATACTGATAGGAAAAAATGTAGATTGTGATCCCTATATGGGGCTCACAGTCTACTTTAAAAAAAAAAAAAAAAAAAGTGTGATGTGATAAAAAGTTGATATTTTGCTCAAACATGCAGTATACATATCCTTAATAGAGATGAGCGAACAGTAAAATGTTCGAGGTTTGATATTCATTTCGAGTGGCCCCTCAATATTCGACTACTCGAATTGAATATCGAACCCTATTATAGTCTATGGGTGGAAAAAGCTCATTTCAGGGGTAGGCAACATTCGATCAAATTATACTTACCAAGTCCACGAGTGAGGGTCGGGCTGGATCCTCCATACAGTCTTCTCCTTGCAGCGTCCCCGCGGCATCTTCCGGCTCTGAATTCACTCTGCCAGGCATCAGGCCTGGGCAGAGCCAACTGCGCATGCCCGCACTACAAGCGGGCATGCACAGTCGGCTCTGCCCAGGCCTGATGCCTGGCAGAGTGAATGAAGAGCCGGAAGACACCGCGGGGAAGCTGCACGGAGAAGACTTCTAAAGGTAGGAGAAGAACCAGCGTTGATTGGCCGACTGTATAGCATTTGGCCAATCAATGCTGGTTCTACATCGAACTTTTCCATTCGAACAGCTAGTAGTACTCGATCGAGTACGAGTATTTAGAATACTGTAGTATTCAATCGAATACCTACTCGATCGAGTACTACTCGCTCATCTCTAATCCTTAACTATATGGTACAAGGTTTTCCATGTTTTCCCATATACCTTGGTATTCTACAATATGATAAACTTTGCTACATCTGTACCTGCAATCCTCTCGGATTTTCTTATAGATGCTCACTTAGTACAATAGAGAATTTTTGAGCTTTGGTTTTGAATATACAATAAATTATTAAGATTCCAAAGCTTTCACAATACTGTATTTCAGGCCATTGTCTTGCTGTTCCAAAATATGCTCATTATAGAATATTTGACTACATATTCTTTGACTTTTGGCACATGCAGGATAAACGTTCTTTGTGTATTAATATTGTCCTCTTATTCTTTCATATTTCAGGAGCTCTTTGTAATGTTTTTTTTCTTTGATTTAATGTCAAATTTTATGTGTCTTGACACGATCCAGATAAACGCAGTGGCCGGCTACAGAACTGGCATGTGGTAAAATAAGATAAAACAGCAATAAGGTTTAAAGGAAATGTCCTTTTAATGGCTTGCTTGTTTTATGTATTTATTCACTCAGTATACTTTATTTTTTATTGTGAGGCTCCACTGGGACAAAACAATGGAAACAATTTACAGTTCAGGAATCACCGAATAAAAGTCAGTACAACAAAATCTACAAAGTCACAACATCAAACACATACAATGTTAAAATATAAGCACTTTCTACATAATGATATTCAACACTATGGAGCAATATACAATTACAAGGTCAATATCAATTGTGTTTAATAAGGAGTTCAAGGAGCCCAGAGTGAAATAGAAACTTGTTTGGATGGACAGCAATATTCAAAAAGATTAATAAAATTAGGGTTCATTTAGTTTATTTTAGTTTAGAGCTGTCTAAATATGTACATTGAAACCTCTGGTAGCCGACTGCCAAGATTTGCACGGGAAAATGGTCCTTTACAAAAAAAAAAATCCTATAGAATGCCGGATGAAGTATTACATGGAGTCAGCGTTCATGTACAGCTCCACCAACCCCCAAATAATGATGAAAGAACAGAAAACATGTTTCATGTATATTACACAAAACTGGGTATCACATCACAAAGAAACGGACTTAAACTGGGACTAATACAATAGCCATGGTAGTCTTCATAAGTCACTACAACCACAAAACCTTTCTTACTCCCCATGGTGACACATTTCCTACTCTAAGATAGCCCCATAATTCTTAGTCCTCAACGTGGCTTTCCACTCGTTTCTAGCTACCAGTATGGATCCTCCTCTCATTCCTGGTTTCTAGCATAGCTCTATCATTCCCATACAACAACACATTGCTCATTCCATTTTACCCCACATGACCTTGACCATACTTACTGATATTTCATTAGCCAAAATCTGAACATTAAAGTCCACCTGCAATCACCCCAAGAATGACCAATTTGGTGTGGGGTATACACAACACCCATCACTTTTTGTGATTCAGTTCACAAGATTCTCCTAGCAAAATTGGTGAGTGATGGCATATATTGTGCTCCTTAGTGATGTTTTTCACCCCTGATGACCCTTACAAGTCTTATATTCTAGCTTGCTGCAGTCTAATTATCTTAAGGATGGGTCATCAATATGTAAGGGCAGGAAAATCTCTTCAATTTGTGCCATAGATCAAAGATCCTTAAAGGGATCCTAACATGTAGGAATGGCCTTAAGAAAGGCTAATCTTCTCCTACCTTTAGATGTCTTCTCAGCACCGCCAATCTGTAGAAATCCCGTTTTTCTTTGGTATGCAAATGAGTCTTCTCGCAGCACTGGGGGAGTCCCCTATGCTCCAAGAGAACTCTCCAGCGCGCCCCCATCTTCGTCTGGAACAGCCTCTCTTTGCGTCTTCTTCTGGCTTTGGATTCAAACTTCTATGCATGCGCAGTCAACTCACGGCCATTTTTTTTTGTGGCCGCTTACGCTCGCGGCGATGGAGAGTTCTCTTGCAGCATTGAAGATGCCCCCAGTACTGTTTGAGTGATGGGGACCGCCCCCAGTGCTGCAAGATAACTCATTTGCATACCGAAGAAAACCCGGATTTCTACCGAATTGCGGCGCGAAGAAGATGTCTAAAGGTAGGAGAAGAATTGCCTTTCTTAAGGTTATTTTTATGTGTTCGTCAGAAAAAAAAAGGGTATCCAATGATAGTATCCCTTTAAAGGAATCAGCCACTTTCAGACCAGTAAGAAGACTAATGTTATGGTTTCTTTAATAAAAAGATATTAAATTCTACAATATACTGCAAAGTATGTATATTGGAAAATTGTACAACTTTTTATTATACAAACAATAACATTTGCCTCTCAATAGTGGTCTGAAAGTGACCAATCCATTTTATGCATTGTTTTACAAGTACAGTCAGCGCTATTCGCTATAGCATTCAGCTGATTCCCCGCTATAATGCAGGAGATCTGAAATAACTCTGATCCATGTATTTAGCCCAATAGATGGTCAGTCAGTGGTAATTACAACATCTAAAAGGTTCCTCATAACGGTTGCCAAGGTAAAACTGGTTAAATAAAAGTAGCATGTTATTTGTGCCATATAGTGAACAATGCAGAATTTAAAATCATAAAAGCAGATGGATTTCAATGTGTTATTATGCATCCCATGTGACTGCTGGGGCCCAATCATAGGCCCCATCAGTGACATCTGAGGCATGTGGTCTCAGTCACAGGCCGAAAGACCCCTGGAGAGTATGCTGGGAATTGTCAGAAGCCCAGGAGATGTGAGTCTAAGTATTTTTAGTCCACTCCCCTGGGTTGGCAACTATTTGAAAGGGCAGTACACAATCCGGATACAAAAGCCCTTTTTATTGAACACTGTGAATCATTAGAATCCCTTTTTTAACCAAATACACATCAGAATAGCCTTAAGAAAGGCTATTCTTCACTTTCCTTTTTTTTTCTGATCCGCACCGCCATTCCTGAGGAATTTCACCTTTCTTCTGTATGTAAATGAGCTTTCAGACAGCACACAGGGCGTTCCCCTTTGTTCAAACAGCGCAGGGGGCATCTCCTGTGCTGTAAAAACACTCTCCAGTGATGCCTCGGTCTTCTTCTCCTGTCCGCCTCTTTGTTGGGTCATTAGCCGTATCTTCAGCCAAAAGCGCTGACTGCGCATGTTCATCAGCCATTTTCCTGTGGCCTCTTACATGAGTGCCCATGCGCAATCGTGCTTTTGGCTGAAGATGCAGCCGATGACCTGGCAAAGAGGCAGACCCTCTCCAAAGTCCTTATGCAAAAAAACCTTCCCTTTCTATTTGCTCCATCACGAAACCCGCTCAAGATTCTTTGTTGTATTGTTCCAAAACATCATATCCTATTAAATTTATTTTGAGTCCCACTATAAGAGGTATGCAAGATCCTTTTTCTACTTTCTTATCTGTAACCTAGATAAGCAAATAATATGTAATACACTGTCTACCAAGTATTTGGACACCCATGCAAATGAAGATATCTGTGGTTGTGATGTCGGTCACACCTTCTGCCGTTAAATAGGAAACAGCATTGGCATTAGTCACATGAAAGATGCCACAAAGTGCAGAGTTGTCCGATTTTGAGAAATGGGGTATTTTTGGGATACAACGGAAATGGTCGATCCTTAAGGAACATAACAAGTGAACTGAATTAACTAAAATTGACATTGGCCTATCTGATTACGAAGTGGAAGTGAACGGTGATTGTCGGAATGTGCCCAGAGTCGTCAGACCCCCGAAACTGGGAGATAGAGACCGATGAGTGCTGGCCAGAGAAACCGCACCCAACCGATGGCTCACATACACCAGGAGTTTCACCAGGCATCCGGGAGTATTGTGTCGATCAATACCATCCGTAAGGAAGCAACTGCCGGGTCCTACCAACTATTGAATAGGAATAAATGTTGTTTTTCTATTCTACCACAGGTGTCCAAATACTTATCGGTAAACAGTGTATAGACAATATGTTGTAGGGGCACAGACAATTGGACTGTACAGGTTATTTAAAGATTTTATTGTCCATTCGGCATTGATACTCGGAGAGTACTCCTTTTAGTAGAAGCAAAGAGGTACTTTACACCTCATTGTGTCCATGGCAGTAAATTGTGATATAATAGTAAAGCATATCAAAGTTCACTTAGATTGAAGAACACCCCTGTGAGCTAAATGTGGAGGTCAGAAGAGAGAATTGTTTAGGTGGATACCATTAGAGCGCATAGAAGATCTATATGAAAGGAAACAAACGCACTGAGAAAATATTCATATATTGTCAAGAGAGCTGCCTGAATGGATGGCAAGTAAACAGTGGCCAAAGATCGACTAATGGTCCTAACTGTGAAAAACACAAGAAAAATATATCAATGAAAAAAAAATATTTTTGGACATTTATATTTACATTTACTTGTTTTTCTCTAGTTATTTGACAATACTGTGACTATTTTTTTGTCTCATAGAGCCACCATAACAACAAAGTTTTGTCTCTAAAAATTGTGATGCAGAGCAGAAGCCACCACCACATTACTATGTATTGCACATTGCAGCTCTTACTGCTTCACTGAGCTTTGCTGGACTGTTTCTGATGGGTGATGAGCTGTTATGAAAATTAATCTTATCCTTTACTATCTTGTGCTGACCTCTCTCAGGTTGCCTGAATTTTTGCTGAAAGTACCAAGAGATTGCCGTGCTGGCAAATACATACAGTACATCAGTTTACCCTGCTCTGTTGTGAAGCTATTAAATTCTTACTGGCATCCATTGGAACAACTATACTCTGCTTATTTACAGTAATAACAGTCTCTTAGGAATCTCTTAGTTAAAGCGTAAGTAAACTTTTATATATTTTTTTCATGAATCAATAGTACAGGTGAAGGGAACAAACTTTACAGTATACTTCATTAAAGAAAAGTGCCCATTTCTTTAAGTATTTCTCCTGCATTTGTTATATATTTGAGGGATTTTAGGTCTGTATTCTATTCACAAGAAGTGTCCGTTTACAATGAACTCTATGGAGAGGGGAGGGATAGGAAATGAAAGACGAAGTTAGGGAGCTTTCACATGGTGTTACGGTGCGCTCATTCTGATCGTAAAAACACGTTCAGAATGAGCGCGTAAAAAGCAGTTCCCATTGACTTGAATGGGAGCCGGCATACGTGTTCTCCCCATTGAAATCAATGGGAGGCTTTTTTCCCTCTTGCCTTCAATGTATTACGCGTGTAATAATGTTTCAATGGGGAGCATACGTATGCCGGCTCCCATTCAAGTCAATGGGAGCTGCTTTTTACGCGCTCATTCTGAACGTGTTTTTACGATCAGAATGAGCGCACCGTAACACCGTGTGAAGGCTCCCTAAGGCTGCTTTCACACGGAGTTAACACTCCGCTCATTCTGACACGTAAATACGTTCAGAGTGAGCAGAGTAAAACAGAATACTATTGACTTCAATGGGTTCGGTCTTACGTGCGCTACCCATTGAAGTCAATGGGAGGCTTTTTTTTTAACCTATTGCTTTCAATGTCATATGCGCGTAAGAGAGAACCCATTGAAGTGAATGGGATTATGTTTTACTCCGCTCACTCTGAACGCATTTGTAATAACCCAGCTGTGTTGTGAAAGTGAACTGTCTTTCTACAGGGCGTCCCTCCCGGGAGTACAACTTTAAAAATGCTAATTACGAATGGGTGAATGTAAAGGTGAGCTGTAAGAACTGAACATACCTGTATTTGGTGGAAAACAAGTTCATATTACAAAAGGTGCTGAAAATGTCCTCCCCCAACATCCGTGCACAAGGAAACGTTGTTTTTTCGTAACACATTGTACTTCATGTCAGTAGTAAATTTTCGTCAATATGTTTTGTCTTTAATTATGAAAAAATAGGAAATTTGGTGAAAATTTTGAAAAAAATGCAGTTTTCAAACTTTGAAATTGCAAGCCTTTCAAATAGAAAGTCATACTACCCGAATTTTTTCATAAATATAATTAACCATGTCTCTGATTTATGTAGCAATCAAATTTTAAGCACCCTTTCATTTTTTCAGATATTATAAGGCTTACAAGTCAAGCAGTAATTTTCCAAATTTTCAAGAAAATTTCCAAAACACATTTTTCAAGGGACCAGTTCAGTTCTGAAGGGAACTTGAAAGGCCTCTCTAATAAAACCCCCCAAAAGTCACCCCATTCTAAAAACTGCACTCCTGAAAGAATCTAAAACAGCAGTTAGAAAGTTTCTTAACCCTTTCAGCATTTCACAACAATTAAAACAAAATGGAAGTCAAATTTACATTTTTCAATTTCTGTCACTAATATATTCATTTAGCCCTAGAATTTACACATTTACTAAGGTTTAAAGGAGAAACTGCACCCCACATTTTGTTACACAATTTCTCCCGAACACGACAATACCCCATATGTGCTGGTACCCTAATGTACGGGCACACGGTCGCTCTCAGAACAGATGGAGAACTAATTGGATTTTGTAGGCCAGATTTTGCTAGAATATTTTTCAGGCGCCATGCCCCGATTGCAAAGCCCCCAAGGTGCCAAAACAGTGGAAAACCCCAAAATGTCACCCCATTTTGGAAACTAGACCCCTCAAGGAATTTATCAAGGGGTATAGTGAGTACTTGGACCCTACAGGTGTTTCACAGATTTTTTTACCATTGAGATGTGAAAATGAAAAATTACTTTTTTTATAATAAAATGTCACTGTAGCACCAAATTTTTCTTCTTCACAAAGGGTTAAAGGAGAAACTGCACCCCACATTTTGTTACACAATTTCGCCCGAACACGACAATACCCCATATGTGCTGGTACCCTAATGTACGGGCACACGGTCGCTCTCAGAACAGATGGAGCACTAATTGGATTTTGTAGGCCAGATTTTGCTAGAATATTTTTCAGGCACCATGCCCCGATTGCAAAGCCCCCAAGGTGCCAAAACAGTGGAAAACCCCAAAATGTCACCCCATTTTGGAAACTAGACCCCTCAAGGAATTTACCAAGGGGTTTAGTGAGCCCTTTGACCCTACAGGAGTGTAACAGAATTGGCCCAACAAAAGGAAAAGTGACATTTTTTGCTATAAAATGTAGCTTTAACCCCAAATTATGCATTTCCACAAGGGGTTAAAAAAGAAAATGCACCCCACAAATTGTCAAGCACTTTGCCCCAACTACAGAAATGCCTCATATGTGGATGTAAAGTGATGTATGGGCACACTGTAAAGTCCAGAGCTGAAGGATCGCTATTGGGATTTTGGAGGGCAAATTTAGCTGAAATCTGTTTCAGGCACCATGTTGCATTTGGAGAGCCCCTGAAGTGCTAGAACAGTGGAAACCCCCCCAAAAAACTACCCCATTTTGAAAACTAGACCCCTCAAGGAATTTATCAAGGGGTTTAGTGAGCACTTGGACCCTACAGGTGTTTCACAGATTTTTTTACCATTGAGATGTGAAAATGAAAAATTACTTTTTTTTCCAATAAATCGTCCATTTAGCGCCATATTTTTAATTTTTGCAAGTAGTTAGAGAATTAAGAGCCCCCCACAGTTTGTTACACAATTTCCCCTGAACACGGCAATACCCCATATGGAATCATAATCTGCTGTATGGGTACATGTTGGGGCTCAGAATGGAAAGAGCACTATTTGGATTTTGGAGGGCATATATTGCTGGAATAGTTTTGAGGTGCCATGTCGCATTTGCTGAGCCCCTAAAGTATCAATACAATAGAAACCCCTCAAAAGTGACCCCATTTTAGAAACTACACCCATCAAGGAATGTATCAAGTGGTATTATGATTTTGAGACTAAAAATGCTTCCCAAAATTTGAAATTTTTAAAGAAATATGCCATTTTGGTATCCAATGCATTGCACCCACTTTGTATTGTCAGAGACCTGCACTCCTAAAACTATTAAGTGGGCGATCCCGAGGGGCAAAAAAATTATATATGTGGGTATAAACTGCTGCTTGGGCGCACAGCAGGGCTCAGAAGGGAAGGAGCACTGCGCTTTATAGCTTTTGGGGTACAGATTTAGAGGGACTTTCTGGGTGCCATGTTGTTTTTGCAGAGCCCTGGAGGTGCCAGTAAACTGGAATTCCCCAAGAAGTTACCCCATTTTGTAGGGGAAATTTTAGAGTCTCTGCAAAAGTGCCATGGCATCCAAAAACCAAACCGTCTAAGTCTGTGCTCCAAAAACCAAATAACCTTCTTCCCTTCTGTGTCTGGCTGGGCCCTAATATCAGTTTATACCCACATATGACATTATGTACGTTATCCGGGGTACACCAGTGTCATACATGTGCCCTAATATCAGTTTATACTCACATATGACATTACCCCGGTTACACCAGTGTCATAC
Source organism: Leptodactylus fuscus (assembly GCF_031893055.1). Taxonomy (NCBI): domain Eukaryota; kingdom Metazoa; phylum Chordata; class Amphibia; order Anura; family Leptodactylidae; genus Leptodactylus; species Leptodactylus fuscus. The sequence goes on from NC_134271.1 coordinate 56,069,792, forward strand.
ATGTGTCATACATGTGGCATAAACTGCAGTTTCGGCACACAGCCGGGGGTCAGAAGGGAAGGAGCGCGATGCGGCTTTTGGAGTACAGATTCAGATGTTTGGTATCTAGACGCCATGTCATGTTTGTAGAGCCTTTAAGGTACCAGAAAAGTGGATTCCCCAAAGGAGTGAGCGCAGTTTGAAAACTGCACCCCTCAAAGAATTTATCAGGGGGTGTAGTGAGTATTAGTATCCGGACGTGACTGCACAGCGGATGGCGAAGAGGGAATGTATAAGCGGTGCGGAGGACATTGCAGACACTAAATTCCCTACTGTACCCCCAGTAGCTCCTATGATTGGGGGAGTCACACTGGGGTCACTTTGGGGGTCACTTCTGGTATATTTTCCCTCGTAAGCTCTAAATCCGGGGTGTCCCCTGATATTCGCTTGCACAGCTTATACATTCCCTGCTTTCCGCACCCAGTTATGTTCTAATGATTTGGCGATTTTGCGGGTTTTTGTCTTCACATTGGTAGAGACTATATTTTCTTTATTTTTCTGCTGATGTGGCCATATAAGGGCTTGTTTGCGGGATACGATGTATTTTGTAATGACACCATCTTGGGGTGCCTAAAACTTACTGATTACATTTTATTAACTCTTTTTTTGCTGGATTTAAAAGAGAAAAAATCAATTCTGGTATTGAGTTTTACCTTTTACATTTTTCGCCATGCAGCGTACAGTATAAGTAACGTGACCTTTATTCTGCGGGTCGGTACGGTTACGGCGATACCTCATTTATGTTATTTTTTTATGCGATACTAAGTCTGCAGAACAAAAACAGATTTGGGGACATAAATCAGTGATTTTTGCATCGCCATCTTCTGAGAGGCGTAACATTTTTATTTTTCGCTTGACAGTGTTGGTTGAGGGCTAATTTTTTGCGGGACAACCTGTGCATTTTATTGGTACTAATTTGGGGTGCATATGACTTTTTGATCACTTTTTATAGCACATTTTGTAAGGTGAGATGGCGAAAAATCACTACTTCCCGCGGGTTTTTTCCGTTATTTTTTACCGCCGTTCACTGTGTACATTAAATATTGTTTCAGTTTTGTTGTACAGGTTGTTACGGACGCGACAATACCAAATATGTATTGTTTTTATTAATTTTTTGTGGTTTTTTTACATAATTCATTTTTTATAGAAAAAAGGGATTTTTGGGACTTTATAACTTTATTAATTGTTTTCAAATACTTTATTTTATTTTTTTTACACTTTTTTTTTTTACTTGTTCTTGTGTCCCTATGGGACACATGGATCAGTGATTGCATTTATGCATGCAATCACTGATTCTCTACTGTAGACTGAGACACAGGCTGCAGTGACAGCCTGCACGTGTCTCACTCTAGACACAGGAAGTGAGCTGTGCGGACAGCACAGACTCACTTCCAGAAGACGCCGGGAGCATCACCAGGTAAGTGAGTGCTCAGGGCTGTCTGGGGTCACTAACCAGACCCCAGACTACGTATTACAGATACCGGCACCCCCCGATCTCGCCGCGGGGGGTGCCGGCGGGGGGGGGGAGAGAGATTGCGGCACCCTTTGTTTGCGGTGGTCATGTTTGACCATCGCAATCAAAGGGTTAAAACCTCCGATCAGTAAAAGTACCGACCGGAGGTTATGGAAAAGGGTGATAGCTGTCAGTAACAGCCATCACCCAGTTCCGATTCCGTCCGCTAAGCTAGTGAGCGGGCGGAATCACCACGACGTACAATTACTTCATGGTGCGCGAAGTACCTCGCGTCCATGACGTAATAGTACGTCAAAGGTCGCTAAGGGGTTAAGAATGTCCTCTGCAACATGTTGCTGTTGATGGCAGCAATTTCACGCTCGATGTTTGCTTTCAGTTGTTCGACGGTCCTGTGTTTGCTTGCATAGACCTTGACCTTTAAATATTGAAGTTAGGTGGGTTTCTCCCTCCAAATTTCTTCAACTATTCCCTCTGACACTGTTTTGCTGACCCAGTAGGTCTTCACAATGAACTCATTGTGGTATGGTATAATACATGCTTGCTTGCGGTGCTCTGGGCCACCGTAGCGGCACCAGGTATAGTGCCCGCCTCTTTATGACACAGAATCAATTCTTCATTAAATAAGGAATATTTTGCACCTTGTTGCATGATGATACATGCACGCCTTGCAGAGTAATTCACATTTTTAAAGTTGTATTCCCAAGTGGGACACCGTGTATATCTCTCTATTGCAGATGTCTCTCTTCTTCCAGCTCCCCCCTCCATAGACGTATATTGTACAAATTTGATAAGTGGCAGAAGAAGGCAAATAAATGAAGAAACAAGCACTTTTCTTTTAAAAAAAAAAAATTATATTACAAAGTATGTTCCATCCACTTGCACTTATAAATAAAAGTATACTTAATATTTAAATAGAAGTCTATGGAAAATGATACATCTGCATGGCCAATCATATGTCCTTCATCTTAATAGATTCACTCTTGACCTCAAGAATGCAATGCAGCTGTGTAATATTGTAGATAAGGGGAAATGTAATTCTTTGTCTCTCCTATGATGGTGCTGCCGGAGACCTGAAGACTTCCTGGTATGTTCAGCCACAGATTACTATCGATGAATGAGACATCCTGTGGTTATCTTGTCATCAGAGAATTATCAAACGTACAAAAACACTTTAAAGCAATTTAAAGCAATAATATACAATATTATTATGATAATGTATCCTATCTATGTATCTGTCACTCATTTATATATCTAACCATCATGATGTCCATGTAATTGTATATTTGCAACTCTCAAATAATGATATATTTTAGAACAATATGCAAAAGAAAAATACCCAGTTTGGCAAAATTTGCATCATCTGATAAACCATTTCCTATCTGTAGTCTCTCTCCTTAATGTGATAGATTAAATCTAGTAGACCATATAATGTTGTTTAAAAATTTGCCATTCAGAATCTCTTCCTGTATAATTAAACACGACACTTGTTTCATTTCTCCTAAATCCAAAATCTGACAAATATAAATGAGCTCCCATGATTATGTGAAACAGGTTCCTGAGCCTTCCAGCTGTATGAGAGCTATTTCATTGGTCAAACCCATGGAAAGCCTTTTACTTAAGATAGTCATAAAAAAAATTGATAAAAATAAATCCTGTTACGTTGTTAATTATTACATTGTTACTTCTTTGTTACACATATATGCTCCTTGGAGTGTTAAGTTTTACTCCTGAAGGTTCACTACACATGAACTATGATTATATTCTGGGGTCTCTTCCGAGCCCAAAGCATAATAAGAGCAGGTTCACATCTGCGCCCGGCATCCATTTTGTGGGTTTCCGCCTTTTGCCGACAGGAGACAGAAACCTGGCAGTCAGTGTCCACTCGTGAGCATCTTCTGGTCTCCGTGGCAAAACTGTTTTTTTTTTTTTTTTTTTTTTTTTTTTTTCTTTAACCAGACACAAAGTCCTGCATGTCCGGCTTTGTGTCTGGTTAAAAAATTTTTTAAAAGTTTCACCGCGATGACCTGAAGACTCTCACGGGCGGACACTTTGCAAACTCCTTTAAATGGGTTTGAAAACTGACTGCCAGTTTCCATCTCCTGTTTACTTTATCGGGCAGAAGACAGAAACCTGCAAAGCGGAGACCGGGCGCAGGTGTGAACCCGCCTTAAGTGGGAGCCCAGGGGAGGTGCTTAAACATAACAAGCAGTCTTACTCACCTCTCCTTGGCTCTCATGCCTATTCTGGTCTCCTGAATGACATCAGTTGCCACTGGGGAATGCTCAGGCCCAATCGCAACTGAATCATTTTTTCTCTTGTGCAGTCTGATCACCCATGTGCCAACTTTGCTTATTTATCTAGCTCTAAAGCTATTCTGCTTGCCATGACTTCTGCTGGTTTGCCAGACCACTCCCATGAAAAAAAGCATGTCCTATATTTGTCCACATTCATGGCACAGACCAGTGTAGGGTATCCAACAGGTTCTGTAATTGTGGATGTTATATACAATACAATAGAACATGTTATGTGCAGATTGCGGATCAGTATTTGTGCAGATCATCGTTCTTTTCACTGTTATGGGGCTGTCAGAGACGGCCATTCCATCACTCCTATAGAAACAAATGGAGTGGTGGTAAGACACGCTCACCAATTCTCCATTCACATCTCTCATACATATGCTGTATCACAAATGTATAAAATAGAATGCCATTGTCATCAAATATTACAAGAAATAGATTGTAGATTCACTACAGTTGAGTGGCCTTAAAAGTTGAAAACCAAGGGGTCACTACCTCAGGAATCCCGCAACTCAAATCAGTTACTTAATGGGTCCAAATCCTCTGTTACATGTGTCTTATTGACTGAACATGTCCAGACATTTAATCCACATCAGTAGTGGGTGGTCCCGTGTGATCATTAGGGTTGAGTGATTGGGATCGGGAAAAGATCGGATTCCGATCGGCGATCGAGTAAATTTTACGATTGTGATTGGAATTACGATACCAATCTTTTCCAGCCGAATCAAGGTCTGAGGTTATCTCAAGATTGGCTCAAGCCTAAAAGTGACTTTTCCTATAGAGAGGCATTGACTAGGGTTGAGGGATCAGAAAAGATCGGATTCCGATCGGCAATCGAACAAATTTCACGATCAGGATCGGCTGGAAAATGATCGGAAATCAGATTTTAAAATCGATCCTGAGATCTCAAGATCGGCTCAACCCTAGTGATCATCGTTCTTTTCACTGCTATGGGGCTGTCCGAGATGGCCATTCCATCACTCCTATAGAAAGAAATGGAGTGGTGGTAAGACACGCTCACCAATGCTCCATTCACATCTCTCATACATATGCTGTATCACAAATGTATAAACTAGAATACCATTGTCATCTAATATTACAAGCAATAATCATACAAAGATATGCCTGCGTCTACATACACAGAAATCCAGTGAACCTATAGACTGACACACGGCCTCACAGATAGACAAGACTGACTCGGCATGAATCATGAGCTATTTATTATTGAAGTCTAATTGTAACAGAGCAACTTTGCTGTCAAGATAAACATTAATACTGTCAAACTAATTAAAGCAACAATAAGCAAATAATAGAGTCTAATTAGATCTTTTTTTCTGCTTAAAATTCTATTCTGCATCTGATACTTGAGGGTGAATGGCACATGAATCATCCCAGACCCATGCTATAATGGCTTTGAAGTATGTAAAGTTTGGCTTTATTATAAGAATTTATGAATACCTTTTGAATTCTTCCTTAATCTTCGGCTGCTGAAATGCTCAAAAAGCAGCTGCTTTTACTGATTACAATATCAATGTAATTAGGTATTAAAATTCCTCCGTACACATTTTTAATATTCACCTGCCTTGATGGCTTAGTTCTTGTCATTAATCTATTTTACATAACTTAGTTAGCTTAGGATGTTACAGGAGAATTTAACATTCTGTTTCAGCTCATGACAGAAATTCCAAAGAGACAAAAGTGACGGCTGTCAGTGATTATGAAACAAGTAGGAAACTTTAGAAAAGTAGAGAAAGCCGAGTTCCTGATAATGTCCAATGTAAAAGCCGCTCGTGAGGCTCATAAAGAGACACACAAGGACGCAGCATAGCGGAGAGAGATTCATTCTCGAGCAATTATTTCTGGGCTTTATTTGCCTTTCCACAATTGCATGTACTATAAAATGGCTTGTAATGCATTCTTGTCTGGTTGGGATTTATATTCGTCCACATCTAGCAGGTTCATGAACAGAATGCTACAGTTAAGACTGACACATAATGGCAAATTGAGAGAGAGGAATCTTGAGGAAGGCAAATACATATGGCTTAAAGGTCTGTTGGAGATTTATAAATATCTAAGGTTAGTGTGTGAGCTTTTGGACATTTTTGGGCATTTTTTGGAGTATTTTGTAGATTATATATGCTTACTTTCCTGACTTTAACTGTCCCACAGGCAATGGCTCTGGATCCGTATAAAATAAAATCTTAACAATGCTATACCCAGTACACAGATGAGTAGCTATAGGGGTTGCAGATTTATCAAATGCTACAGGGCCCTGAAGCTTGAGGAGTCCCAAAGGAAGTTCTATAATATCAGAAGACACCAGTATTACAGATAGCACAGGGTAAGTGGGGGACCAATTACCGATTCTGGTTGGGGCCCTGGAGCCTGATATTTTGCCTCAACCAATACAATTCATTTTATCCCCATACCCATGCAATGCCAAATAACATAACTGTCCCATAAGGGTATGTTCATACAGAGTTTTCTGCAAGCAAATTTTGACATGGAATCTGCCTCAAAATCCGCCTGCTAAAAAGGCTCCCATTCATTTGAATGGGAGCCGCTCACTTTTTTTTTTCCCCTCACTAGCGCCCCTTCTTCCCACGGATTATGTGGCTGAGACAGCAGACGCCACCGTGGCGCGAGACTCCTTCCTGATTAGGCCCATTCATTTGAATGAGACGCTTGTTTTTTTTCCCCCACTAGCGCCTCTTCTTCCCGTAGATTCTGCGCCTGAGACAGCCACGGTATCTGTGGCGTGAGACTTCGTCCTGAAGTCGCAGCGGAATGCTGCGACTGAATGCCAGCACGCTGCATCGGCATCCAATCACGGCTAGTCACGCAGAGAGTTCCCATGATGGAATATAGTTTCTGGCGTGTGAACATTCCCTTTCGCATCAGCCATAACTGACACCATTGACCCACTTTCTGTAACAGAGCTATCTACAGGGTTGTCAGGTGTGCCATCGATCATATCTTCTATATAATTTCTATATTGTACACCTAACAGTTCCGGCCATCACTCTAACATGGTGATTAGGGTTGAGCCGATCTTGACTTTTCAGGATCAATTTTAAAATCCGATTTCTGATCATTTTTCATTCGAACCCGATCTCGATCCCAATTCCGATCCCAATGCAAGTCAATGGGATTTTTTTATTAATCGGAGATCGGATTTTAAAAGCAATCCTATTCACTACACAGCATGGAATCTAACAATTGAACGCTTTAATTGTTACAATCCACGCTGTGTAGTGAATCACTAAGTAGCCAGAGGATTTTTTTTTTAATCCTCTGGCTACTTAGTCACCCCTGGTGTCCATTTACCTGCAGAGATGGCTGGTCCGCTGCTCCGGTGTTCTTCTTCGCCTCGCTGCCGCTCCACGCTGCTCTTCTTGCCTCGCTACCCCCTGCCTCCCAGGTTAGGAGAGTGTGGGCGGGTTAGGAGAGTGTGGGCGGGTACTGGGAGGGGAGACGTCACGTCCCCCTGCCCTGTACCCGCCCACACTCTCCTAAGCCACAAGCCCCGCCTTCCTAGCTCTTTAAACACTAACCTGGGAGGCGGGGCAGTGAGGCGAGAAGACTGCAGCGTGGAGCGTCAGCGAGGCGAAGAAGAAGAGCGGAGCAGCCATCTCTGGAGGTAAGTAGCTACTAGAGAAGTCATGTTAGTTTAGTCTCCCATTAGAATGAATGGAGGCAGCAGGCGCGCAGGGGTTAAGGCTGTGTGCCGGATGCTTCCATTCATTCCTATGGAACCGCAGCAAAGCCTTCACACTGAGTATACACTATATACTCAATGTGAAGGCTAAGCCGAACTCGATCCCACCTAAAAAGATCATGTTCGGAATTCCGATCGCAATCGTGAAATTTTCTCAGAATCCGATTTTTTTCCGAACACGATCGCTCAACCCTAATGGTGATGCCATGAAGATACTGATGGTTTGGGCCCACACACAGCCAGGTATTAATCCTAATCCTACTAATATTATAAATGTGAAAGTATGTGTTTGGATGTTTGTGGGTTTGTGTGTGTGGATGTTTGTTCCTCAGTCATGCGTAAATGGCTGAACAGATTCGCCTGAAATTTGAGACACACATTACTTGGGTCCGGGATAGAAAAAATAGGCTATTTTACTTTTCACTTACACTCCCGGGCTGCGCGACCGCAAATTTGCCGTTCCAGCAAAATTGCAGGACCTGAGATGATGTATTTGTCCCGCCACCCGATTGGCTGCCACTGCTGTGTGGGCGGAACCATCGGTCTGGCTGCAGGATCAAAAACATGGTGGTGCTCGCACGCTTGCGACAGGACCCGGTATCCAGCAGCACTTTTCACACCAGCTTAACAAGCACCCGCGCGATGAGACCATCGCCACCACATGCTTGGTCACTCCACAGCCTCGCAGGGGTAAGCGCTGCCGCCAGCCACAGTCTGGCCCCTATAACCAACTACCACCATACGCCGGCTGCCGGGTTGCTGGAGCATAGCCGTCACGCTATGCGGCAGATCGCAGAAGCCCAGGGCCGCAGACAGTGGTTGCAGGGGCCAGGCCGGGGGATGTGGACGACAGGAGACCGGGGTTATGCTGGGAGGAGCGGCTTGCAACTTTCCTGCTGCTGCTGGCTTCCTGCAGTGGAGCGATGCTGTGCCCCCGGCCTCCACGGCATCCGCCAGCTATGTAAAGCTAATAGTGACTGCTCTGTTGCGGAGCGGTAACCATAGCAACCGCCTCTCCGCTACACGCGGAGGCTGGAGGCTAATGCCCGCAATCAGAATGTACTCTGATTCTGAGCATTAAAACTTAATCCCCCTCCCGTCCACCAAGTGTTAACACCCCCCGGGTCTGATTCCACAACCCCCCCCACCCCCACCCCACCCCGGTCCCTTACCTTCAAAGTTGCAGGCCGTCTCCTGCATGGCGAACTCGCAGAAGCCGACCTGTTCGGGTGACAGCCGGGAGCCTACTGAAGGCTCCCGGCCCTGTCACTGCAATATTACTATCGCTGATAGTCTATGAACAGCTGACAGGGATCCTGACGTAATACAGTGATTTGGGCATGTTAGATGCCCCCAGACATGCTTCCCCTGCTGTCCCAGTTGCATTCCAGGGTGTTGGCATCATTTCCTGGGGTGTCATAGTGGACTTGGTGACTCTCCTGAGTCGAAGAGTGGGATCCCCTGAAACGAGCATTTTTTTCCCCATAGACTATAATGGGGTTCGATATTCGTTCGAATAGTCGAATATTGAGGAGCTATTTGAAACTAATATCGAATATTTTACTGTTCGCTCATCTCTATTACTGACTGGTTCATGACTGAGAAAGCAAACTTTGTTTCCCTTCCATTTACTGAGTCTCGTCCCTTAAGGCACCTATGGTATAACCAGTTATCCTATAAACGCTCAGTCCTGATCCTCCAATGTCAGCTGGAAAGTGATGCATGATCCTGCCAGACTTCAGCTTGCTGGCCATTACTGCCCGTCAGATAAATTACAATGTATTATGCAATAAGTGCAGCCAGTGGATACAGTCAATAAAGAGAGTTTTCCACGTATTTGTTAATGTGAATTGTTTTCTTTCCTTTTTTTAACCTGATTTCTTATTTTTCATTTTACAAATAGCTCATGTAGGACCAAATTTACACTTACACAAGTACTACAATATATTTTGTAAGTTTTTAGTCTGGGAAATTGAAAGCCTGGCTAGAAGACAGTGTATATATTATGGTATATATTACATATACAGTCCTATAAAAAAGTTTGGGCACCCCTATTAATCTTAATCATTTTTAGTTCTAAATATTTTGGTGTTTGCAGCAGCCATTTCAGTTTGATATATCTAATAACTGATGGACACAGTAATATTTCAGGATTGAAATGAGGTTTATTGTACTAACAGAAAATGCGCAATATGCATTAAACCAAAATTTGACCGGTGCAAAAGTATGGGCACCTCAACAGAAAAGTGACATTAATATTTAGTACATCCTCCTTTTGCAAAGATAACAGCCTCTAGTCGCTTCCTGTAGCTTTTAATCAGTTCCTGGATCCTGGATGAAGGTATTTTGGACCATTCCTCTTTACAAAACAATTCAAGTTCAGTTAAGTTTGATGGTCACCGAGCATGGACAGCCCGCTCTCAAATGATCTGAAAACAAAGATTGTTCAACCTAGTTGTTCAGGGGAAGGATACAAAAAGTTGTCTCAGAGATTTAACCTGTCAGTTTCCACTGTGAGGAACATAGTAAGGAAATGGAAGACCACAGGGACAGTTCTTGTTAAGCCCAGAAGTGGCAGGCCAAGAAAAATATCAGAAAGGCAGAGAAGAAGAATGGTGAGAACAGTCAAGGACAATCCACAGACCACCTCCAAAGAGCTGCAGCATCATCTTGCTGCAGATGGTGTCACTGTGCATCGGTCAACTATACAGCGCACTTTGCACAAATAGAAGCTGTATGGGAGAGTGATGAGAAAGAAGCCGTTTCTGCACGTACGCCACAAATAGAGTTGCCTGAGGTATGAAAAAGCACATTTGGACAAGGCAGCTTCATTTTGGAAACAAAAATTGAGTTGTTTGGTTATAAAAAAAAAGGCGTTATGCATGGCGTCCAAAAAGAAACAGCATTCCAAGAAAAACACATGCTACCCACTGTAAAATTTGGTGGAGGTTCCATCATGCTTTGGGGCTGTGTGGCCAATGCCGGCATCGGGAATCTTGTTAAAGTTGAGGGTCGCATGGATTCCACTCAGTATCAGCAGATTCTTGAGAATAATGTTCAAGAATCAGTGACGAAGTTGAAGTTACGCCGGGGATGGATATTTCAGCAAGACAATGATCCAAAACACCGCTCCAAATCCTCAGGCATTCATGCAGAGGAACAATTACAATGTTCTGGAATGGCCATCCCAGTCCCCAGACCTGAATATCATTGAACATCTGTGGGATGATTTGAAACGGGCTGTCCATGCTCGGCGACCATCAAACTTAACTGAACTTGAATTGTTTGTCCAAAATACCTTTATCCAGGATCCAGGAACTGATTAAAAGCTACAGGAAGCGACTAGAGGCTGTTATCTTTGCAAAAGGAGGATGTTCTAAATATTAATGTCACTTTTCTGTTGAGGTGCCCATACTTTTGCACCGGTCAAATTTTGGTTTAATGCATATTGCGCATTTTCTGTTAGTACAATAAACCTCATTTCAATCCTGAAATATTACTGTGTCCATCAGTTATTAGATATATCAAACTGAAATGGCTGTTGCAAATACCAAAATATTTAGAACTAAAAATGATTAAGATTAATAGGGGTGCCCAAACTTTTTCATAGGACTGTATGTTTCTGCTCTGTTCAGCTTGGTTGATAACACCGCCTGTAGTTTATACCGAAATGTTGGCACTTCTTATTTTAAACCCATTTATCAGTCAATTGCACCAAAAAATGAGGTTTTCAAACATCCAGAAGGTTTTTCCTTTGAAATATCAGCAAGAACAGCATTTTTCTATCTTTTAGACACATATATGAAACGGAGATGATTCTGTTGTCAAAAAGTGGAACAGATCAGACATTCATTTCGTCTAAAATTTCACAAGATTTGTTAAACAGAATTGTGACTAATGTGTAATATTTTAAAGCAGCAGTATAAATTTATACATCACAAAATTATGATCACCAAAATCATAAATCAGATCTAATGTTTCCTAAAGAGAGATTACACAAACAAGGGTCATTGTGTAGATCCAGATTACTATCCACATTAGCACTATCAGCCCTGCAGATGGATAGGTCAGGGCAGGGGTAGGGAACCTTGGCTATCCAGCTGCTGTGAAGCTACAACTCCCATCATGCCACATTCACTTCCATAGGAGTTACAAGAACAGCAGAGCAAGTATGCATGCTGGGAGTTGTAGTTTTGCAACAGCTGGAGAGCCAAGGTTCCCTACCCCTGGGTTAGCATTTCCTTTGCAAACCAGTGCATCCGTTCCTGACATAACACCTTTTTTGTCAATATGCAAATGAGCTTTCTAGAGCAACAAGGGTGTTGCAATATTTCAGCAATGGAGACAGATTCACAAGGGGAAAATATTCTTGGATCGATCCTAACCAATTATCTGTGAAGATAGGTTGTTATGCTGGGCTCTGGTCTGGACAGACTCCTATGAATGACCAGATAGGGTTTCCACGCAAGAACAGTAAATGGGTTCCTTGATCTAAATTGATTTGTCATAGAAAAACCCTCATGTCTCTCTAAAAGTCTGCAGATAATTGCTCTCTCCTTTACATGCAATCTAATATCCAGAACAAAGCATCTTTCATGGTGGCCAAAGGTCCCTTTTATCTATTGGGCCCATGTCCATTTGTTCAGGTTGCACATATGGTACATATACCCACTGGCAAACATATTGTATATGAGAGGGGGGATATCAAGGATCAGACTATACTTCCCATACAAATGTCATTTTTATAGTCTGGAGAGAAGTGTAACAAGGATCTCAAAGCTTTGACCCTGCTTGAACCACAGGATGGACAGGGCACCCTGGTATTAAGAAATTGGTAGATTGGCACCTATTGAGAGACAGATGAAAGAACTGTACATTCATTTTCTGGAAGCTGTTAGTTGCCTCACTGCACTATTTTTGAAGTAATCTGTTTCCTGCAGTAGTAAAAGCACTAATACTACTCCCAATATCTGGGCTTCCTCCCGTTGGCTGTTGCACATAGTCATATCCGTGAGGTCCTATGTCTATATACTTCATCTTCATATATAAATGTCACAATTTATGCTATAGGGTGCAAACATCGATGAAGGTGGGCAATTCAATGACTTCTGTAAGGTTTGATTGTAAGCAGGTGGTGGTGTCATAAGATCATTGGACCGTCAAAGACTAAATAGTTTGACATTTTCTTCTTGGTATACAACCAATACTAGTTTATCTGATCTTCTGTACAATGCTTTTGAAAATCCATCGTGCAACATTGCAATAGGTTTTAATGCTACTTTACTGGGCTTGTTCCCATAATATGGCAGCATCTGGGACATAACTTTTATCATTGTCTCTAAAACTCAAAGTGAAAATTAACAGAAAATGTTGAATACAACTAATGTGAGATCCTTCTTGTCTTAGGGTCAGTGCCCAAACCCTGTGTCTGTGTTTTCTATGTATTGGGGGTGAAGTAGTTAGAGTACAGTGTATTTCTTTTAAGGTGAATACCTGTTTATATATTGAGGCAACATGGTGGCCCAGTGATTAGCACTGTAGCCGTGCACTCGAGGAGTTTGTATGTTCTCTCCATGTTTGTGTGGGCTTCCTTCCACTCTCCAAAGACATAGTAATAGGGAATTTAGATTGTGTTGAGCATATCTGTAAAGTGCTGTGTAATATGATGGTGCTATATAAGTAAGCAATTAAATAAAATAAAAAATATATATACTGTGTTTTCACCTTAGGGTATACAATACAAGACCTTGTATGGTCCAAGAATGATCATAATAGTATAGTGCAGGGACGTAACTACCGTGGTAGCAGTGGTAGCAACTGCCACAGGGCCCGGGACATTAGGGGGCGACAGCCGTTACCCCTGCGTTTTTTCTTTTTTTAATAGGTCGTTACCGGCTGGAGTTACGCCAGTCAGTAACGGGCCCTATTTATTTACCGATCCTGGCAGGGGCCGGGATCAGTAAGTGACGGCGCATGCCCCACAAGCACTATTATACTCTGGGGGGGGGGGGGGGTCTTTTTGGACCCCCGAGTATAACAATCGGAGGCCCAGGAGAGGTAAAATAAAAAACTGTTACTTACCTCTCCAGGCTCCGGGCAGGCTTCGGCCTACTTGCGTGATGTCATATAACCTGCAATGCAGGGCCCTGGTCACATGACGTCCCGGAAGATGGTTGACAGTGACGTAGAATGCAGGGTAGTCGGGAGATTGGTAAGTAATAGTAGTTTATGTTTGTATCCCTCTGGGTCTCTGATTATTATACTCTGGGGTCTGAAAAGACCCCAGGGTATAATAATTGTTCATGTGTGTCCACAGTGGGACATAATACTGTGTACTGGAGCCAGTATGGGGACATAATACTGCATACTGGGGCCAGTATGGGGACATAATACTGTGTAGTGGGGCCAGTATGGGGACATAATACTGTGTAGTCGGGCCAGTATGGGATCACATGCCCCAAGATGAATGACGTCATGACAGGAGTTAGATGCAATGACACAGTATACACGAATATTGTAAGGTCAAAATCCAAACTCAGCCTGCTGGAGCTTCAGGTCATTTATATAGGCAACATCTTATAATACTGAATAAGTTATAGAAACATGAGACATGCCCAAATGGTGTCAATTGTATCCTCTTTGCAGTCAACTACTTCTTGGTAGGGTGTCTTCATCTAGGTGTAATCTCTCTTCTTGGATACGCCACACAATTTCATGAGTCATGATGATTCTTGACTCAGGGCCATCTAAGGTATACTGAAATTCAAACACATCAAAATTGTGTCCATAGTCCAGAAATTGAGGGTAGCAACTGCCCTTTCACAGGCAACGGCCCTTCACCAACTGTTACCTGTACATCCTCAATGTATCTTTCATAGAGAAAACACATTAGGATAGACACTCAGATTATTCACTCATTAGATTATTGAATTGTTCTTTCATGTGTTACAGCCAGTTTAGTAGTTTATTTTTTAGCAACAATGTGAAAATCTGCAGACACCAGGGCAGACTTATAACATTAGTAATACAACAGGGCATCTAAGGGCTGTCCCTCTGACAATCAGGTTGGTCTTTTCGGGACTACCTACACTATAGGGTAAAAGGACACAGTTTTAACCCTAGGATCACCTATAAATTAATCCTTAGTACGATCATTAGAATTAGAGAGATTTAAACACCAAAACACAACGTATTATAATCCGGGTGGATTAAATTAGGACTCTCAAAAAATTTCTTACAGATCTGTTTATACCAGATTAAGAAATCACTGCCACTTCCGGTTTGCAACAAACTTATTCGCTCCGAAACAAAAGTCGGAACCCAAAACAACTCTTCAAAGGTTTAATCATCTGACATGATTACCCTTGATAGATCAAATTGGAATGTGTATTGTATGCCATTATATATGCATTTCCATACACCTTAATAGTGAAACACTGTATCCTATATTGTGTGAAGTACATCTGACCTGAGCAGTTGGGTCTTGAGGGGGATATCCTGAGTGATAAATATCCCTTCACCAAATGAGTGAATTGTTTGCTGGACTAGTAATAGAATAGATTTTTGTGGACTGGGCTGAAAATAATGCCAAATGATGCCATTTATTTCTAGCCCATTGAAATAAATATAATTCTAATGTATTTCTCAGCAGCTCTATAAATATGTAACTAAGTGCATATTGTCACATTAATGGATAGTACAGGAGGACAAGGAAATGTAAGAAAATGAAAAGATCACGATAAACAGGAGTAAAGTGAACTATAACCCTAAAACTGCAGGCTTGACAAGGAGCCCCAGGCAAGTTTTCAGTGAAAATCCTCTAATCCCATTGATCCAGCCTTGAAAAACGAAGTGAATCTCTTCTGCCACTCAGAAGGACAGCAATATGTGGTAAGTGCGCACAGCAGGTACTACATGCTTCAGGGAACTTAATCATGTAACCCTCTTCATTACTTGGAAGACGCTTTGTTGTCAATACCATCACCATGCCCTTACTGACAGCCTTAATGTTTCATTTCTGAGATTTCTTATGATTTCACAAGCTGCATTAATGCGTTTAGATGATCTGTGAATCTGCTCTGTACGTTTTCATAAGTGAAAAAGACTCTGTAATGATGTGTTAGAAAAAAAATATATTTTCCTGTGGAAGTAAAATGAGGACAACAGTAACCATTAAACCATTCTGCTCAATTGTATAGAGATAAGGACTGTAGGCGCAAGGTGACCACACTGCTCATGGTACAGTCAGTTGTATAGTCTGGATAAGGTTTGTGCTAGTGTTCATCTCAAGGTACAATGTCCCATAGTGACCCATATAAAGTTCCTTAGTGGCCTTCCACATAGTATAATATCCCAAAGTGCTTCCCCTTAAACACAGTATGATGTCCTATAATGACCCTCACACAGTGTAATGTTAAATAGTGGTCCACCACACAGTGTCATGTCCCATAGTGGCCTCCACACAGTATCATGTCCCATAGTGGCCTCCACACAGTGTCATGTCCCATAGTAGCCTCCACACAGTATCATGTCCCATAGTGGCCTCCACACAGTATCCTGTCCCATAGTGGCCTCCACACAGTATCATGCCCCATAGTGGCCTCCACACAGTATCATGCCCCATAGTGGCCTCCACACAGTATAATGTCCCATAGTGGCCTCCACACAGTATCATGCCCCATAGTGGCCTCCACACAGTATAATGTCCCATAGTGGCCTCCACACAATATCATGTCCCATAGTGGCCTCCACACAGTATCATGCCCCATAGTGGCCTCCACACCATTAATTGCTGCCAAGTCCCTTATGCCGTCAGAATGTAAAAGTAAAGGGAGCAATAGACTCCTCTGCCCAGACATGTTAAAGAATGTGTTGGTGGATGTCAATATAATTAATTTTGTGACCTGATTATAATGGGGGCAGGGCTTTTTGCCATTAGGGCCCCTTACAGCCACAGTCCCTGGACAATAACCCAAATAACTCTTATTATAATCAACCTTGGTTGCCTGGGCCTAAAGTGAGGTACAAAGGGGTCCCACTGTGACTTGGTAACTTTTTTAACTGTGCATAAAAAATTAATAATTTACAAACAACCAGCATTGATAACTAGCCAAGATAAAACTAACATCCATAGGCTAGTATTATAAAAATTTCACTGTTAACAGGCCAAGGTCCGCCATCACATCAGATGGTCGAGTTCTGCTATTACCCAGATCTTCCTGGTACTTCTGGTGATATTGGATACAAGAATAAAGGCTAGCATTAACCTTTATTTAGGTTAATCCTAAATTCCAGTCTTAGTAATGCAACATTGTCTATCAGACAGCTCCAATACTTGGGCCTTATTCACATATCAATGATTTTGTCAGTCATTTACATCAGAGATTGTGTGTCAAAACCAAG
Source organism: Leptodactylus fuscus (assembly GCF_031893055.1). Lineage (NCBI taxonomy): Eukaryota > Metazoa > Chordata > Amphibia > Anura > Leptodactylidae > Leptodactylus > Leptodactylus fuscus. Next base: position 56,086,722 of record NC_134271.1, read on the forward strand.
TTGGAGACCATGCAGAAATAAGGTATAATGGAAAAATTTGCATCTGTTCTGTGTTTTTGACCTTCTTGTGGTTTTGGCTTGCAATCAATGAAGCAAACACTGTATAAGGCCTAAGGCAGTAATAAAGTATCAAATAAATCATTAATAAATTTGCTCTTCCATGGGGGCCACACAGTGGCTCAGTGGTTAGCACTGCAGCCTTGTAGAGCTGGATTCCTGGTGTTCAAATCCTGCCAAGGGCAAAAAACCTTGGTTGCAAGGAGTTTGTATGCTCTCCCCATGTTTGCATGGCTTTCCATGCCATATTCCAAAGACATACTGATAGGGGAAAAAAAATTGCTCTTCCATGTTATTCACAACCATGAATAAGAAAACAATTTTCATACCTGAGGATGATTTTATCCAGCAGTAGGTCCCAGGTTCAAGTCTCCTTGTGGATCAGGAAGCAAATGTTTACGAACTCATAAAAAGTTTTTTTTAAAAAAAAAATTAATGAAATGTTCAAAAAAAAAAAAAATAGGCTCTGCATAATGATTTTCTACATGTGTAGCTTATAACCAAGTCTACTCTTGTTTTATCTGCATCAATAGTCTAACAACATGCTTAGGATTGTAGTTTCCCAACGCCTGAAACAACACAAGTTGTCAATCACAAAGCTACATTATATGTTCTCCTTCAAGGAATCTAAAGTACATACTGTTCCAATTATTGTACATTTTTGATGTGTCAAATTCCATATTGATAGTAACATTTGTTTTACTCTTAACACATATATTTTTCTGATAATTACCGTATAAAGAACATTTCTTAAACGCGACGTTCGCCAAGGGAAAAAATAAGTCTAATGACAATCCTAATAGGGTTTGTGGAAGTATTTGTTGACCTCGGCACTCTGAGTTATTAAGAGGTTCTGCTGTTTGTCAAGTTGAGAGCTTTTATTAGAAAACAGTTTGAATTAAGAGGTTGGCTGTTTCTTTCTATACTGCAAGTAATTCTTTGCTGCCTGTGACCTATGATCACAAAATGTTCTGCGGTGGATTTCATCTTTGCACACTGTGTTAAGAAAACATGACAAAGGCAAAATGAACTTGACCCATTCGCCACCATGATAAGTGAACTATAATGTACATAGATAAGGTTTAATGATGCATAATATTAAATAATAAAGGCAAATAAATCAGAGGCAGAAGTTACAAGTTTGCCAATTTCTGGGCAAGCAGCGACCATTTAATATTTGGTGTATATTTATGTATATTTATTTCTTAGAATTGTCTATAAAACTGACAATTAGAAGTTTTGTGTTTAAATACCACAACCCTAAATATCTCTTTTCAGTCCTTTGTAATCATGTTGTTCCCTCAAGGAAACCTCAACATCATTGCTGGAGCACTGACTATTTTAGAGCTATAAAAATACTAACAAAAGAGGTCAAAGAAAAGCAAAAACAGTTTTCGGCTGTGAAAATTGAATTAACAAAGGTAGAAAGAATATAAAGTATATTCATTGGAGAAACGGATTTTTAAAAGCACTTGAGAAGTTTAAAGGTGGTTGAACTGTATTTTTTCCCGATAAACAAAGCTCGTATACCAGATTTATAACTGTGAACTACAGTATCTTTTCAATTATATATTAAAGGGATTCTGTCACCGAGGTAAAGCTTATTAAATCAGCAACACAGATAGATCAGGTTCACCTGAATGTAATGCATTTTTCTCCACAAAAATCCATGCCTCAATTGCTGAGATATTCATTTATTTTACAATATAGAAATGAGCAGTCTGGGCGGCTCCATTGCTCCAAACTGCTATACAATGCACTGCTCTGATATGCCCTCCTTCCCATTTCCCTTCTTGGAGTGACAGGGCCAAGGAGCTATGCTCATATTTTGCCTAGACCTGTGTTCTGGCATTCGTGCTGGTGTATTAGAACAGTGTGGAACATAGCAGTTTGGAGGAACAGAGCCACCTTTGGTACCTTGCCTGCTATCTCAGCAATGGAAGCACAAATTTACATAGGAATAGGGCATTACATTCAGTTGACCTGACCTATCTAACTGTGTTTTGTGTTGCTGGTTTAATATGCTTCACCCTGGTGACATGTATTATATATACATATATATATATATATATATATATATATATATATATATATATATATATATATAATTAGTGGGGAATAGAGATGAGCGAACACTAAAATGTCCGAGGTTCAAAATCCGATTCGAACAGCCGCACACTGTTCGACTGTTCGAACGGGTTTCAAACCCCATTATAGTCTATGGGGGGAAATGCTCGTTTCAGGGGTAGGCAACATTCGATAAAATCATACTTACCAAGTCCACGAGTGACGGTCGGGCTGGATTCTGCTTGAAGTCTTCTCCCGACGCAGGGTTCCTACGTCCTCTTCTGGGTGGAATTCACTCTGTCTAGGCATCCGGCCTAGGCAGAGCCGACTGTGCATGCATGCGCAGTCGGCTCTGCCCAGGCCCGACGCCTGAGCAGAGCCGACTGTGCATTCCCGCGTATGCGCAGTCAGCTCTGCCTAGGCAGAGTGAATTCCACCCGGAAGAAGACGCGGGGACGCAGCACGGAGAAGACTTCGGAAAGGTAAGAGAAGAACCAGCATTGATTGACAGAATGTATAGCATTCTGCCAATCAGTGCTGGTTCTGCATCGAACCTTAAACTTCGAAAAGCTAGTAGTGTTCGATCAAGTACGAGTATTTCGAATACCGTAGTATTCGATCGAACACCTGCTCGATCGAACACTACTCGCTCATCTCTAGTGGGGAAGTTAACTCGGTAGAAGCAGTGGAGCAGACTCAAACAGTCAAGACAGGGACACAAAATGCAGCAAACTGGTTTATTTAGAAAAAAAACCAGTATTTTATTGTATTCTATGTCAAGTGAGGGTGTTATTTGCCATCCAATACCAAACTGAAGAGATGAATTTTGATTCTTGTTTTAAAATGGCTCAAGGATGAAACTTCTCTGATCAGTCCGAGTAATGCTTATCAGAGAGTGGGGGCCACATGGCAGAAGGCTCTGGCTCCAAATCATTTAAGGTGGACCCTATGGATAGACAGTTTATTTGTGCTTGCTTTATAGTAGAGGTCAGCAAGGATTATGAGGTTGCAGAAGTTCTTTTAAATAGTCAGGGCCTACGTTGTGCAAATACAAAGATTTGATAATGGAGGATACCTGGTTCATGTAAGACAATAACTATGCTCAAGTTTTGCACTCAAGTTGACATTTTGAGTTCAGCTTTAGCCAGCTGGCATTCATCTATAGTTGTAGTTCATCTAGGCATGAATTTATCACTGGAGATTGGTCAGTGACTTGAAGAATATGTATAGTTGGGTATTATTGCTAAGGATTGTAAAGGATTGGGTTGAAGGAGGTGTCACTGCTATACCATTCACCATTACAAGTAACAACAGCAACACTACTGTTGGACTGCAGGACATCCAGTAGTGACAGGATTTTTGTGATTCCAGAGAATGAAGAAGAAATTTTTACATTACATGACTCTCATCTCAGTGACAGCAGAATAATAAATCTGACACTGACTCTGTGACACTGAGGTTTTGGTATTGTCTTCTTCTGCAATCGCCAAACTCACATACTACTTTCCAAATAGCTCATAGACTGTAAGCCCTTGCGGGCAGGGCCCTCTACCTCACTGTGCCAGTTGGTCACTGTTAATATTATATCTACCTGTGTATTTTGTGTATTGTATGTAAACCCCCAAATGTAAAGCACCATGGAATTAATGGTACTATATAAATAATAATAATTAATAATAAATAGGCTTTATTACTATGTAAACCCTATCTTCTTCATCACTTCCACTTCGTAATATTTAGGCTGCTGAGAAAGAATATGGGAGGTGATGTCACAGCGAGAAGCTGGTTATTTTTACTTTTCAGTTGTCTCAGGACTAACTCTGGATGACCCTGGAACCACCAGTGAGCCATTTGCCAGTAAATGCTGCTCCTCATTTGCCGGACATACTCTTATATTAGTTGTGGCTATAAGCACAGTGCCTATAGGTGAGCACACAATTCTCAAGAGATTCGAGGAGTTCTTTAGTGATTTCCTCACCATTTATTTATCACTGGTTCCACACAAGGAGCACCTCTGTCTTTTCTTCTTTGTCTACAGCCTTCTAAGGGCCCCTTCACACGGCGTAAGTGCGCCGCTCATTCGGACACGTATACACGTGTGTGAGTGCAGCGCTTCAAAACAGAGCCCTTTGATGTCAATGGGAAGCGCGCATATATCGGCATATACATGCTCTTCCCATTGAAATCAACGGGCTCTGTTTTGAAGCGCCGCGCTCGGACACGTGTATATAGTTTCTATTGCTGGTTCAAGGCCTAATCCACCAAAGACTATTTTGATCTGGGAGTTCCCTGAAAGCTAGAAAAGAATGGGCCACCAATGGATCCAAAGAGTCTACATTCTCACATGATACAACATGCTAAATACTTAGTACAAAATACTTTATGTGCAGTGTAAATGGGTCATGTATGTATGTTAGGCTTTTGAACTTTAGGTTACAAGAGGACCATTATTACCCAAAAGCTATTCAGTCAGGACACAATCAATCTTTACAATAATCATAGAACAAGACAAGGCCCATAGTAAATTCTTCTGCTCTGACTATGGGGAAAAAAAAAAAAATCTAGACTGACTTCTTTTGCTAACATTTATGGGTTACCATCAAACATATTTATTGTAACAAAGACATCAACTTCTGGTTTCTACCAAGTTAATAGATGTATTAGCATCAGTTGAATTCAATGAAATAATTATTTTGGTCTTCATATTTTCTTCCTTTATACTTACAATACTGTGGAACGTAATTTGTCCACTAGAAATGTACCTTTGTCATGTTATCACAGAGAATTGTTAGTAATGAATAAGATATTAAAGTGCTTTGTTGTAAAGAGCACATCATCCACACTGTAATTCATTTCCATAATAGAGCGAACATGAGTATTGGAAAGTCAGAATGCTTTATTACTTCTGCAGTTGTTCATTTCTTTTTTTTTTTTTTTTTTTTTTTTTTTTTTTTTTTTGTTTCATCTTATAATGTAGATAGTAGGAAAACCTTTAAAGAAAATATTGTAATGTGAGCTGGATTTTTAAATTATGAAATGATAGAATGATAGAAATGAAACAGCCTATATAATTGGGAAATAAACACCTTGGAGCATATTTATTATAGTTTCTATGCCATAAACTTGGGTTTGCCACTCTTTAAACACCTGCTGCAATATAAATAGTTGCAACTTAAGTTTTTTGCACTGACCACATCACTTTCCCAAAAAGAGGGCCATGGGGGGTCATCACTGTCAGAAGCAGGGACGGAGCCTCCACGGCACCTTGCGGAGGCTGATTGGCCTTCCACCTCCTTTGTCTGGGTCCCAGGAAGTAGATTGGAACCTCAGAAATGTTGTGGGAGAGTTGCCAGCCTCCTCCTGAGGCCGGGTGGGGGACTTCTGGTTTTCGATCTAGCAACGTGCCGGAAACTATTTAAGGTGGGATCTGGCTTTGGCCCTCGTTGGCTATTCAGTTGAACTAATGTCCTGGTAGTAAACATTCTCCTGTGTTCTGATTACCTGTGTTTCTGACCCCTTGCCTTGACCTCTGACCTTGCCTTTGCTTCCTGATTTTGTCCTGTACCTGATCCTGTTTATGACCCCGGCTTGCCTCTAGACCTCTGCTTCCTGAATAACCATTTAAAACTGATTGACCATACCTGTTACCAACCAGGCCTCCCTGACGTTTCCATTAGATTACCCACTGCACTGCATTTCCCTCTTGACGACGACCCTAGGCCATATGACTATGCTTTACTCTCTGCTGCCACCTGCTGACCACCCTCCTCAGCCTTCTGGTTCCTAGGACCTACACTGCTCCTGAAAACGTCTGCTGGTACGAGATCTCCGTGTCTGGCTTACAGTGATTTGTGTTGTGCTGTGTGTTGGACATTTCCTGACCCATACCACTCTGCCTGGCATTGCAGCCAAGCCCATCCCCACCATCTGGGGCTCTGGTGGACACCATTGTGGGGTTAGAGTTGGTGTGACCCTGGAGATGTTGAACATATGGTGCCATGTTAACCATTTAAATCTTTATATCTAGTACTGGTTCTCACTATTAGCTTAGATGTGCATCTGTTATCCTAACAACCACCTTAACCAGATTTATTATAATTGACAGCAGAAAAATGACGTGATTCACTCAAGGTGCACAGTCCAGCAGGATGTGCCTCATTTATGAGACTGTGTGCACCTAATCATAAATGAGTTGGATCCTCCACTGACAAGCTTCTGACCTGACGGGACCTGCTCTCGTTTTTTGCACTTGAGAAAGGGCCAGTGTAAGGCCCAAAATGCGTCATGCTATATGCTGTATTTTTAAATACCCAATAAACCCTATGTGATTGGACCCTGGTTTACCATCTTCCTAAACATACCAGTGTGCGCGGTTCTCCCTCAACGGACCTTTGGTCCCCTTTTCCTCTTTAGTATTGTTTGTAATGTTACACATATGGACAGGAGTAGCTATGCTCTTTACCCTTCCTCAGTACTCTGACCCTTTCCACTATAGTGATCTAGGGAAACCTCTGGAACTTAGGTTAGGTTCATATCTGTGTTTGGGTTTCCATTTGGTAGGTCTGCTTGGGGGTCCCCGGAACAGAAACCTTATCTGCTTAAAAAAAAAAAAAAAAAAAAAAAAAAGCGGTTACCAACGGAAACCTGGTGACCCCATAGACTATAAAGCGGTCTGCTGGGTTTCCGCCAGAAAAGGGTGCAAACCTTCAAGCAGAAAGGGGAACGGGGTCCCCCAATGGAGTTCCAGTGCTGGTGTGAACCCAGCTTTTGTCCTCCTTTCCAACCACTATTGGGGAAATCCACATCTTGATTGTGGATAAAGTTTTCTCACTGATCTGTAGAGAGGATGTTCAACATGGGACTGACTGCTATCCCAAACTGCATTTACCTACAGAGTTAAAGGTGCTCTGCAAGAAACTTAACAACCATTTTTTAATGCTAACTACCAACCAACCTCAGTAAAGGCCAGGGGCTTTAAATTAAAATCACATTTTTTTTCTCGATCACACGTAGGAATAGCCTTAAGAAAGGCTATTCGTCTCCAACCTTTAAATGTCTTCTCCCTGCCGCCATTCGATAGAAATTCCTGTTTTTGTCTGTACGCAAATGAGTTCTCTCACAGCACTGAGGGCAGTCCCCAGCAGTCAAACAGCACTGGGGGCGTCCTCAATGCTGTGAGAGAAATCTCTAGCGACTCCATCTTCTTCAGGAACGGCCTCTCTGCGCATCTTCTTCTGAAGCTGGGTTCAAAATTCTAGGCCTCAGGCCTTGGGCAGAGCAGACTGTGCATGCCCACGGCCACAAGAAAAATAGCCGCTTACATAGTAAGCCATTTTCTTGTGGCTTGTGGGCATGCGCAGTCAGCTCTGCCCGAGGCCTAGAAATTTGAACCCAGCTCAGGAAGAAGACGTGCAGAGAGGCCGTTCCTAAAGAAGATGGAGGCAGTTCTGGAGATTTCTCTTGCAGTATTGGAGGCACCTCTAGTGCTGTTTGAGCACTGGGGACCACTCCAGTGCTGCCAGAGAACTTATTTGCATACAGACAAAAAACAAGATTTCTACCAAATGGTGGTGCAGAGAAGACATCTAAAGGTAGGAGAAGAATAGCCTTTCTTAAACCTATTCCTTTGTGCGATTGAGAAAAAATGTGATTTTAATGATAGAATCTCTTTTAAGTTCCTCCGCCCTTCTAGGACACCCAGATTGCATGTCATTCCTGCTTACAGAGCAACATAGAAATGGTCAATTAAGTTGTCATTCACAAAGTCAAAATTCATCTTCCTTATCTGGCCCTTCAGATCCCCAAGGTGGAAGGTTGAAGTAGAGCTTTGACTTTCCACTTCAACTTTGAGGCTGATCAGGTGAGTGTTTCATGCTTCAGCAAGATTGAGCAAGACCATAAATCAGGATCTTGCTTTGATCCAACGTATGAAATTATTCATCCATGGGGGAGCCTTGAAACAAAAGAAATTATCTAAAGAGACAAAGGATAACCATAAAATAAACCTTAATTAATGATTTTGCTGAAAATTTTATCATGTTTACAAAATCGGAAAAAAAACAAAGCTGTGGATTAGGCAACATGGTGCTAGCTTCAATTGATCTGATGGATTTGTTATGATGGGCAATGACAGATTGTTACTGTAACTGCTCACCTTTTCATACATTTAACCTTTTGTATGTACATTTACAATAATAGTTTTGCTGTGTTTTTCCTGATCGCTTGTTTCAGGGTCAGCGCTGAACACTTGACAAGCTAACCACTTTTTTCTCTTCAACATAATGTACTGAGTGAGACGCGGTGTTGTTTAAACACCACTGACACCATCCATCTTGTTAGTGACTGATTGCTTTCCCTGCTGTAAAAGTTATCTGTAAGTAGATAGGCATGTCAAGATTTTCCCTATACACTGTGAAAGGCAGAACAATTGTTAAATGAACAGAAATGACACTTTTCAGGGTTACAATCACATTCAACTTCAATAAGTCTTACATAAAAGTGCCATTTTGATTATGTAACAAGACATTCACGTTAAGCCAGACCCTGAAACCACTGAAATAAGTGTAAATGGAACTCGGCATTTTTACCAATCAGAAATCTGCCATCTGACATATTGTAATTGCAGATTATATACTTGCAGTATATGGGATATTACTGTCCTGTTTTTCATCTCTTTTGGAGATTTATGCTGGCTCTAGACATATAAGAGAACTCTTCGTCTTTCAGATATATGTCCAAAATCTGCCTCCTCTTGCTACCCTGTTATTAATTGAATTATTGACCATTTATAATGGTTTTAATAATTTACATTGTGAACCAATTTTAGTAAAAACAGTGGTTTGGCCATAATTTATTGAATATATATGGAGTGTATAGTTAACTATAGTGCCATTGTACTGTAATATAGATCAGGCTCGGTCAGGTCCACTGGACAGCCTGTGAATATACTAGTGGGCCCCTGAACTAACTAGTAGACCCTCATACACCCTGATCAAAGTTTGCTTGGTATATTGGTGTAACATTTCTCCATTTCGTGGGTTGATCCTCAGCACTTGAGTACTCAGTTCAGTGCCATAAGGCTTCTTGGTGTATACCACTATTGAGCCCATCATACTTCAGGCAGGCATTTTCTAAATGTAAATGGACTTAATCTAGAGCTGTACTACAATTAGAACATCTACAATGGAGTTGGATAGTCAGCTGAGGCATTGTGCATAGAGCATAGTTAGCATTTCCCTTTGAATAATAATTAGATCACATTGCTTTTTGTAAAAGTTGCTTCACTTGAGACATACATACATACACAGTTCCAGCCAAGAGGAAAGGTAAGGGAGGACAAATCTATATAGTCAATTTTAGAACCTGTCTTGGGTATTAACTGGATATGTATTCATGAAGCATTGATGACGTTTAGGGTTAAGGGGATGGATCTTCTCTACAGCAATAGGTAGTCTATGTTGAATAGACAAATAGTTTCTGATATATGATCTGATGAGTGAAAAGCTGGTAGGAAACTAAAAGACCTTCAGAACTTTTAATGTGTGCATGCCACAGGTGCCCCACAAGGAAAATGATTTGCTTGGCACGCTATATCTGCCAATTTTTCTATTTCACTTGGGATCGGGAGTATGATCTGTGATATGTAACTATAAGATCCATTCAGGCTACTCTGTGGAACTTCTTTCATGATGAGGACTTAAAAAGGTTGAGAAACACTGTTTTAGAAGATCTCGCTAATGCTAGCCCAATCCAGGTGTAAGCTGATAAAGTGAAAAAGGTCAAGACAGATTGATGACTTGACTTAGTACCTGAGCTGGATTGGGAGCATGATCTGTGGCATGTGACTACCAGATACATTCAGACTGCTCCGCTGAACTTCTTTCATGTTGGGGGCTTGAAAAATTTGATAAATGCTGGTTTAGAAGATCTTGATAATGATAGTCCAATCCAGGTGTGAGCTGATAAAGTGAAAAAGGTCAAGGCAGATGGATGACTTTACTTAGTACCTGACCTGATTTGTGTGTTATAATATTCCTTGATTTACAAAGTATCCATATAAATTACATTTTTCAATTTTGTGTAATATACTTAAAGGTTTTCCCATCGTTCTCATCATATTTGCCAGCTCTCTCTTCTTCTCACTTCCAGTATTGTTCCTCAAGCTTTTGAATGAGCTTTGACTGTTTGATGGACAGGACACTATGAAGTGCCTCAGTAGATTTATACTTTGCCTTTAACTGAAAGAATATTAATTATGATTAGAGATGAGCGAACCGCGTTCGATCAAATTGGTATTCGATCGAATATCAGGCTGTTCGAGATATTCGATTCCAATCAAATACCACGCAGCAAATGCACTATAAATTCATATCCCCTCTCACCTTCCCTGGCGCTTTTTTTGTACCAACAACTGTGCAGGGGAGGTAGGATAGGAAGTAGGAAAACATAGGCATTGAAAAAAATTCAGAAAAAGTAATTGGCTGCTGAAATCAAGTGACCTCCACTTTATACGAATGGTGAATTTCAGATTCGGTTCATATGAGACTGTGAACTATGTGTTATGACCCGGTCTCAGCAGTCTCGGCCTGTTAGGTTCAGGCACAGAGTGTCCGGACAGCATTCAGCGCGTGAATCACCTGATGCACGGCAGGGGAATGTTCACACCAGACATGCTGTTTCTGCTCTGGCACTTGGGCGTGGATCACGTGGTGAGTTGCCTGGTGGATCAGTGCCTGGTGTGTCTTGGCCTCTGAAGGGGTTAAGTTCTCTGCAGTGCTGAATACTTACAGGCCATGGGCGAGGCCTTCTCGTTACTATATAAGGCTGTTGTACATGCTATCTGATGCCAGTCTTAAACTTCTGTTCCTGTGCTCCAGTAATGGTCTGTTGTCTGAAGCTGCTACCATCTGCATCCCGGCCCATCCAGTTTCTTGCTCCTGTTCACAAAGGACTGGTTCGTTAAGTATTGAGCTCCTATCCAGACATAGTGTTCCGGGCGCAGCGACCCCTAGGTATTTTTCTGTTTGGAGGTTTGGAATTTTTTTTGGTAGGGGTTTTTTGGGTGTGTGATACTCAGTTCTGTTTTTTCCTATCCCTTGCTTAGTTCGGTTATTCTGTGTTTCACGTTTATTTTCTCCCTATGCTTTTGCGTTACTCATGTTCACCATTAGTCCGCGTCTGGACATCCATGGGGGGCTTGTTCTGTATCTGCCTCTCCTTCGTAAACGTGAAGCTAGACAGGGGCTCTATTTCCCTTGGGAGGTTAGCTACTTCTCCGGCTGTGCTCGTGCCCATTCAGGCAAGTTAGTTGGGCCCACGGCTACTTCTAGTTGTGCGAGGCAGGGTGTAGGAGTATCCGCACTAGAAGTCCAAACTGCTCATACTTATTATTGTTTGTTTTTATATATGTTTTTCCTTTACTAGACTGAGAAGTTATCAGTCAGGGGCCAGTCCGTGGTCAGGGATCCCCAGACCATAACACTATGTGACTGTGAGACAGGGATAGATGCTAGGAATTAGAAGCTAGGAATTAGCTTTATTGAGGTAGGAATGTTACTCAAACAGCTCTTTGGGGCTCTATCTCGTGGCAGCCCATTATATGCTAGTCGGGAACCCTGTCAGCTTGCATTATGCGGGAGCTGACTTTTTCTCATAGGAATGCATTGACCAGCGTTGATTGGCCTAATGCCATACAGTGTACAGCATTCGGCCAATCAACACTGGGTCTTCTAGAGGAGGCAGGGTCTAAGATCGGTCCACAGCAGTCTCCATTGTGGTCCGATCTCAGATGTAGCAGAGTTGACACAGCTCTGCTACATCTCAGGTATGGCAGAGTTGACACAGCGCTGCTACATCTCAGATGTAGCAGCGTTGAGCACACAGCACTGCTACATCTCAGGTATAGCAGAGTTGAGTGGGAGCTGACTTTTTCCCATAGGAATGCATTGCCAGCATTGATTGGCCGAATGCCATGCAGTGTACAGCATTCAGCCAATCAACTCTAGTTCTGCCGGAGGAGAGGCGGAGTCTAAGATTGGTCCACAGCAGTCTCCATTGTGGTCTGATCTCAGGTATAGCAAAGTTGACACAGCTTTGCTACATCTCAGGTGTAGCAGAGCTGTGCGCTCAACACTGCTACACTGTTAGCTCATCAGCAAATCAATTAATATGCACAGTAAATGTATATTAAATTACACCGGTTTGGAGTGAAAAAAAGAAAACTTATACATGCTGCCATCACTGACAACAGACTTGCAGTTTGTCAAATGCCTCTTAGTAACACAACAGTGCTATAAATAAACTCTAACGGTTGGTTAGTTTACAGATGTTTCATCAGGACTCAGGAGCTTCAAAATTAACCTATTGAGAGCTAAGATAAATATCACTAGTTTTCACTATACTTTATCTTTATTTTTTTAAATGAGATTTTTTATTTTTTTTTATCTTAATTTAGGAAGTATAGTATACATGAAAAAAATAAAATAAAATTTCTGCCTTCAAAAAGTTGACTTATTATTATTATTATTATTATTATTATTATTATTATTATTATAATTGTTATAGTTTTTTTCTCTGAATTGCATTCAGTAAGAGTAATGAAGAAGCCCATGTCTTATCTAATTCTAAACAAATAAAATGTGTGATCAGGGGGATAGTCACATGGTAGAAGATGCTTTCCCAAAGTTTACATTACCATATTAACAAGCGCTCATGGAAACAAAAAAGCGATTGTCATACGGTTACTTGTAGAGCTCGGAGTACCAGTCTCAGCTTTGCAGGACCAGACTCTGTTCTGCAACAGATAAGCTTGGTGCTTTATTGCTGTTTTATAAGAGATTTAAACTAGTTGACACTAGATAATAGAAGAGATTTACATTGAAAATCATTTATTTGTTCCAGTAAATACATAGCAAAGGAAATCTGCGGCATATTTATTTAAATTATTTCTGGAACCCCCTAATCTAATTTGTAGTCAGTATCCGCCAGTAATTTTGCATTTGAGCGTCTTGAAGGTGAATACAGAAGTGGCACCCAGCATTCATCTGAATAATAAATTCCATATTAAGGCAATAAATATCCTATATTCTAAAGGATTATATCATTATAGTATTATAATAAGGGCAATTTAATAAACATAGATCAAATTGACTGTAATTAAAAATTACTACTTAGTATCTGTAATACCCTTCTATTTCCTGAGGTTGGTTAAAGATCTGATAAGGTTTTTAAATAGTTTTTCTGCATACATTAAAGCGCATCTAAACTTTTTAATAAAATTTGCCTTTTTTAGCAGGATTTGTCATTAATAATTATTTTAATACAAATTTTTAACTGACTTTGGCTCCTTTCAGTGGAGCCTTCCTGCACTGACATGTACTTATTGTCATTTTTGTATTTTTTTTACATTTTTTTAATCTTTCTGCTTCTCATTGGATTACAAGTGTACGAGGTCTTGTGTAATATAAGTAAGATGTCGCAGAGTTTCATTTTGATCAGAGTATTCCTTTAAGGCTTAGGGTGGTTTCACACGGAGTTTACGCTCCGCTCATTCAGACACGTAAACACGTGTCAAAGTGACCGCTGTAAAACAGAATCCCATAGACTTCACATTGAAATCAATGGGAGGCTTTTAAACCCATTGATTTCAATGTGTAGCGGGCGTAAGACCACCACACATTGAAGCCTATGGGATTCTGTTTTACAGCGGTCACTTTGACATGTGTTTACGTGTCTGAATGAACGGAGCGTAACTCCATGTGAAACTACCCTTAGGGTCCATTCACACAGAGTAAACGCGTGCTCATTTTGGCAAAATACACGTGTAAAGAATAAACGTGTAAAAATAAGACTCCCATTGACTTCAACAACATTTTTACACGATTAAAAAAAATGTCATTGAAGTCAATGGGAGTCTTATTTTTACACGTGTATTCTTTACACGTGTATTTTGCCAAAATGAGCGCGTGTTTACTCCATGTGAATGGACCCTTATAATGATTTATAATAGAAATGAGTAAGAGATGTACGCACACTACAATTGATATTGGGGTTGTCTATTAAGGCATTTGGTCATCGCGGATGGGTTCTCCTGCCTGTGAGATTCCTCTTTAAGCCATAAAAGAGCTGTGTTATATGAGAGTATATCCCGCTAGGTTTGAGTATACACTTCATTTCAAAGACCAACCTTTTCTAGTTTACTCTCTATTATTGTCAGCGCAATGCCAACAACTATCTCTAGTTTCTGCTGAATGACCACAGATAATTTTGTGGGTAAACGTGGGAAAAGAGATTTGTGAAGCATAGAAAGCGGGTTGGGTCTGATGTAAGGGGGCCTTCACACTTGTGCCACTTGCGTTTTCATTAATTTGGAAGAGTTTTTAAAGCAAACTGCTGGTGTCCATATGCAGCCTCACCACCGTACAACCATTTTTTTTTTTTTTTTTTCGTTTTTTTGCATGGACACAAAGTCCTGCATGTCCAACTTTGAATCTGTGTAAAAAAAATTTATGGTTTCACGGTGGAGAGGCTGCATTCGGACACCAGGATTTTGCTTTAAAAACTCTTTCAAATTAATGAAAACCTTCCCCGAACAGTTTTTCCTGGCTTTCTGGTAGAATCACAAAGGGCAGAAAGTGGTGCAAGTGTGAACACTCCCTTAGGCATATTGGTGTGTTCTATGAGTGTGGAGACTTATGTATGAGGATATACCAGGAACTGCTAGAGAACGATCTGAGTTGCAAGGAGCTGAACTTCTCCATCAACCCTGAGTTGTTGGGCACCAAAATTTCAGCCCTAACAGCGGAGCCTACAAATACTGGAGGAAAACTGCACAGCGCTTGCAATTGCGTTGGTATTCCGGTCAGGGGGGGGGGAGGGGGGGTCTCCATGCGGACTCCTTGTGGACTCCTTGTGGACGGAATACAAGCGCTAGTGTTAACCAACCCTTAGTCAGTGTATCTCAGGTGTGGTTTTGGTCAGCCTCTCAGGACTTTAGAGTTAACCTGCCCAGGTGCTGTCAGGTGGTGTATCAATATCCTGTGCTATTCTCACCTTGGATGGTGTACCAATTGATGAGGGCTACTGTGTTTCTATGACTATCTACCTACTGCCATGTAGCACATTTTTGCACCCAAATTTACCATGCAGTTCCAAATCAGAATGCTCTAATGTGATCATGAACAGCCCAGTCCTGTGGCCTTCACCCTTAAAGGTGGAAGGTACAAAAATGGTTGCCTGCTCCATCAACTTCCTCCACAGGAAATATACACATTGAGAACTTAACCAGCATAATAAACAGTATGCAGAAGTATAACAGTTACAGTGATATACGTATATTGGATACATTGATAACATTAAATGTGCAACAAGTAACATCACAGGTCCAACCATAACCAGGAAAAAAGAACTGTCAGAAGAATACTTTAGCTTGAGAAGATGAGAGGTGTGAAATGCCAATATTCACCAATGAGTTTCAACCCAAATATGCCTGTGTATATCTTATTGTATCTCATTTTACCTATTAATCTAATCTATTTATCTACCTATTAGATACTGTATACATTCTGCCTGTTCATGTTTGAAATTCACATTATAGTGCTATTGTTCATGACACAGTATCTAGTATCACCACAAACGTTGTTCTTTATTTGTTGAGCATGTGGTTATATTGGCTGTAATGAAATATATAATACCCAATATATATTCCACAGATAGCACTTCACTTCACAGGCACATACTCTGTTTGATGGTGTTTGAAAGATGCAGAATAGAACACATATGACAAGAATCCTCTCTGAGATAAGACACGAAAATATTCCTTTATTTCTGCATGAGAAAAAGTAACCCATTATTTCCATCAGTGACCTATCCCCGCGGTTTGTGGACTCCCTTCCTGCTAGAAAAATATATTGCACATGGAGGAAAAAAGGAAATGCTGAGCTGAAATGAAACTTCTCGGGGATGCAGAGCAGAGAAGATGAGGGGTCACCAGTGGATCGGATTAATCTCGAGTAAGCTGACATAATGATATAATTTTCAATATTCTCAGACACTTTTAAGGAAAGTGTTTCCAGTCTTTTCAAACACTAGTTGTGAGGCATGACTATATAAATAGACTGAGCAGCTCGGAGAAGTTCACAGGGCTCAGGATCCTGATATTGTGTTATGAATAGAACTGCAGGGAATGAAATCTTTGTATTTTTCATTAACGTTTATTAGGTTTGTTTCTACTTGATATGTTGTAGTGCTGTGGTATTGCTTATATGGGCTGGTTTATAGCAGTAATTCATTTGCATATATATATACATATATATATATATATATATATATATATATATATATATATATATATATTATATATATAGTAGATGTATATCTTTATGTGCTGGTTTTTTTCGTTTAAGAATGAGGGCATCCTATCTTAATTTTTGATGTTGCACCCAAGTCTTACAACTTACCGTATATACTCGAGTATAAGCCAAATTTTTCAGCCCAGTTTTTTTTTTGCTGAAAAAGCCCCCCTTGGCTTATACTCGAGTCAGCAAAAAAAAAAAAAAAAAATTTTTTTTTTTTTTTTGGGGGGAGGGGTCTATGACCAGCCACAATATCAATGTATAGAATCTCCCATAAAATAATGCAGAAAAAAAAAAAAAAAAGTTCTAAATCCCACCTTTCCCTAGTATACATACAAAAGTAGAAAATGACGAAACAAACACATTAGGTATCCCTGTGTCTGACAGTGCCCGGTCTACTGAATATAGGGTATCTGCAGTGCTCCTGTTCCATCGGAAAGGGGTTAATAGGAGCACTGCAGATACCCTATATTCAGCAAGGCTGAATTCCAAGTGGGGGAAGAAAAAACAGTCCTCAAGCTCAGAGAAGGGGCAGACAGACATCCAAAACACCCTCTCCCCTTTCCCAGCACCCAGCATCTACTGCACCCAAAACTGCAATCATTTTAATTTTTGAAATTTTCCAGTAGCTACTGCATCCCCCCCCCCCCAGGCTTATACTCGAGTCAATCATTTTTCCCAGTTTTTTTGTGTTAAAATTAGGGGCCTCGGCTTATATTCAGGTTGGCTTATATTCAAGTATATACGGTAATATCTACCACAGTGGAGCAAGATACCTTATGAGTGCAGACTCCAATATGAAATTATTGGAAATAATTGGTGCTTTGACTGCATTATACATTATGCATTTATTGTGTATTAGAGGGTCTCTTTTATGGTAATGGTTGCTGGGGGTTTGAGTTAATGTATCCTTCATCGCATAAGTGACATCATCTCACAAATGTTAAAGATATTCCAGAATAAAGATGAACATTAAATACCATAATATATGCTATAGAATTGCATCTTAAGAACTTGAAGTTGAAATATCTGCAGGCTTTTGCTGGACTGTCTGTTCAATGGCTGTATAAGCCTGGTGTACTATCAGTTTTTTTTGCTGCTAATAAGTCCATGATGGCTGGACTTATGACTTATGACTTATGACTTATGACTTATGACTTATGACTTATGATCTTTTGCACTTCTGTCTGAGGTAGGAGGCATATACAATAAAGAACAGTCTGTCCTTCCCCCATACATTACTACATTACTACTACTGTTTTTTTTGTTTGTTTGCTTGTTTGTTTTTACATGTAATTCTTCAAGATAACCATAAAATGCAAACAAATTGCTAAGACCAAGTGTTCAGACTATAGTACATCCAGCAACATTGGTCTGCCAATCCAGGTTATGATGCAGCTAAAAAGTTCCTGACACAGACAGGGAGAAACTTGAGAAACAATTAGGAAAGCTGCTTTCTGTCTATGTCTTGCATCTTATCAGAAATAACACAAGCAACTAGTCAAAACTGAATAGATTCTCCTTACACTCACTGTTAGCAGTGATAAGATGTCTGGCTTTTCAGTGGACAGGCAGTAAAAGCTGTGTGTAAAAATGTACACTTCCAGTATTCCCATATTCAACTTTTCTGAAGACAGACTTGCCCTAGTAACATGGAGTGAACAGTAAATTAGGGTGGAATGAGACTCCTACAGGCAGGGACTTTAAAGTTTACATTTTTAAATAAAGTGCATTACATTTTAGTCCAGAATCCCATGTTGTATTAAATGAGACTAAGTTGTCTGATAAGATAGTAAATAGAGATGAGCGAGTAGTACTCGATCGAGTAGGTATTCGATTGAATACTACGATATTCGAAATACTCGTACTCTATCGAGTACCACTCACTATTCGAATGTAAAAGTTCGATGCAGAACCAGCATTGATTGGCCGAATGCTATACAGTCGGCCAATCAATGCTGGTTCTTCTCCTACCTTTAGAAGTCTTCTCCGTGCAGCTTCCCCGCGGCGTCTTCCGGCTCTGAATTCACTCTGCCAGGCATCGGGCCTGGGCAGAGCCGACTGCGCATGTCCGCTTGTAGTGCGGGCATGCGCAGTCGGCTCTGCCCAGGCCCGATGCCTGTCAGAGTGAATTCAGAGCCGGAAGATGCCGCGGGAATGCTGCACGGAGAAGACTTCTCGGAGGATCCAGCCCGACCCTCACTCGTGTACTTGGTAAGTATAATTTGATCGAATGTTGCCTACCTTCTGAATTCTGAAACGAGCATTTTCCCCCCATAGACTATAATAGGGTTTGATATTCGATTTGAGTAGTCGAATATTGAGGGGCTACTCGAAACGAATATCGAACCTCGAACATTTTACTGTTCGCTCATCTCTAATAGTAAACATTTACTAGATTTCATGTATTGCGTATAAGATAAAGACTGACTGAATTTTTGTGATTGTTGTTAGCTACCAACAACTACATATTTCACTCTGCCAGGACCCTCAGTGATCTGGAAAGTAGGGTACCCAAGTGACCCCATAA
Organism: Leptodactylus fuscus; assembly: GCF_031893055.1. Classification (NCBI taxonomy): domain Eukaryota; kingdom Metazoa; phylum Chordata; class Amphibia; order Anura; family Leptodactylidae; genus Leptodactylus; species Leptodactylus fuscus. Next base: position 56,105,727 of record NC_134271.1, read on the forward strand.
CATGTGAATGGAGTAGTGATGCACATGCTCACCAGCACTCTATTCACGTCTATAGGATAGCTATCTCTGGCAGTCCATACAATAACATAGGACACTTGGGACTCCTATCCGCATGATCCATGTGATAGCCATAAGTCAGACCCCAAGCAATCAGAACCTTATCCCATATTCTGTATATTATTAATGTGACGACCCCTTTTTAGTTAGCCACATAATTGCAATGGAATCTACATGCAAATCTAGCAGAAAACATGCATCAAATTCATTTCTGTGTGCATATTACCTTAAACATATATTTTATTTTCAGTGAAACTCTTTAGTTTTTACCCATATATATTTTGCCCTTCAGATTCCTTATGACTTTTGTCACAACTTTGACTCACTAAGGATAATAATATATTTAAGAATATTTCAGTCTTGTCAAAACTAAAATTCTAATTAAATAATATTACATGTATCATACAGAATATGACATTTCAGATATTATAATGCTTCATCGTTATATTCTAGTTAAGACCAAACTGCCTGTGGCTTGCATAAAACCTCACACTGTCCAGCCTGGATGAGTAAAAATACCTACTATATATAGTCAGATATTTTAGTTTAAGGATTAGAAAATATAGAGATTTACTAATGAAAATGTGAATTTATGCCAAAAACTTGTATATATTCTGTGTGCCATATTTATTAAGCAATTTAGATAATTTTAGGTTGGGGCTTAATGTTAAAAGGGGTGGGTTTCTCAAAAGGGGAAGCTTAATATTTGACATTATGTGACAATAAATGTTTCAAAATTTTAGAGAATTTTTTTTTAATAGGAAACTGGAGCATAACTTGCAAAGACTAGGCCCCATAGCATAACTTTTTACTTGGTCCCCTCACACACACAACATAGAGCCCTCTTTTCTGCCCCCCCCCCACACACATTATTAAGCCCCATTTACACAATATAATGTCCCATAGTGGCCCCTGCACTCAGTAAAATGTCTCATAGTAGCCCCTCCACACTGTATAATGTTATATAGCTATATCTCCACACAGTATAATGTGCCATAGTGGCTCCTCAACACAGTATTATGTCCCACCATGGCCCCTCCGCACAATATTTTGTCCTAATGTGGCCTCAATAGTATTAGTTGTAGAGATGAGCGAGTAGTGCTCGATCGAGTAGGTGTTCGATCGAATACTACGGTATTCGAAATACTCAAACTCGATCGAGTACTACTAGCTGTTCGAAGTTAAGATTCGATGCAGAACCAGCGTTGATTGGCAGAATGCTATACATTGCCAATCAACGCTGGTTCTTCTCTTACCTTTAGAAGTCTTCTCCCTGCGCAGCGCTCCCGCGTCCTCTTCCAGCTCTGCATTCACTCTGCCAGGCATCGGGCCTGGGCAAAGCCGACTGCGCATGTCCGCTTGTAGTGCGGGCATGCGCAGTCGGCTCTGCCCAGGCCCGATGCCTAGAAGAGTGAATTCAAGGCCGGAAGAGGACGCGGGGACGCTGCGCAGGGAGAAGAATCCAGCCCGACCCTCACTCATGGACTTGGTAAGTAGAATTTGATCGAATGTTGCCTACCCCTGAAACGAGCATTTTCCCCCATAGACTATAATGGGGTTCGAAACCCGTTCAAACAGTGTGCGGCTGTTTGAATCGGATTTCGAACCCCGAACATTTTAGTGTTCGCTCATCTCTAATTAGTTGCAAATACTGCAAACATTTCGGGTTCAGCCGAACTAAAAAAATTTTGGGCTCACTACCAACAAAATATTATATTGGCGGGTGTTTTCAAACCCCAGAGTATGATTGGAGGCTCAGGGGAGGTGAAAAACATTGGTACTCATGTCTCCTCTGAGCACAACTCCCTACTGTTTTCGGCCCTCAACAATGACGTTACAGGCATTGATTACGCCAGTGTGATTGTGTGTTGTGATACCGGCCTGACCCACTTTTTCTGTGACATCACTACAGAGGCCAAAGACAGCATGGAGTCATGCCAAGAGGTTTTAATGTTCGTTCGCCTCCCCTGGGCCTCCAATCATTATACTCTGGAGTTTGAAGAGACCCCAAAGTAAAATAATAGGAGTATTTGCTGGAATTGACCCAACCAATACTCTTGCCACAGTCCTACAACCTTACTTACCAATTATCACTCCATCTCTTGGCTGCCTCCACTTCACCTTCTTCCCTGTGTCGATCCCCAGAGATGTGATATGAGACGCATGTGGCCACCTGGAGGGCAGAATGGGAAGTGAGGGCGGTTATGAGCAGGAATAGGATTGACAAGTAAATAGGGCCTGTTACCTGCTGAGGTTGCTCCAGTAGGTAATGACTAGAGATGAGCGAACACTAAAATGTTCGAGGTTCGAAATTCGATTCGAACAGCCGCTCACTGTTCGAGTGTTCGAACGGGTTTCGAACCCCATTATAGTCTATGGGGAACATATACTCGTTAAGGGGGAAACCCAAATCCGTGTCTGGAGGGTCACCAAGTCCACTATGACACCCCAGGAAATGATACCAACACCCTGGAATGACACTGGGACAGCAGGGGAAGCATGTCTGGGGGCATAAAAGTCACTTTATTTCATGGAAATCCCTGTCAGTTTGCGATTTTCGCAAGCTAACTTTTCCCCATAGAAATGCATTGGCCAGTGCTGATTGGCCAGAGTACGGAACTCGACCAATCAGCGCTGGCTCTGCTGGAGGAGGCGGAGTCTAAGATCGCTCCACACCAGTCTCCATTCAGGTCCGACCTTAGACTCCGCCTCCTCCGGCAGAGCCAGCGCTGATTGGCCGAAGGCTGGCCAATGCGTTCCTATGCGAATGTAGAGACTTAGCAGTGCTGAGCCAGTTCTGCTCAACTACACATCTGATGCACACTCGGCACTGCTACATCAGATGTAGCAATCTGATGTAGCAGAGCCGAGGGTGCACTAGAACCCCTGTGCAAACTCAGTTCACGCTAATAGAATGCATTGGCCAGCGCTGATTGGCCAGAGTACAGAACTCGACCAATCAGCGCTGGCTCTGCTGGAGGAGGCGGAGTCTAAGATCGCTCCACACCAGTCTCCATTCTGGTCCGACCTTAGACTCCGCCTCCTCCAGCCGAGCCAGCGCTGATTGGCCGAATTCGAAACTCTGGCCAATCAGCACTGGCTAATGCATTGTATTGGCGTGATGAAGCAGTGCTGAATGTGTGTGTTTAGCTCAACTACACCGGTGGAGTAGTTGAGCTTAGCACACAGATTCAGCTCTGCTTCAATCAGCGCTGGCCAATGCATTCTATTAGCTTGATGAAGCAGAGTGTGCACAAGGGTTCAAGCGCACCCTCGGCTCTGATGTAGCAGAGCCGAGGCTGCACAAGGGTTCAAGCGCACCCTCGGCTCTGATGTAGCAGAGCCGAGGGTGCACAAGGGTTCAAGTGCACCCTCGGCTCTGCTACATCAGAGCCGAGGGTGCGCTTGAACCCTTGTGCACACTCTGCTTCATCAAGCTAATAGAATGCATTGGCCAGCGCTGATTGAAGCAGAGCTGAATCTGTGTGCTTAGCTCAACTACTCCACCGGTGTAGTTGAGCTAAACACACACATTCAGCACTGCTTCATCACGCCAATAGAATGCATTGGCCAGCACTGATTGGCCAGAGTACGGAATTCGGCCAATCAGCGCTGGCTCTGCTGGAGGAGGCGGAGTCTAAGGTCGGACCAGAATGGAGACTGGTGTGGAGCGATCTTAGACTCCGCCTCCTCCAGCAGAGCCAGCGCTGATTGGCCAGAGTACGGAATTCGGCCAATCAGCGCTGGCCAATGCATCCCTATGGGAAAAAGTTTATCTCACAAAAATCACAATTACACACCCGATAGAGCCCCAAAAAGTTATTTTTAATAACATTCCCCCTAAATAAAGGTTATCCCTAGCTATCCCTGCCTGTACAGCTATCCCTGTCTCATAGTCACAAAGTTCACATTCTCATATGACCCGGATTTGAAATCCACTATTCGTCTAAAATGGAGGTCACCTGATTTCGGCAGCCAATGACTTTTTCCAATTTTTTTCAATGCCCCCAGTGTCGTAGTTCCTGTCCCACCTCCCCTGCGCTGTTATTGGTGCAAAAAAGGCGCCAGGGAAGGTGGGAGGGGAATCAAATTTTGGCGCACTTTACCACGCGGTATTCGATTCGAACATGGCGAACACCCTAATATCCGATCGAACATGTGTTCGATAGAACACTGTTCGCTCATCTCTAGTAATGACCAGTTAAAAAAAAAAAGTACCTGGGGCCCGCTACAGCTGCTACATAGGTTTAAGTCTGGTATCCATTTCATTGTTTCTGCCTCCAGTGACTTTGCATATGGTGTTCTCCACCAGTACTGATATGCCTCCTAATGAGCTGTCAACTGGGTACATGCCAAAGATGAGTCACTTCTAAGCCAGTTTTTTTTGTGTAGGTTCTTAGTATATGCAGCCCTCACCATCACCCCATTAATCTAGTGGAACATAATGGTTCCATTTTAATTGTGCAAAAATAGATGCCCAATGAACAATTAGCTAGAGATTGGGGTAAAACCATGTTTTAAAAGTTGTTCCTGTGGCTGGAGACTTGAGTAGATTGTGGCACCCTGCGTTTTATTGTATCACATGATCAAAGCACTTAAAGTGAATAACACATGAATGTGGGATCAAACTGACCTTAGTCTACAAGGTGCCCTGTATTGATTTGCCTTTTGGCACCCTGAATCCATTTACTAATACTATCACCACCTTACGGCATGGCGTGGAAGAATCCCTTGTTCTAAGGCTAGAATTTGATATTTAGAAGGAGCATTTGCAGAAATGTATACCTGTGCACAAAAGAATCGAAGCAACATTTGTAGACAAATTATATTTGCTAATAACTTTTTCCTTTGTTTTCTACGATCAAGCCTATTTACTTACAGGCATTTCAACACTCGTGGACACATTCCCTATTCAACGACATTAAACTATTATGCTGACATCTACTCAAAATTAAAATATAGTAAGTACTTTTATTCTGTAAAAATGTATTGTCTGGAAATTGTAACTTTTGCTAAAGGCTCCGAATTGACAGTAATGTACCAGTCATTTGGCAGGGGAAATACAAATATACAAATTATTACATGGTTCTGGACGATGATAGTAGTGATAATAATAGAAATGTGAATAAAAACAATTCATAGTGAAGACAGAATAAAGTAATTTCACAGCACTCAGAATAAACCATGCAGACAGTATGAGGGCATAAAGGCACATAGAGAAAGAAAACAGCAGTGGCACACGCAGAAGAGAAGGAGCCCATGGCAAATTTTACCACTAAGGACAGAAAGACCTGTTTTTTATTTTTCTTCTATTCCCTTTGCATGACCCTAGGGCCAATTCTCTTCTCCAATGAAAGTTAAGAAGCACTTTATGCAGAGAGCCATTGGCAACTAAGGGCAAAGGAGATAGGACAAGGGCTGGATCTAGTTTTACCAAAAGTCCTGTAGCATCTGCATGGTCTGCCTTTATGGAACTGTATGTATGTATTCCTAGGGCTGAATCAGGGGCGCACCACTAATGAGGTGAGGTCAGGTGGCCGCCTCAGGTGGCACATTCAGAGAGGCAACAATTTTACAATTTTTTTATTTACTTTTTTTTCTAAACTAGCCCAAGACAGGCCACTCTAAAAACAAAACTTGTCCTGGGCTGGCTTAGACCTCTGCATCTCATTTCAGGTGGTGATACTAAGACGTCAAGAAGTATCCTGCGTTGAGATGCAGACGTCACATTGCCGGGTGAATGAAGAGGAGGCGGCAGCAGCAGTACCTCCATCTCTAGATCGCAGGTAGGTGAGTGAGTGATACCTTTTTTTGTTTATTTAATAGGCTGCTACCTGCTTTGGTAGCTCCAGCAGGTAACGGCCAATTTCCATACATCCCCAGTCCTGCTCATGGTCGTCCCCCACTTTCCCTTCTGTTATGGGAGCAGAAGCAGCTGAGAGCAGGCCTGGGATGCGAACCCCAAAAACTACTACTATTATTATACTCTGGGGTCTTTTCAGACCCCCGAGTTTAATGATTGGAAACTCAGGGGAGGTGAAGAAACATAAAAACCACTGTTACTCACCTCTCCTAGATCCGATGTTACTGCTAGAAGGCTTTGGGCCTTTATACTAATGTCCCAGATGGCATGTGGATGGTCCACATGACGTCTGGGACATTACCATAAAGGCCCAAAGTCTGTTCTAGGATCCACTAGAGGTGAGTTAGTAACAGTGTTTATGTTTTTTCACCTCCTCTGACTCTCTGATTATTATATTCTAGGGAGTTTTCTGACCGTAGGTTGTAATAAAAGTTCATGGGTGGGCTACTATGGAACATAATAGAGGTTGGGTGAGCAACTGTGGGGCAAAACAGAGGTTGGGTGGGCCAATGCTTGACATAATAGAGGTTGAAGTGGCCACTGTGGCCCCTGAGACCTCTATTATGCCCTACCGTGGCCCCTGCATCCTCTATGCCCCACAGTGGCCCAACCAACCCCATAATGGTCCCTGCACCCTCTATTATGCCCCACACACTATTGTGCCACTGTGGGGAATAATAGAGGTTGCAGGGGTTACTGTGGGGCATAATAGAGGCTGCAGGGGCCACTGTGGGCCATAATTCTGCATGCAGGGGACAGTTATAAAAGCATTCATTAGGGGACATATGAATAGAAGGGGCAATATATATATATATATATATATATATATATATATATATATATATTACAGACCAAAAGTTTGGACAAACCTTCTCATTCAAAGACTTTTCTGTATTTTCATGACTATGAAACTGGTACATTCACACTGAAGGCATCAAAACTATGAATTAACACATGTGGAATTATGTACTTAACAAAAAAGTGTGAAACAACTGCAAATATGTCTTATATTCTATGTTCTTCAAAGTAGCCGCCTTTTGCTTTGATTACTGCTTTGCACACTCTTGGCATTCTCTTGATGAGCTTCAAGAGGTAGTCACCTAAAATGGTCTTCCAACAGTTTTGAAGGAGTTCCAAGAGATGCTTAGCACTTGTTGGCCCTTTTGCCTTCACTCTGCAGTCCAGTTCACCCCAAACCATCTCATTTGGGTTCAGATCTGGTGACTGTGGAGGCCAGGTCATCTGGCGTAGCACCCCATCACTCTCCTGACTGAAACCCGGGGGCATCTTTCGATTGTCCACTTCAGGCAGCATGGAGGCTAGGTTCACCACTGGACTGAATACATATTTATAATGACACTAGGGGGGATTTATCAAGATTTGTGTTTCTCTCTTGATCCCCTTTGCACTGGAGTGGAATTGTGACTAATTTATTAAGAAACATATACTTCTTCATAAAGTAGGAGCCTCAGATCTGCAGTAACTAAGCAGTAGCTGTTATGAATTTGAGCTATAATTTATACCAGTTTTTGGCTTCAATTATCAGGAATAAATCAGGTCGCTAAGGCCCTTACCATCCTTCCTTCATTTTCTTCCTAAGGACCTTAGCTTTGCTTCCTTCACTAAGCCCTACCCAAAAATACCTACTTTGCGGAAAACTAGTGTGAAGGGTTAAAAAAAATCAAAAGCTCTTATGTAATGCACAGAAGAGTAACTATAAGATTCTCTCATGCTTGTACAGAGTCCCGTCTGTCTTCCACAAGATTTTCCTCTCAACACCAGATCTTTGCTGAAGATACACCACTGGTCAAGGCATGATGCCACTTGTCTGGTGGAACTGCCCCAGCTTACACTATATGCCTCAATTGGCAGTAATGCATTAGGTACTGTATTTTGTTTTATTCGTACTAGTCAGCCCCAGCTTACATTCTTTTTGGCATGATGTTCTCAGAGTCATCAGGACCGTGACTGGCTGGGATGACTCGGCCCCTCTTCTTCTCTGTATCTTTCCTTGTAAAATCCAGAACTAAGTTCATTTGTTTTATACTTGTGGTGGCCAGGTCCATCATGCGCAGTTTGTGGAAGTCCACTTCACCTCCATTCCTATCAGATTGGCTCAAAGAGATCCTGTACCTATGATGTATGGAGGACCTGGTCGCAGAACTCAGGCCGGATGATAGCACTCATCAAAAAGTCTGGCTTTTGTGGAGCACCTTTTATTATACTCCGCCACCTTCTAAACATCCTTTCACAACCTCTTTATGTAACTCCTTCTTTCCTGCTGTCCTGGTCTGCCTCCCTCCAGCCTCACCCCAGCTCCCTTCCTATCCCCTACCTCTATGAGTATCTTGGCTTCCCCAACGGACTCTAGCTCACACCTCCCTGCCTGATGAGAGACACTGATGAGACACTGCTTAGGGCAGGTTCACACCAGCGGCCGATCTCTGCTTTGTGGGTTTCCTTTTTCTGTTGGCAGGAGACGGAAACCCAGCATTCAGTGTCCGCCCATGAGCGTCTTCTGCTCTCCGGAGCAAAACCGTTTTTTTTTGTTAACCTGAAACAAAGTCCTGTATGTCCAACTTTGTGTCCAGTTAAAAAAAAAAAAAAAAACTTTGCCGCGGAGAGCAGAAGACGCTCACGGGCGTTCACGCCCTGACACTTTGCAAACCCATTCAAATGAATGGGTTTGAAAACTGCCTGTCTGTTTCCATCTCCTGTCCAGTTTGTCAGGCAGGAAATGGAATCCAGCAAAACAGAGATCGGGAGCTGGTATGAACCCGACCTTACCCAAACAATGCAGTATACTAGCACTACTCCCAGACATGTGGTTTTCTTAATGTTTCAAAGCTACAATTTTGACCATACCCCGATAGCCTTGCCTGAAGAGTGGAAGGTTGGAGAACGCTACTGTATACTATTGTTCTGTATATTGTTGCAGTCAGTGCATGGTAGGCCTTGTAGTTCAGTCGCTGAGAATCTGGTTACCTTACCCTTGCACAGTATCTTATTTTTTTCTTCCTCTCATTTCATTATACTGTAGAATGCACCTTCCGGCAAATGAATACTGTATACTGAGGATGTATGGTTCTAGTTTGAACATGTTATTTTACAGAAGAAAAGAAAAGGATATAATTTATTTTCTTCAAAGCTCCCTGATCAATCAGTGCTCAAGACAAGTCAAATCCCTTAACTCTCCTATGATATGCAGCATTTCCTTTGTGTAAGCGCTAACTCCAGGGAAGATGAATAGCTACCCAGCCTGGATTTATGCTACCCAAAAGAATAAGCAAAAAGCACAGGGAAAGCAAACGGTTGTGTTCCTTGACAAAGAGAGACTGTCAATCCTGTGCTGGACCGCACTTTCAGGATATGAAACCAGCATCCTTTTCTTTGAGAAGTCAGTAAAATTGAAATATTCTCTCTTCTTCTTGTGGTACAGTGACCGCAATTAATTTCTCTTTTCTTCCTCTGCGTCTTTGGAAGAAGAACGTGATGCTTATGTACATGGTTCTGTTACTGTTTCGTTGCTTTGTAAAAATTGAGTTTTGTTTCTACTGTTCTGTAACAAAATAGAAGTCGTGTGCATGGAGTTCCTTGTGGGAGCATGCTGAGACATTTACATGTCCCATGTTCTTTGGGGGTTTATAAATCTCTTTAACCCATGTTTTTTAATTTTCTTTTCCTTATTGGATTTTAGAATTAAGAGATGTTGTGAACAGGATGTCAACAAATTAGACACATTGTAGCTAAGACAAAGCTAGTCAAAGAAGAGAATAGAACTAGAGATGAGCGAACACTAAAATGTTCGAGGTTCGAAATTCGATTCGAACAGCCGCTCAATGTTCGTGTGTTCGAACGGGTTTCGAACCCCATTATAGTCTATGGGGAACAGATACTCGTTAAGGGGGAAACCCAAATCCGTGTCTGGAGGGTCACCAAGTCCACTATGACACCCCAGGAAATGATGCCAACACCTCTGGAATGACACTGGGACAGCAGGGGAAGCATGTCTGGGGGCATCTAACACACCAAAGACCCTCTATTACCCCAACATCACAGCCTAACAACTACACACTTTACACACTCAATACCACCTCTCTGACAGTAGGAAAACACCTTGAAACATGTGTATTTGGCACTTGCAGTGAGGAGAGCTTGTCACCAGCAGTGAATTTGGCCCTTGTAGTAAGTTGAGGTTGGCACCAACATTTGTTTTGAAAATCAGGGTGGATTGAGCCTCTAACCAGCAGAGTTTGGGCAAATTCATGGTGGAGGGAGCCTCTAAACACCCCAGTTTGGGCAAATTCATGGTGGAGGGAGCCTCTAAAAACCCCAGTTTGGACCAATTCATGGTGGAGGGAGCCTCTAACCAGCCCAGTTTGGGCAAATTCATGGTGGAGGGAGCCTCTAAAAAACCCAGTTTGGACCAATTCATGGTGGAGGGAGCCTCTAACCAGCCCAGTTTGGGCAAATTCATGGTGGAGGGAGCCTCTAACCAGCCCAGTTTGGACCAATTAATGGTGGAGGGAGCCTCTAACCAGCCCAGTTTGGACCAATTAATGGTGGAGGGAGCCTCTAACCAGCCCAGTTTGAACCAATTCATGGTGGAGGGAGCCTCTAAACAGCCCAGTTTGGGCAAATTCATGGTGGAGGGAGCCTCTAAAAAACCCAGTTTGGACCAATTCATGGTGGAGGGAGCCTCTAACCAGCCCAGTTTGGACCAATTAATGGTGGAGGGAGCCTCTAACCAGCCCAGTTTGGACCAATTCATGGTGGAGGGAGCCTCTAAACAGCCAAGTTTTGGGAAATTCATGGTGGAGGGAGCCTCTAACCAGCCCAGTTTGGACCAATTCATGGTGGAGGGAGCCTCTAAACAGCCAAGTTTTGGGAAATTCATGGTGGAGGGAGCCTCTAACCAGCCCAGTTTGGACCAATTCATGGTGGAGGGAGCCTCTAAAAAACCCAGTTTGGACCAATTCATGGTGGAGGGAGCCTCTAAACAGCCCAGTTTGGGCAAATTCATGGTGGAGGGAGCCTCTAACCAGCCCAGTTTGGACCAATTAATGGTGGAGGGAGCCTCTAAACAGCCCAGTTTGGGCAAATTCATGGTGGAGGGAGCCTCTAACCAGCCCAGTTTGGACCAATTCATGGTGGAGGGAGCCTCTAACCAGCCCAGTTTGGGCAAATTCATGGTGGAGGGAGCCTCTAAAAAACCCAGTTTGGACCAATTCATGGTGGAGGGAGCCTCTAACCAGCCCAGTTTGGGCAAATTCATGGTGGAGGGAGCCTCTAACCAGCCCAGTTTGGACCAATTAATGGTGGAGGGAGCCTCTAACCAGCCCAGTTTGGACCAATTCATGGTGGAGGGAGCCTCTAACCAGCCCAGTTTGGACCAATTAATGGTGGAGGGAGCCTCTAAACAGCCAAGTTTTGGGAAATTCATGGTGGAGGGAGCCTCTAACCAGCCCAGTTTGGACCAATTCATGGTGGAGGGAGCCTCTAAACAGCCCAGTTTGGGCAAATTCATGGTGGAGGGAGCCTCTAAAAAAACCCAGTTTGGACCAATTCATGGTGGAGGGAGCCTCTAATTAGCCCAGTTTGGACCAATTAATTGTGGAGGGAGCCTCTAACCAGCCCAGTTTGGACCAATTAATGGTGGAGGGAGCCTCTAAACAGCCCAGTTTGGGCAAATTCATGGTGGAGGGAGCCTCTAACCAGCCCAGTTTGGACCAATTAATGGTGGAGGGAGCCTCTAACCAGCCCAGTTTGGACCAATTAATGGTGGAGGGAGCCTCTAACCACCCCAGTTTGGACCAATTCATGGTGGAGGGAGCCTCTAACCAGCCCAGTTTGGACCAATTCATGGTGGAGGGAGCCTCTAAAAAACCCAGTTTGGACCAATTCATGGTGGAGGGAGCCTCTAAACAGCCCAGTTTGGGCAAATTCATGGTGGAGGGAGCCTCTAAAAAACCCAGTTTGGACCAATTCATGGTGGAGGGAGCCTCTAACCAGCCCAGTTTGGACCAATTAATGGTGGAGGGAGCCTCTAAACAGCCAAGTTTGGACCAATTCATGGTGGAGGGAGCCTCTAAAAACCCCAGTTTGGACCAATTCATGGTGGAGGGAGCCTCTAACCAGCCCAGTTTGGACCAATTAATGGTGGAGGGAGCCTCTAACCAGCCCAGTTTGGACCAATTAATGGTGGAGGGAGCCTCTAACCACCCCAGTTTGGACCAATTCATGGTGGAGGGAGCCTCTAAACAGCCAAGTTTGGACCAATTCATGGTGAAGGGAGCCTCTAAAAACCCGTTTGGACCAATTCATGGTGGAGGGAGCCTCTAACCAGCCCAGTTTGGGCAAATTCATGGTGGAGGGAGCCTCTAAACAGCCCAGTTTGGGCAAATTCATGGTGGAGGGAGCCTCTAACCAGCCCAGTTTGGACCAATTAATGGTGGAGGGAGCCTCTAACCAGCCCAGTTTGGACCAATTAATGGTGGAGGGAGCCTCTAACCACCCCAGTTTGGACCAATTCATGGTGGAGGGAGCCTCTAAACAGCCAAGTTTGGACCAATTCATGGTGGAGGGAGCCTCTAAAAACCCCAGTTTGGACCAATTCATGGTGGAGGGAGCCTCTAACCAGCCCAGTTTGGACCAATTAATGGTGGAGGGAGCCTCTAAACAGCCAAGTTTTGGGAAATTCATGGTGGAGGGAGCCTCTAACCAGCCCAGTTTGGACCAATTCATGGTGGAGGGAGCCTCTAAACAGCCCAGTTTGGGCAAATTCATGGTGGAGGGAGCCTCTAAAAAACCCAGTTTGGACCAATTCATGGTGGAGGGAGCCTCTAATTAGCCCAGTTTGGACCAATTAATTGTGGAGGGAGCCTCTAACCAGCCCAGTTTGGACCAATTAATGGTGGAGGGAGCCTCTAACCAGCCCAGTTTGGACCAATTAATGGTGGAGGGAGCCTCTAACCACCCCAGTTTGGACCAATTCATGGTGGAGGGAGCCTCTAACCAGCCCAGTTTGGACCAATTCATGGTGGAGGGAGCCTCTAACCAGCCCAGTTTGGACCAATTAATGGTGGAGGGAGCCTCTAACCACCCCAGTTTGGACCAATTCATGGTGGAGGGAGCCTCTAAAAAACCCAGTTTGGACCAATTCATGGTGGAGGGAGCCTCTAAACAGCCCAGTTTGGGCAAATTCATGGTGGAGGGAGCCTCTAAACAGCCCAGTTTGGGCAAATTCATGGTGGAGGGAGCCTCTAACCAGCCCAGTTTGGACCAATTAATGGTGGAGGGAGCCTCTAACCAGCCCAGTTTGGACCAATTCATGGTGGAGGGAGCCTCTAAACAGCCCAGTTTGGGCAAATTCATGGTGGAAGGAGCCTCTAACCAGCAGAGTTGTGGGAAAGCAGGGTGGAGGGAGCCTCTAACCAGCAGAGTTGGTGGAAATCAGGGTGGAGGGAGCCTCTAACCAGCAGAGTTGGGGGAAATCATGTTGGAGGGAGCCTAGTATTAGCAGAATTGTGCAACGCTTATGGTGGATGAGTATGAGGATGCGGAGGAATTGGAGAGGTTGAGTACAGACATGGAGTTTCATGTTGGGGTGCTTTACACAGGTGGGCACAAAAATGAAGGCTCTATCCAGTGGTGGTTCATTTTTATCAAAGTGAGCCGGTCGGCACTCTCAGCTGACAGACGGGTGCGCTTGTCAGTGATGATGCCACCGGCTGCACTGAACACCCTCTCAGATAGGACGCTGGCGGCAGGACAGGACAGCACCTCCAAGGCATATAGGGCAAGTTCAAGCCACAGGTCCAACTTCGACACCCAATACGTGTAGGGCGCAGAGGGGTCGGAGAGGACAGGGCTGTGGTCGGAAAGGTATTCCCGCAACATGCGCCTATACTTCTCACGCCTGGTGACACTAGGACCCTCCGTGGCGGCACTTTGGCAAGGGGGTGCCATCAAGGTGTCCCAGACCTTAGACAGTGTGCCCCTCGTTTGTGTGGACCGGTGAGAACTTGGTTGCCTACTGGAGGAACTGCCCTCCCTGCCGCCACTGTCACATGCTGGAAACATCTCCATCATATTCTGCACCAATTGCCTGTGGCAAGCATTGATGCGATTGGCCCTCCCCTCTACCGGAATAAAAGACGAGATGTTGTTTTTATACCGGGGGTCAAGGATAGCAAAGATCCAGTACTGGTTGTCCTCCATGATTTTGACAATATGCTTGTCGGTTGTAAAGCACCCCAACATGAACTCAGCCATGTCTGCCACAGTGTTAGTTGGCATGACTCCTCTGGCCCCACCGGAAAGTTCAATCTCCATTTCCTCCTCATCCTCCATGTCTACCCATCCGCGCTGCAACAATGGGACGATTCGAAGTTGCCCGGAAGCCTCCTGTATCACCATCACATCATCGGACAACTCTTCTTCCTCCTCCTCCTCCTCCTCCTCCTCCTCCATTAAACGCAGTGAAGCGGACAGATGTGTGGACCTACTCTCCAGCTGTGACGGATCGGATGCTATCCCTAACTCCTCTGTGTGATCTGAGTTATCCCTGATGTCAATCAGGGATTCTCTCAGAACACACAAGAGCGGGATTGTAAGGCTCACCATCGCATCCTCAGAGCTCACCCTCCTTGTGGACTCCTCAAAGACCCGTAGGATGTCACAAAGGTCTCTCATCCATGGCCACTCATGGATGTGAAACTGAGGCAGCTGACTTTGTGGCACCCTAGGGTTTTGTAGCTGGTATTCCATCAAAGGTCTCTGCTGCTCAACCACTCTATTCAACATCTGAAACGTTGAGTTCCAGCGTGTGGGGACGTCGCACAAAAGCCGGTGTTGTGGCACATGCAGGCGTTGCTGGAGAGATTTTAAGCTAGCAGCGGCTACTGTCGACTTGCGAAAGTGGGCGCACATGCGCCGCACTTTCACCAGTAGCTCTGGAACATTGGGGTAGCTCTTTAGGAAACGTTGCACCACTAGGTTGAAGACGTGGGCCAGGCATGGAACATGTTGGAGTCCGGCAAGCTCCAGAGCTGCTACCAGGTTCCGGCCGTTATCACAAACGACCATGCCTGGGCCCAGGTGCAGCGGCTCAAACCATATTGCCGTCTCATCGAGGAGGGCATCCCTCACCTCGGAGGCAGTGTGCTGTCTGTCCCCCAAGCTGATCAGCTTCAGCACAGCCTGCTGACGTCTACCAACGCCAGTGCTGCAACGTTTCCAACTCGTAGCTGGGGTCAATCTAACAGCGGAGGAGGAGGCGGTGGCGGAGGAGGAGGCGGAGGAGGAGGCGGTAGAGGAGGAGGAGGAGGGGGGTGTTCTTCTCGTGTCCCTGCCAGGAATGTTAGGCGGGGAGACGAGGTACACCGGGCCAGTTTGGGAAGCAGTCCCAGCCTCAACTACATTTACCCAGTGTGCCGTCAGTGAAATGTAGCGTCCCTGTCCGCATGCACTTGTCCACGCGTCGGTGGTCAAGTGGACCTTTGTGCAAAGCGCGGAACTAAGGGCCCGCCTGATGTTGAGTGACACGTGCTGGTGCAAGGCGGGGACGGCACACCGGGAGAAGTAGTGACGGCTAGGGACGGCATAGCGAGGTGCCGCAGTTGCCATCAGGTCCAGGAAGGCGGGAGTTTCAACAAGCCGGAACGCCAACATCTCCTGGGCCAGCAGTTTAGCGATGTTGGCGTTCAAGGCTTGCGCGTGTGGGTGGTTAGCAGTGTATTTCTGCCGCCGCTCCAATGTCTGAGAGATGGTGGGTTGTTGTAAAGAAACGCCTGATGGTGCCTTTGATGGTGCAGGAGAAGGAGATAAGACAGGACCAGGGGAGGATGAGGTAGAAGTCAACAAAGTGGCGGAGGCAGATGAAGTGGTGTCCTGGCTCGTCCTCTGGAGTGCATCGCCAGCACAGTCAGCAGTGGCAGTGGCAGAGGCAGAGGCAGAGGCAGTGGCAGTGGCGTGAACGGCAGGCGGCCTTTGTCCTGCCGTTGCTGCCTGCCACTGATTCCAGTGCTTGGATTCCAAATGACGGCGCATTGAAGTGGTGGACAGGTTGCTCTTCTCAGAGCCCCTAATCAATTTCGAGAGGCAAATTGTGCAGACAACACTATATCTGTCCTCGGCGCATTCCTTGAAAAAACTCCACACCTTCGAGAAACGTGCCCTCGAGGTGGGAGTTTTTCGGGGCTGGGTACGAACTGGAACATCTTGGGAGATTCCGGGTGTGGCCTGGCTTCGCCTAAGCTGCTGACCTCTGCCTCTGCCTCTAGCTACCCTTTTTGGTGCTGCACCTGCCTCAACATCCACACTACTTTCCCCGCTTGACATCCCCCCTGTCCAGGTCGGGTCAGTGTCCTCATCATCCACCACTTCCTCTTCCAACTCCTGTCTCATCTCCTCCTCCCGCACAATGCGCCAGTCAACTGGATGCCCTGACGGCAACTGCGTCACATCATCGTCGATGAGGGTGGGTTGCTGGTCATCCACCACCAAATCGAACGGAGATGGAGGAGACTCTAGTGTTTGAGCATCTGGACACAGATGCTCCTCTGTTAGGTTCGTGGAATCGTGACGTGGAGAGGCAGGTTGAGGGACAATGAAAGGAGCGGAGAACAGCTCTGGGGAGCAGGGACAGTTTGGGTTATTGTTCTGTAAAGCTTCGGAATTTTGGGAGGAAGGAAGACAAGACTGTTGGGTAATAGGAGGAGAGGAGGCAGAGTCTGACTGGCTGCTGGACAATGTGCTGTAAGCGTTCTCTGACAGCCATTGCAAGACCTGTTCCTGGTTCTCGGGCCTACTAAGGTTTGTACCCTGCAGTTTAGTTAATGTGGCAAGCAACCCTGGCACTGTGGAGTGGCGCAATGCTTGCTGCCCCACAGGAGTAGGCACGGGACGCCCTGTGGCTTCACTGCTACCTTGCTCCCCAGAACCATTCCCCCGACCTCGCCCACGGCCTCGTCCACGTCCCTTTCCGGGAGCCTTGCGCATTTTGAATTCCTAGTTAGAAATTGGCACTGTATACCAGTAGTAAAAATTGTGGGTGCACGTAACCCCAATATATTCTTTGAATTCCCAGTCAGACACTGGCACTATATGGCAGTAGCAAGAAATGAGGGTATTTGTATTCCCAATATACTCTTTGAATTCCCAGTCAGACAATGGCACTGTATACCAGTAGTAAAAATTGTGGGTGCACGTAACCCCAATATATTCTTTGAATTCCCAGTCAGACACTGGCACTATATGGCAGTAGCAAGAAATGAGGGTATTTGTATTCCCAATATACTCTTTGAATTCCCAGTCAGACAATGGCACTGTATACCAGTAGTAAAAATTGTGGGTGCACGTAACCCCAATATATTCTTTGAATTACCAGTCAGAAACTGGCACTATATGGCAGTAGCAAGAAATGAGGGTATTTATAACCCCAATATATTCTTTGAATTCCCAGTCAGACAATGGCACTGTATACCAGTAGTAAAAATTGTGGGTGCACGTAACCCCAATATATTCTTTGAATTACCAGTCAGAAACTGGCACTATATGGCAGTAGCAAGAAATGAGGGTATTTGTATTCCCAATATACTCTTTGAATTCCCAGTCAGACAATGGCACTGTATACCAGTAGTAAAAATTGTGGGTGCACGTAACCCCAATATATTCTTTGAATTACCAGTCAGAAACTGGCACTATATGGCAGTAGCAAGAAATGAGGGTATTTATAACCCCAATATATTCTTTGAATTCCCAGTCAGACAATGGCACTGTATACCAGTAGTAAAAATTGTGGGTGCACGTAACCCCAATATATTCTTTGAATTCCCAGTCAGAAACTGGCACTATATGGCAGTAGCAAGAAATGAGGGTATTTGTATTCCCAATATACTCTTTGAATTCCCAGTCAGACAATGGCACTGTATACCAGTAGTAAAAATTGTGGGTGCACGTAACCCCAATATATTCTTTGAATTACCAGTCAGAAACTGGCACTATATGGCAGTAGCAAGAAATGAGGGTATTTATAACCCCAATATATTCTTTGAATTCCCAGTCAGACAATGGCACTGTATACCAGTAGTAAAAATTGTGGGTGCACGTAACCCCAATATATTCTTTGAATTCCCAGTCAGAAACTGGCACTATATGGCAGTAGCAAGAAATGAGGGTATTTGTATTCCCAATATATTCTTTGAATTCCCAGTCAGACAATGGCACTGTATACCAGTAGTAAAAATTGTGGGTGCACGTAACCCCAATATATTCTTTGAATTACCAGTCAGAAACTGGCACTATATGGCAGTAGCAAGAAATGAGGGTATTTATAACCCCAATATATTCTTTGAATTCCCAGTCAGACAATGGCACTGTATACCAGTAGTAAAAATTGTGGGTGCACGTAACCCCAATATATTCTTTGAATTCCCAGTCAGACACTGGCACTATATGGCAGTAGCAAGAAATGAGGGTATTTGTATTCCCAATATACTCTTTGAATTCCCAGTCAGACAATGGCACTGTATACCAGTAGTAAAAATTGTGGGTGCACGTAACCCCAATATATTCTTTGAATTACCAGTCAGAAACTGGCACTATATGGCAGTAGCAAGAAATGAGGGTATTTATAACCCCAATATATTCTTTGAATTCCCAGTCAGACAATGGCACTGTATACCAGTAGTAAAAATTGTGGGTGCACGTAACCCCAATATATTCTTTGAATTACCAGTCAGAAACTGGCACTATATGGCAGTAGCAAGAAATGAGGGTATTTGTATTCCCAATATACTCTTTGAATTCCCAGTCAGACAATGGCACTGTATACCAGTAGTAAAAATTGTGGGTGCACGTAACCCCAATATATTCTTTGAATTACCAGTCAGAAACTGGCACTATATGGCAGTAGCAAGAAATGAGGGTATTTATAACCCCAATATATTCTTTGAATTCCCAGTCAGACAATGGCACTGTATACCAGTAGTAAAAATTGTGGGTGCACGTAACCCCAATATATTCTTTGAATTCCCAGTCAGAAACTGGCACTATATGGCAGTAGCAAGAAATGAGGGTATTTGTATTCCCAATATACTCTTTGAATTCCCAGTCAGACAATGGCACTGTATACCAGTAGTAAAAATTGTGGGTGCACGTAACCCCAATATATTCTTTGAATTACCAGTCAGAAACTGGCACTATATGGCAGTAGCAAGAAATGAGGGTATTTATAACCCCAATATATTCTTTGAATTCCCAGTCAGACAATGGCACTGTATACCAGTAGTAAAAATTGTGGGTGCACGTAACCCCAATATATTCTTTGAATTACCAGTCAGAAACTGGCACTATATGGCAGTAGCAAGAAATGAGGGTATTTATAACCCCAATATATTCTTTGAATTCCCAGTCAGACAATGGCACTGTATACCAGTAGTAAAAATTGTGGGTGCACGTAACCCCAATATATTCTTTGAATTCCCAGTCAGAAACTGGCACTATATGGCAGTAGCAAGAAATGAGGGTATTTGTATTCCCAATATACTCTTTGAATTCCCAGTCAGACAATGGCACTGTATACCAGTAGTAAAAATTGTGGGTGCACGTAACCCCAATATATTCTTTGAATTACCAGTCAGAAACTGGCACTATATGGCAGTAGCAAGAAATGAGGGTATTTATAACCCCAATATATTCTTTGAATTCCCAGTCAGACAATGGCACTGTATACCAGTAGTAAAAATTGTGGGTGCACGTAACCCCAATATATTCTTTGAATTCCCAGTCAGACACTGGCACTATATGGCAGTAGCAAGAAATGAGGGTATTTGTATTCCCAATATACTCTTTGAATTCCCAGTCAGACAATGGCACTGTATACCAGTAGTAAAAATTGTGGGTGCACGTAACCCCAATATATTCTTTGAATTACCAGTCAGAAACTGGCACTATATGGCAGTAGCAAGAAATGAGGGTATTTATAACCCCAATATATTCTTTGAATTCCCAGTCAGACAATGGCACTGTATACCAGTAGTAAAAATTGTGGGTGCACGTAACCCCAATATATTCTTTGAATTACCAGTCAGAAACTGGCACTATATGGCAGTAGCAAGAAATGAGGGTATTTGTATTCCCAATATACTCTTTGAATTCCCAGTCAGACAATGGCACTGTATACCAGTAGTAAAAATTGTGGGTGCACGTAACCCCAATATATTCTTTGAATTACCAGTCAGAAACTGGCACTATATGGCAGTAGCAAGAAATGAGGGTATTTATAACCCCAATATATTCTTTGAATTCCCAGTCAGACAATGGCACTGTATACCAGTAGTAAAAATTGTGGGTGCACGTAACCCCAATATATTCTTTGAATTCCCAGTCAGAAACTGGCACTATATGGCAGTAGCAAGAAATGAGGGTATTTGTATTCCCAATATACTCTTTGAATTCCCAGTCAGACAATGGCACTGTATACCAGTAGTAAAAATTGTGGGTGCACGTAACCCCAATATATTCTTTGAATTACCAGTCAGAAACTGGCACTATATGGCAGTAGCAAGAAATGAGGGTATTTATAACCCCAATATATTCTTTGAATTCCCAGTCAGACAATGGCACTGTATACCAGTAGTAAAAATTGTGGGTGCACGTAACCCCAATATATTCTTTGAATTCCCAGTCAGAAACTGGCACTATATGGCAGTAGCAAGAAATGAGGGTATTTGTATTCCCAATATATTCTTTGAATTCCCAGTCAGACAATGGCACTGTATACCAGTAGTAAAAATTGTGGGTGCACGTAACCCCAATATATTCTTTGAATTACCAGTCAGAAACTGGCACTATATGGCAGTAGCAAGAAATGAGGGTATTTATAACCCCAATATATTCTTTGAATTCCCAGTCAGACAATGGCACTGTATACCAGTAGTAAAAATTGTGGGTGCACGTAACCCCAATATATTCTTTGAATTCCCAGTCAGAAACTGGCACTATATGGCAGTAGCAAGAAATGAGGGTATTTGTATTCCCAATATACTCTTTGAATTCCCAGTCAGACAATGGCACTGTATACCAGTAGTAAAAATTGTGGGTGCACGTAACCCCAATATATTCTTTGAATTACCAGTCAGAAACTGGCACTATATGGCAGTAGCAAGAAATGAGGGTATTTGTATTCCCAATATATTCTTTGAATTCCCAGTCAGACAATGGCACTGTATACCAGTAGTAAAAATTGTGGGTGTATATAGCCCCAATTCTATTGCTAGGGGACTTGCAGGGTATTTCTGGGGTGAAGGTGGGGGGGCACACCGTTGGAACGGGTATCGGGGTATATATCGGGTATACGGGAATACACTGACAGTGTATTCCATTCAGGATCCTGGGAAAGCTGGGTTGCGGCGATTGAGCCCGTCAGTGCCACGTTACACTGACAAGCTTCTCCCTGGAATTTAGCTCTTACAAGAGCTGTTGGTTGTCTTCTCCTTCCTATCCTAGCCTGTCCCTGCCTACCCAGAATCTAAGCCCTAGCTAGCTGGACGGAAACCTCCGTCCTCGGTGAATTGCAAGCTCAGAATGACGCGAAGCTGGGCGGCGCTGTTCTTTTAAATTAGAGGTCACATGTTTTCGGCAGCCAATGGGTTTTGCCTACTTTTTTCAACGTCACCGGTGTCGTAGTTCCTGTCCCACCTACCCTGCGCTGTTATTGGAGCAAAAAAGGCGCCAGGGAAGGTGGGAGGGGAATCGAGTAATGGCGCACTTTACCACGCGGTGTTCGATTCGATTCGAATATGCCGAACAGCCTAATATCCGATCGAACATGAGTTCGATAGAACACTGTTCGCTCATCTCTAAATAGAACCCTTCATCTACTGATGTAGTAATCCACCAGAGTACTAGTACAGTTACTAAGGCAGAAACAAGCTTCTACCAGAAGAGGTCCACGAAGGTCCTGCCAAGACAATGGCACTGAAACTGATCTTTATTTGTTTCTTAGGTCTAACCTATTATTGATTATGGATCCTATTGACAATGTCATTTTTAGTAAATGGTAACAGTAAAGTTTACAATGTTATCCAAAATGGAACACTGCATGTTTTTCATAGATGGAAAGTAAGCTTTCAGAAAGATATTCTTTTGTGAGCCCAAGGAACTGTAGCAAGGTTCCCTTGCAGTGTCAGACGGGAGTACCTAGGGACCAACAGTAATTCATGTCACCAACATATAAATGTATTTTTCAGTAGCAGCTTGCGTCCTATAGCTTACTTGTAATTGTTTATATCCTGCAGTTCCATCATTAGCCTTTTGCATGGCTTTTGCCTTGAACTAGGACACTTTTAATTTTGTGAA